>NC_134404.1:247841638-248177276 GCF_038048845.1 Mixophyes fleayi | reverse complement strand
GTGGATTTTTACTCGCAGCTCCCTGAGCTGCAAGATGAAATTCAAGTTAAAATGACCGTATTAACGGTAATACTGTTAACGCCGCGCCATAATTGAACCAGCCCTGTGTTTCTTATTACTAATGATTGCTTTCTACACTACAATCCTATGAAACATTCTGTTTTTACCACCAGAATGGAAGACAAGAGAAGTTTTTTTTACCTGTGACGTCAAACTTATTAACCCCATCATCTGTTGCCTGGGACTATTTACTAGCAAGAAAAACGCAAAACTTTTTTTTTCTTTTTAAGTAAAGGCTAAACTTTCCATTACCTTAATGTAAATTATATGCGGTTGATGAGCAACATAACAGGACAAAGAGAAAACTTGAGGTTTGCCTTTTCATAATATTTTTTTTTTTTTTTTTTTAAATCAAGTGTGGGAAGAAAAACAAGCAGGGGGGTGGATGGCTCCTAGAACAGATCAACGTCAGAGCAGGGAGAGGACATGCTCAAAGCACAAGAATGCCGAGAATTACCAGAGAAGGTCACATTCGCTGCATATAGTCCCTCACATTGACTGTGGTATCTGACACTAGCTCTGTATAAAAACAGTTTAAATTAACCACTTGCTTATCAGAAATGTCTGTTATATGTGGGTAAGCGAAATAATTATGTTTTCAGGTCTATTTGCAAATCTCAAACCAGTTAACTGAAGGGCGGAAGGATTTTCTCTGAATACTTTATAACTCATTGCGCTCTTCTCTTTTAAGAGAAGTGAGCGAAATGTAAACCCTGGAGTGGAGTTTTAGCCACATGTTATAACAACCAGCTTTTGGCTGTTGTTACCAATCTTTATGCATGAAAAGCTGATCCATGTTCTACGTTTGCTGATTAAATTGCTTTACTTGCGATAATATGGAAGCCACTTATGTTTGAATTTACAGGTACAGAAAAGAGAGCAGTATAGGCTTGCATTTGTCCATGTGTTTGCAAAATTATAGACATATAAATACAATTTAAAAATAATTTGACTTAAGCACAATAATATTTTGCTGAATTACATGATTTTAATAAAAATATAAAATTAATACTAGAAAACTAAAAAATACAATATTTTGCTAAGCTGATTTCAAATTGAGTCATGTAAAAAGAAAAATAATTAAAATTACATAAATTAAAGATCTAGTTAATATTTTGACACCTATAATGCAAACACAATACTAAAATGTAACACATTGAGGGGGGGGTTCAACTGACCAGGAGATGCCATGATGTGTCTCTGGAACAGTCCACAGAGACACATTGTGTTCGAAGTTTTACTAAAATATGAGCTCCTTTTCCTTGTTGTCCCATAGAGATGAAGAGGAAAATGAGTGGAGATTTCTGTACCGTATTGGCCGTCAATGTGTGCAGTTGGACATTGAGACAATGTTATGTAGCACCTAGCGGCTATTTGAATTTACCCATTTATGTATTACATTAACCTACTACTGCATGATATACCAGGCTCTCTGATATGACACTTCATCCAGTACAAAATGCTCTGCTACTGAACTTTCCAATTTCTATTACAGCAGCCTGTGTTGAATTAATCTTTTTAACATTATATTTTTTAACATTAGGGAAGTGTGGCCATCAGCCTAAACGAAGTTAAAATCACGTGGGTGAGTGATTAGGTGTTTAGCCTATGGGCTTCTTCAATTTGTGACCAATGAAAGCAGAGGAGGGGAGTGGTTTAGTTTGATATAGGTGAATGTTCTCCTCCATTTTCCCCTCTCTGCTTCCGGATTTCGAGCTGAAGAGTCAGAGCTGTGGAGCAGACTGAGTAGAGATTGTGCATTGTTATTTGTATTGTGCTGTTGGTGTTTTACTTTCCTTGCTATTTATTGTTTTATCTGCTGTCCTTTTTCCTTGCCTTTCCTTGTTTCCCCTGTCTCTCTTCCTTCCATCTCCTGTTCTCTTCTCCTTTTCTTCCCCTTATCTCCCTCCTTTACCTCCCTACCCTCCTTTTCTTCCTCCCCATACCTCTTTCTTCCCCCTTCGGCCTTGGGTCCCCGTAGCTTTCGGGTCTGTGTCCCCTAAGTCAGATGTCTAGGCCCAGTCGGGTGCGCAGCGCGCCAGCAAGGTATAAGGAGGTGGAGCTTGACGCGGGCTCCCAGCCAGCATCTCCGTCTGAGTGTCCGGCGGTAGAGGTAAGAGCAGCGCTGGAGGGGGACGGGGTGGTCACGGGGTGCTCTGGGGAGTAGCGCGGACACGCGGGAGCCTTCTAGTTGTGTCCCGGTAAGAGTGGGGGAGGCGGCCGGTACACAGTGGCAAGGTGTGGGGCGGGGTGGCTCCCCCGCCATTCCTATCCACGATGCCTGGTCATTAGATGTGGTCCCTTCCGGGGTGGGCATTTTCAGGGGCTGGGAAACTTCAGGAAGTGGGGCGCCCTCAGGGGTTTCCAGCGGTACAAGGGGTCAGAAGGCCTCCTCTTTTTCCAGGGGCTTAGGCCCTGTTATATGGGATCCTCCATTTGCAGGGGCCTGGTCTGCGGGGGTTACTAGCAGGGATCTGTTGGTGGGGGCTGCGGTGGGGGATACTAGTTTAGGGACTCTTCCCACATCATTGGGGTTCAGTAGATTGGGGGTCAAGGGCCCTGGGTTGGCTATCAGCAGACCGTGGCAGGTTGAATTTTCTCTGCCGTCTGCAGTGGGAGGGGCGGAGGTAGACCTCTTGGGTCGAGGGGCTAATGTTCCTTATCCTAAAGTGCAGGCCGCAGGCTCTCAGCGCCAGTCCAGGGCAAGGGCTTCTATAGGGTGGGATCCTTGGGTTTTAGGGCAGGGCGGATCCCGTTCTCAGCGTCCCTCACAGACGGTGTGTCCGGCTGTGTCCTCCCGGGACCCGTGGGATTTGCCATACCCCCCGGCCGGTGGGTTTTTGGCTGGTCCTTCGGCTTCAGAGATCATTCCCCCTTACCCTGTGCCCTCCGGCAATTACACTCATTCCTATCCTGTGCCCATGGAACACGTGGAGGTTGAGGGCGGGCGGCGCCTGGGGAGCATAGGCCCTGCTCTAGGCAGACCCCCCCTCCAGGTTTTGTTGGGGCTGTGCCGGAGCTGGTAGGTGGCGCCGGATCAGGGGTATCGTTAGGTATTTCAGCTAGGAGTCAGCATATGCAGTCAGATGTTAACGTGCCTCTTGTTGCAGATACACAAGTTACGGTTGAAGGAGCATTGGCACAGCATTTGCAAGCGGTTGGCGACAGGCCGGGTGCGGAGGAAAGATCGGAGGTCACAGCGGGTAGCCGGATGGTGCCTGCAACGGGGTCATCAGGTGTCTTGACGGGACTGGAATCGGAACAGTCGACCGTCATGAGTCAGCAGCGCCAGGACCTTCCGGCTCGGCAGGGGCCGTGCAGCAAGCAGAGGAGAGCGCTGGCGGTGAGTTGCCTGTTGATATTTCACATGATCGCACACATAGTCCTCCTATGTCTTTTACGGACGAGGATTCTCCCTCTTCATCGGGGGAGGGTCCTCGGAAGTTGATAAAAATACTCAATACTCACTTTAGTAGGTCTGGGTCAAAAGGAGGTAGGAGAGTTACGACAGCCAAGCCTGCTGCGGCGAGAGCCCCTATGGTTCAGTGTGAGAATACCGCCCTATTATCGGGCGTGCGCACCTGCATTAGGGACAGGATTAAGAAGGGCTGGTTAGTGAACATGTTCGAAATTACGAAAGCGGCAAAGAAAGGTCTAGAAATGGCCTGCGGCAGAGGGGGCATTGGTGAGGAGGCCTATAAAACTTTCCCAGTGTGGGTTGAGGGTTATTGTGCTTTTGCGGCTTGCTATATCGAAGCGGACCGGAAGCGAGCGAGGATGTATGGAAATATTTGCATCTCATAAACGATATGTATATTAACGATCGTTCGGGCACCTGGCTCAAGTACGACGAATTGTTTAGGGAAAAGGTGGACGGTCAGGTGGATATGCCGTTAGGAGTTAAGGACGTGGAGATCTAGATGCAGCTTAATCGGGCTAGTTTAGTTTTCGGATCGGGAACCCAGGGGCCCCGGTTTCAGCAAGGGGGAGACGCGGAGCTCCCCAGTTTACTAAAAACAGATGCTTCGCGTTTAATAAATCCTTGTGTGGTAGGGGAGAAGCGTGCCGGTACAGGCACAACTGTACATATTGCCGCGGACCGCATGCTGCCAAAGAGTGTCCGAGGAGTGCCCCCGGTCTCGGCAGAGGCCGTGGCAGCGACAGGAATGTTAGTTAAGGCCCCTTCCTCTATTCACAACAATGTGTTAGAGCGCTGGCTTAGATTGTACCCGGATGCGGACCAGGCCGCGTTTCTCCGCGAGGGTTTTCGTCATGGCTTCTGGCTTCTGATTAGGTCAATGGTTAACGCTAGGGCCGCTAGAAATAGGAAATCGGCTTATGTTTTTCCGGAGGTTCTTGACGAAAAGATTCGGGGAAAGGTTAGCCTGGGACGCATGATTGGCCCTTTCAGCTCTCCCCCCATAGTTGATTTTGTAATTTCCCCAGTGGGAATAGTTCCTAAAAAGGCCCCCGGTAAGTTCCGCTTAATTCAACACCTTTCCCACCCTATAGGCGGTTCAGTCAATGACGCAATTGATCAGGACATTAGCTCAGTTGTATATCAGTCATTTGAAGAGGCTCTGTGTTTGGTTAGGCAATTTGGCGCGGGCGCTCTCATGGCAAAATTAGATATAGAATCGGCGTTTAGATACTTCCCCTGCATCCCAGTTCTTTCAAATACATGGGGTTTCAAATTAAAGGAGAGTATTATATAGATAGATGTCTTCCCATGGGTTGCTCCTTGTCATGTGCTTATTTTGAAGCATTTAGTTTGTTCCTTCACTGGGAGGTTCAAGTGGGGACAAGACACGAGGGCATCGCTCATTACCTTGACGATT
The DNA here is from genome assembly GCF_038048845.1 of Mixophyes fleayi. Lineage (NCBI taxonomy): Eukaryota > Metazoa > Chordata > Amphibia > Anura > Limnodynastidae > Mixophyes > Mixophyes fleayi. The sequence goes on along the minus strand of NC_134404.1, from coordinate 248,172,378 downwards.
TTTTGTTTGTTGGCCCGGCTGAGTCCTCATTGTGTGCAGATACGCGGTTTTCTGCACAAGCCTTATTTACGATAATGGGGGTACCAGTAGCACGGGACAAGACGGAGGGTCCGGCTACATGTTTGTCTTTCTTGGGGATAGAGATAGACACAGTGGCAGGCTGCTGTCGGTTGCCAACAGATAAAATCGTGAAGCTAGAAGTTATGATATCTGACGCTATGTCTGCTCCCTTCCTTAAATTGAAACAAGTTCAGGTGCTCTTGGGTCTGTTTAATTTTGCATGCAGGGTTATCCCTATGGGGAGGATTTTTTGTCGTAAGCTACAGCTTTCCACCGCTGGTAGGAGTAGGCCTCATGCGCTGATTAAACTAGAAGACGAGATCAGGCAGGACTTGAAGGTGTGGACTTTGTTTCTGGAAAGATCTAACGGTGTTAGAATCTGGCCTTCCCCTCCGGTGTCCACAAGGGACTTAGAATTGTTCACAGACGCAGCAGGATCCATGGGTTTCGGGGCATACTTTCAGGGCGAGTGGTGTGCAGCTGCGTGGCCTCAAGAATGGGTTGAAGGAGATTTGATAAGAAATTTACTAGTGTTGGAGTTATTTCCCATTGTCATGGCCTTGGAGTTGTGGGCTCCCCAGCTCAGGGGTCATAATGTGTCCTTTTGGTGCGATAATTTGGGGGTAGTTCAGGCAATCAATCGCCAGAGTGCATCTTCCAGACCAGCGGGGAACTTGCTGCGGGTGCTGGTTCTTCGTTGCTTGAATTATGACATAAATTTTCGTGCTAAGCATGTCCCGGGTATAGAAAATTGCATTGCTGATGCCCTTTCCAGATTTGATTGGGGGCGGTTTAGATCTCTGGCCCCGGGGGCTAATCCTATAGGCTTAGCTTGTCCGTCTTATATTTGGCAGATGGTCGGGCCGGCTTAATGTTTTTGGCTGAAGCTGCTTTAGCTCCCTCTACATTGAAGGCTTACCGGTTGGCGTGGAAGCGCTGGGAGAGTTATTTGTTGTCTTCTGGCAGGCGGTTACCAGGTGATGGTTCAAACATGGAGGATTTTATGTTGATATGCTACAAGGAGGGCTTTAGTAAGGTATCCATGTCATCTACAATAGCAGGGATATCGTTTATGTCAAAGGTTCGGGGGCTCCCGGATCCTACAAAATCATTCCTAGTCAAGAAATCCCTAAAAGGTTGGTCTAGATTACACCCTGTACCCAGAGATCATAGACGTCCTATAGATACTTTTTTGTTGGCCCGGTTAATGAGGGTTTTGCCAGAAGTAACTGATGATGTTTTTGAGGCCGCTCCTTTTAGCGCAGCGTTCTCCATGGCTTTTTACGGGGCTTTGAGAGTAGGGGAGCCGGTGGCTCAGTCCAGGAATTTGTTAGGGTCGGCCATTTTAGCTAAAAATGTCATCTTAAACTCGGATACTGTTCAAATTAAGATAGCCCGATCTAAACCAGACCAATTGGGGGTTGGTCACTGGATATATCTGGCAAGGCAGTTGGATGGTACGATTTGCCCAGTTAGTCTTTGCCACGAGTTGGCCGAGACACGCCCTCAGGAGGCGGAAGCTTGGTTGGTGCATAAGGACAGCTCCCCGGTTACCAAGTTTAAATTCCATGCTATTTTGTGCAAAGCCTTGGGGCTACTGGGTTTACCTTCGGCTGAATTTGGGACACACTCATTTCGTATTGGCGCAGCGACAGTGGCAGCGGCAGGTGGGGCATCTGGTACAGTTATTCAGGCTTTAGATAGATGGAAATCCAATTGTTATAAGAAATACATTAGACCTGGTGTTTAACCATATTGTTTTGTTCCTTTTATGCAGCTCTTTCCTTGCTACTCTTTCTTTTCTCAGGTAGTAGACCCAGGGGCTAGCTGTTCGCCGCGTTTTGCGGGTGCGTGAAGGGCTTTTTCCCACCGAGTTTTCACCTTCACCTGGGTCGCTGCCTATCCTTTCTCGTATATTTAATGTTGGAGTAAAATCACCCCCACGTTGTCTTAGTTGTGTATATAAGTCTCTTGGTCAGGTTGCCAGGTTTCTTCAGTTTCAGTTTATATTTCAAGTTGTTTCTCGTGTTATTTATTGTGTTTAGTTACAACTGGTTATTTCTTTTAGGGGTGGATACCAGAAAGTTTCCGGTGTGGTTTTTGGGGCACTCCTTTGTCTTCTGGGCTGGTAGACACGCTTTTGCCCGGAGGTGTCCGTGGGTTCCTGTGAATTCGGAGGTTTCATGGATAGGCCGGCTGGGCATGAGATGGATGGAGTTCATGTCGGTGCTTTCGGGGGAGATTGCGGAGTGTGGTGTTCCTGATATTCTCGTGGACCTATGGCCATAGCATCGGTGGTTAGAAAGGTTAACCAGGTGGCCAGTAAGTTTTTTCGTGAATCTGGGGGTTTTTCCATTTCCCATCCTTTACTTAAAGCTGAGTTTGAGCATTTATTTAGAGCAGATGTGTCCGATGTTGGTATTATAATTTTTATCGATCAGTTGTTTTGGAAGCTCAGAGTTTTGTTTAGGGCTGTGGTTGGCGGGCCGCATTTATAGCCATCTCTGCGGCGTAGGTGGGAGAACAGTGCAGTCGGTAAGTTTGCATATGGTGCTTGGGTTATCTCGTCATAGGTCACTACTCCCCCTTTTGGATTGTGTTGTCATCACGTGTGTTGGGTCCAGTGAATGGGACTCTGGGCCAGTATGTTGAATATTTTACTGGCGGTTATAAGGGGAGTGTAGTCTTGCCCTTGGACAGATATTTCGCACCGGCCAATAGATAAGGTATTGTCCTGGGTTGGTGGTACAATGGTCTGACCTTTCCACCGTTATTGGTTTTGTGTTTGCTGACTGCCCTGCTCTCGTCCGCCTTTCAGCCCCTTTAGTTTAATATTAGCCATTTAATAAATATATTTTATTCCAACGTTAATCTGGTTTCCGTGTCTTTATTGGTTTATTAAGGTATTATGGTAAACATTAAGAACTTCCACACTGTGCATTTTAATTCAATATAGGTAACTGCAATTGCAAATTAGGCTCTGGACATATGTTATCATTGTTTATTTAGTGTCACCAAATTATGCAGCTAGGTGCAGAGAATATACAACATGTAATTTACATCAGTCCCTCTCCCATTGGAGCTTACATTCTAAATTCCCTAAAATACACACATGGGTTAATTTTGTCAGTAATCATTTTACCTAGCAGTATGTTTTTGGAATGTGGGAGGAAATTTGAGCGTCCCAAGAAGAAAATCCACACAAACACAGAGAGAACATACAAACTCCACACAGATATATATATGATCTTACAAATCCTGCAAGACCCTAGCTGGGTGCGGGGCCTTCTTTTAAAAATATATTGCAGTACACCGACACATTCCTTAAACCATGGACAACTTGAAACTTAGGGGCATATTCAATTAGGATTCCGGTCCTGCGCAATATTGCCGGTAATATGGTACCGCAATAACGCAGATTTTCGTACTCAACCCTATGGGGTGCGCATGAAAATAATGCATTATTTTCCTGGTATGCTTCCAGTATGTCCATCTCTGGTGGTTCTGTTTAATATTCTCTACTACCCCTTTGTGTGTGGCAGATTTATGTGGCGGATTATAAATAAATTATAGTAAATTGTAGTAGTCAAAAAATAGAGAAAAAGAGTAAATAGAGGCACTCCGGTCCCCAAGGAAATAGCATCAATTAAAACTAAGTTTTATTAGATTCATATTAAAACATCAAGTAAAGCGGCGAAATATAGATAAAAATGAAAATAGTGTGTGTAGTGTATTAAAATACTAAGCACCCTGGCAGTGGCAGATATAGGGTATCACAAAGGCCAATTAAGTTGCATTTAGTCTATCCAGGAACGTGTCATTTATCAATTATAAGTTCCAGCCTTTGCTAGATGTAAACCCCTATACCTGGGAGGTGAGTGCATCTGATTTTAACTGCATTTTAATAGTATTTAAAGCATATAGGTCAGTGTAGGAACCTGACATAAGGTATTTCAGAACACTGTGTCAATATACTATTTGGATACCAATGATTGTGGAACTTATAATTGATAAATGACACGTTCCTGGATAGACCTAATGCAACTTAATTGGCCTTTGTGATACCCTATATCTGCCACTGCCAGGGTGCTTAGTATTTTAATACACTACACACACTATTTTCATTTTTATCTATATTTCACCGCTTTACTTGATGTTTTAATATGAATCTAATAAAATTTAGTTTTAATTGATACTATTTCCTTGGGGACCGGAGTGCCTCTATTTACTCTTTTTCTCTCTTTTTTGACTATGATCAAAGTATACATTAGAGTGCACCCCATCTTTTCTGTGAGGTTACATTAAGTACCCATTATAGATGAATGGTCCTAATTTTTGTGTGCGACCATACTTTTTGTTTAGTAAATTATAGTAATAATAATTAAATCCATCAAATTATTTATTCAGGCAAACATCATTGAGTGAGCTCATTTATAATGTAGTTCTGTGAGAAGCTGCCATGATGTGGGACAACGAGGAAGGTTTAGCTAAGATGAGTGACTGGACTCAGAGCAGTAGGACTCAGTCCATCCATAGCACTTCAACGGGGCTCTAGGGACACTTTGTGAAATGTGATCAAATGCTAGTGATCCAGCTCTCTGATTCAAGTAACAATCCCAAGAAGCCAAATCTATTTGCTATACATGGGGGAGGGAAGAAATGGTTGTCCAAAAGTGCACAACTGTTTACAATAAAAAAATTGCTAGAACATAGATTTTTTTTTTCAGTGGAACCTAAAGCTCTGCAGCACAAAGATATGTATAAACAGATTGCATAGACAAAAAACCTTACGGTTTAACATGTCCGATTAAGGTTTCTTACACTTACACACCATCTAAAAGTTAAGAAAACTATTGAAACTCTTGCACTCAAACGCCAAAAAGCAATGAAATTATGACGATTAAGGCAGAAGCTTTAATGTATGTGTTCCTTGCGCAATACAGACATGGTATGTCCTCACATCCTGTGGTTAGCTGCAGATTCAGCAATATCATGGATTGAGATTGCTGTCACTCACACAATGGTGGAGCTGCTAATTCACAGATTCTTGTGTTCACTGGAATACACACATGATAGTACCCACAGCCATTCCCTTAGTCCTGATTTATGGTAATTTAGATGAAAATTTGGAGCTACATACTAGAGCCTGGTTTGTGAATGTAGCAAGATTTGGCTGAACAGAACCCCATATTGCGGATTTAGTATTTACTAAATAATTACACATCAGTACACCTTGTTAACTGTGGATTTAGTAAACCAGCTGGTTACTTCTGCAATAAGACCTTATACCTATGGAGGACCTTTCTCTTTTACCAGAGCTGGACTAATTTTGGTTCCTTAATTTTCTCTGGGCAATTAAAATCTGTGCCTAACTGTATATGATGATTTGAGCACTCATTGCATAGTTTAACATATTTTGTATTAATGTTGGCGATCAATTTGCATGAAATTTGACTTTATTAATAAATACATTTGTTATGATTTATTAGATTATAAATTCGTTTTTATTTTACTTTTAATGTGGGTACCTATTCTAATTGTATGCATATGTAACGGATTAGCTAGATTCTGTACCAATCTTGATTAGCACTGGTTTACCTGAGGGGCGGAGTCTAATGAACTCCCCGGTGTTCACCAAGAACCACCGCAAGGGGGGATGGACTTAGCTACCAGGAGACGCAGGTCGCGGTCCTCAGGCTTGCCTCAAGATGTAGTATAGCGGATGGAGCAGAGGGTAGATGCAGCATGAAGGAATCTAGGTTTGGTACACGGACTGGCACCAGAGGTACAAGTGGAGGCAAAGAGGCATCAGACAATCCGGGTCGGGGTCACAAGCAATCAGAATGGTCAGCAAGCCGGCTTGGTACACAGGGACAGAAGATCCAGGAAGGTAAGACAAGCAGGGACTGGTGCACAGGAGAGACTCTTGAGGGAGCAGACACAAGGGATTCCAAGAAGAACAGGAACCAGGTAATTTGCTCTGACACCCACCGACTGTCAGAGTGGGTTTTAAATAGCAGCAGAGTTTTCAAACTTCCTGCCCCGAGTTGCGGTCACGTGACCATCGAACCCGGAAGTGCGGCTTCCGGGACAGATGGGGTGGCAGGGGAACGAGGAGAAGGTAAGTTTGTGACAGTATATACCTCTTGCTGCTTTGTTCTAGCTCTCTCTGTGCACTTGGTTTACACTTCTGTGCAGTTTACTAATAACATATTTCTCAGTAAAGTGTTGTTGGCCTAATGTATCCTTGAATTGTAGTTAAAAGTCAGCTTAGGCCTTATAAGGGAATATAATGGCAAACATTTCTCACTGAAAACCAAACTAAGCAGAGGCTTCTACACCACCTAAAAGTGTTGGAAAAATATTGTTATTTTGTAGTTCTACTCTTGTCTTTTAATTTTTTATGAAGTTGCTCTACTGTCTCTTTCAAAGATATGAAAGCCCTAAATTACGATAAATGTAAACTAAGAAAATGTAATAGTACTGTATGTGTGTATTCCAGTGAACACAAAAATCTGTGAATCAGCAGCTCCACCATTTTGTGAGTGACAGCAATCTCACTCCATGATAGGGCTGAATCTACAGCTAACCACATGATGTGATACTGTTTGGTGATGAGCTAAGTTCTGTAGGTATCTTTTAGGAGCAGGCACAGTCTTGCAGGGAGAAATTCTCTGCAGGGGTATGTCAGGAGCAAGTATTGTGTTTCAGGAGGAGGGATATTCTGTAGGCATCTGCTGGCAGCAGGTACAGTGTTGGTGGGTGGAATGCTCTGCAGGATCCGTCAGGAGTGGGTAGTATGCTGAGTGTAAGGATGTTCTGCAGGGGTTTGTCAGCTGCAGGAAGTGTTTTGGGTGGAGGAATGCTCAGCGGGGAACTTTTGGAAGCAGATACTGTTTGGTGATGAGCTATGTTCTGCAGGTTATTTTAATAAGCAGGCACAGTCTTGTGGGGAAGAAATGTTCTGTAGGGATTTTGTAGTTCTAATTTTTTATGAAGTTCCTTTACTGTCTCTAAGACACCCAGGCCCTAAACTATGATAAAACTAAGAAAATGTAATAGTACTGCATGTGTGTATTACAGTGAACACACAAATCTGTGAATTAGCAGCTCCACCATTTTGTGAGTGACAGCCATCTCACTCCATGATAGTGCTGAAGCTGCAGCTAACCACAGGATGTGATGGCATACCATGTCTATTGCGCAAGAAACACATCCATTAAGGCTTCTGCCTTAATCGTCGTAATTTCATTGCATCAATAGTCTTCTTAACTTTTAGATGGTGTGTAAGTGTAAGAAACCTTAATCGGACATGTTAAACCGTAAGGTTTTTTGTCTATGGAATTTCATAGCTTTTTGTAAGAGTTAAAATATTTAGGATAACAAATTCAGAAACATAGAATTTGACAGCAAATAGGAACCACTTGGCCCATCTAGTTTCCAATATTTTTCTTAATCCCCAAGCATGTTTAAATTCTTCTTTTATATTAGCCTCTATCATCTCTGTTGGATGCCTATTCCACCTATCCACTACCATTTTGGTAAAGAAATGTTTCCTCAGATGTCATATAAACTAAATCCCTCCATTTCCAGTGCATGCCTTTTTCGCATATATATTAGAGGTGCTCACTGACCTCCGTGTTTTGGTTTTGGTTTTGGATCTGGATTACCGTTGTGTTTTGGTTTTGGTTTTGCAAAACCGCCATTGTGTGTTTTGGTTTTGGTTTTGTTTTGCTATTTTATTGGAAAATCAATTTTTTTGGGCATAAAGTAATCAAATGTAGTGCTCTACCTGTTTTTTGGATAAGTAAGGTAATTCTAAAGCTAATAAATTAGGAAGAAAACAGTTTAATCCCTGGTAGGCCGTCCTTAATTCTGCACACAAACCTGATTATCTTCCTCCCCATCTTAGCCTATTGGCAATGCAGCCATCGTCTTTGGGTGTATATTACACCCTACACTTCTAGTTAAAGATCCAAAGAAATGGACAAAGGCAGTTTGGTTTCTGTCTGCATCAGCCCCTCCCCCCCCCATCCACTTGTAGTAAAATAGAACAAAAGCAGCCTGCATAGACTGTAGAACTAGAATTTCGAATATACAAAGAAAAGGATAAAGGTAGTTTGGTATCTGTCTGTATCAGATCCCCTCTCCACTAGGAGTAAAATAGAAAACTATTCAGCCGCTATGTAATCTAGAATATAAATAGAAATTGAGAAAGGCAATTTGGTATCTGTCTGCATCATAATCATCAACATCCTCATTAGTGCCCTCGTCGCCTACACAAATCTCCCCCTCATCCTCTTCTATTTCCAAAGTGGCATCCTCAATTTGTGTATCACCGGCTACGCTCGGGCTGTTCAGGCACACATCAGCAGAACTGGATGGACTCTCCACAGGGATTGGTGTCATTTCTGATTCAGAGCAAACATTATCCTCTAATGTCTTACTGTTATCTTGCAGCTCGACTTTGACGGATAACAGTAGTTGTGCACCACTTGTAGGCCCGGTAACATTTTTTGATCTGCCACTAATAGACAAAGGTGATGGCCTCATTCTCTCTTTGCCACTGCATGTGTAGAATGGCATGTTTTTTGTTTTTTTATCGGCACAACTTTTCTTCAGTTACACTTCTTTTTCGCTTCAACGCAGTAAAAAAAAATTCGGTGTGTGTTTTCTTGCCTGATTTCAAAAGACGGTGTAGTTTGACATCGCCTTTCCCAGATGACGTACTGGGAACACTACCATCAGGGTTTGAAAGAAAACATGATCTTGACCTAAATAGCACTCCAGGTGTAAAGTAAATAATCAATTAATACTAATATTTTAATGGTATGCATTAAAAAGAGTGTATGTCGGTATACAACTTGTTAAAAAAGCGAAGTATTTAAAAGTAATAGTGTTGAAAAGAATAGAGTTAAAAGTAGTATAACCCTGTGGTGGAGCCGATCTTAAGAGTACTGATAATTAGGGAAGATCTGCCAAATAGAAGTTCCTTTCACATGTATGTACACGATAGGTAAGGTGGGGAATAACCAAGGAGAATGATTATAAGATCCTATAGTATGGTAACAATGTTACATTCACCAAAACACTATTCCTGTTGTATCTATGTGGACTCTAGATGGCAGTAGAACGTAAGCTTCCTCCCTATAATCTTGAGCCACTGGAGAGTGTCCCTCTGTTATAGATAAATCAGAGTCCTAACCATAGTCAGAAGCTAAATCACTGGGTATTCCCAGATAGGCAAATCATGTATAACGTGGCCTTACTTATTCCCTTGTAGCATAATTTCAGGGAGACCACTCATTCATACAGCCTATGTTGTTGCCTTACCAATAAACTGCACAGTGCAGCGACAAAGCGCCTTATTTAGTGTTATAATTGTGCACTTGTAACCAAAGGGATTCACCCTAGTAGGAGACAGTGTAGTACAGTGGGACCACTCATTCATACATCCTATGTTATTGCCTTGCCACAAGACTGCACAGTGCAGCGACAAGGTACCTTATTTAATGTTGTTATTGTGGATTTGTAGGCAGAGGGATTCCCCCTGGTAGTAGATTATATAGTACAGTAATAGGTCGCTGTACTTGGATTTGATGTGCACTTATAAAAAGAAAGGTATCTTCTCTAGAAATAGGTTATTTCTTACAGCGGTAAAGCGCCGTAATTGTTATTGTTGTGTGCTTGTGAGCAGGAGAATTTGCTTTATAGGTAAGTGATTCGGTTCAGCGGCAAGACGCTGCACTGAAAGATATATTATTTATTTTATAAACAGAGACGTTCCCCCTAGTAGTGGGTAGTTAGGTGCAGCGGCACAACGCCGCGATTGGCTCCGCCCACTTCCGGGTTTGACGTCACCTAATGTGACGCCGGCCCGACGTACGTTTCGCTTAGAAGCTTAGTCATGAGCCAATTCCATGACTAAGCTTCTAAGGGAAACGTACGTCGGGCCGGCGTCACATTAGGTGACGTCAAACCCGGAAGTGGGCGGAGCCAATCGCGGCGTTGTTCCACTGCACCTAACTACCCACTACTAGGGGGAACGTCTCTGTTTATAAAATAAATAATATATCTTTCAGTGCGGCGTCTTGCCGCTGAACCGAATCACTTACCTATAAAGCAAATTCTCCTGCTCACAAGCGCACAACAATAACAATTACGGCGCTTTACCGCTGTAAGAAATAACCTATTTCTAGAGTAGATACCTTTCTTTTTATAAGTGCACATCAAATCCAAGTACAGCGACCTATTACTGTACTATATAATCTACTACCAGGGGGAATCCCTCTGCCTACAAATCCACAATAACAACATTAAATAAGGTACCTTGTCGCTGCACTGTGCAGTCTTGTGGCAAGGCAATAACATAGGATGTATGAATGAGTGGTCCCACTGTACTACACTGTCTCCTACTAGGGTGAATCCCTTTGGTTACAAGTGCACAATTATAACACTAAATAAGGCGCTTTGTCGCTGCACTGTGCAGTTTATTGGTAAGGCAACAACATAGGCTGTATGAATGAGTGGTCTCCCTGAAATTATGCTACAAGGGAATAAGTAAGGCCACGTTATACATGATTTGCCTATCTGGGAATACCCAGTGATTTAGCTTCTGACTATGGTTAGGACTCTGATTTATCTATAACAGAGGGACACTCTCCAGTGGCTCAAGATTATAGGGAGGAAGCTTACGTTCTACTGCCATCTAGAGTCCACATAGATACAACAGGAATAGTGTTTTGGTGAATGTAACATTGTTACCATACTATAGGATCTTATAATCATTCTCCTTGGTTATTCCCCACCTTACCTATCGTGTACATACATGTGAAAGGAACTTCTATTTGGCAGATCTTCCCTAATTATCAGTACTCTTAAGATTGGCTCCACCACAGGGTTATACTACTTTTAACTCTATTCTTTTCAACACTATTACTTTTAAATACTTCGCTTTTTTAACAAGTTGTATACCGACATACACTCTTTTTAATGCATACCATTAAAATATTAGTATTAATTGATTATTTACTTTACACCTGGAGTGCTATTTAGGTCAAGATCCTGTTTTCTTTCAAACCCATATGTTATATATATGACCTTAGCACCCCCTCACATAGTTAAGTTAACTAAGTAGTGAGGTTGGTTGTTGTCTAGTGCGGAGCGGTTTTTCCTTTCCCCTATTTTCCCAGCTTTCCCCTTGGCAACACTACCATCAGGACTCGTGACAGAACCTGGTTGCTCATTTTGCTCATATTTGGACTGCTTTGAATCCATTCTGAGCCCAAAGCACTTGTAGTGCTACAAATTGTTTTTGACACTGCTGCAAAATAGGATTTTTTTCACAGCCGGATAAATTTCTGCAAAAGAATGGGGGACACCCCAACAGCACTTGGAGTGCCAGAAACTGAACAAAAACCCTCCTCTCTTCTCCTCTTACTGCTGTAACAACTGGTATTAAGCTTTCAGTGGTATTGAATACAATCAATCACTGTCCCTGCGTTGATATAGCCAGTGTGACCTAACCATGCTTTCTCCCTCTGTCAAATGGCGATGGATTGCTGTGGAGGCTGGTATTTATGCTTTTCAACTCTCGAGAAATCGGAGCTCAGAAAAACGAATACGTCACAATGACGTTTTGCCTCGATTTCGAAACCGAACGGGCGGAAGAGTACCTGCTCGGCTCGGTACTCGGATACCCTAAATTCGGTAGGATTCGGATCTCGGGGAACTGAGCCCGCCCATCTCTAATATATGTACCCCCTACCCACCATCGTTTTGATCAGTAGCAACCCCCTCACCATATTTTTTCATACATTCCCCCCCTGCCTTCCCACACCGACCTCCTGTTCACCAGCATTTCCCCAAATGTACCAGTTTTTCTCACGTCACCCCCTGTGTAACAGCTTTTCTCTCACGCCATTCGCACAAGATTTTTTAAACACGTTACCCACTTTGCTCAAATATTCCCTCATATGTCACATGCAATGGAGAAGCTTTGCTAGCACACAACTCAGCCTCTGAGCAGCACCTTTGCTCTCACACAGCTCAGCCCCTCTGCAACCCCTTTGCTCTCTCACACACCTCAGCCCCTCCGCAAACCCTTTGCTCTCACACACCTCAGCCCCTGCGCAACACCTTTGATGGAACGCACCTCAGCCCCTGCACAACACCTTTGATGGAACACACCTCAGCTCCTGCCTTACCGCTTTGCTCTCACACACCTCAGCCCCTGTCCTACATCTTTGCTGGCACACACCTCAGCCCCTGCGTTACATCTTGCATTCACACACCTCAGCTCCTGCGCAACTCCTTTGATAACTAAATAAATCCTAGTGGTTTTAATGAGTGTGTGGTGGTTTTTTTAAACATTTTCTTTTGTGGAACTACAGGACCCAGCCAGCCCTGGGTGTTAGGGCATGTTGGCACTTGTGGTTCTCCTAGTGCCAACATGCCCTGGCTTACATGGGTATGCTGGTGCTTGTAGTTATACAAGCAGCAGCATGCCCACACTATTTAGGGCAACCTGGCTGGTTGGGACTTGTAGTTCCACAAAACAAAATGGTGTCTGTTTTTTTTTTTAAACCATTTATCGCCGTTATTACCCTACACCCACCGCCCAGGAGTGTAGGAAGAGCCCTAGTGCTATCAGCACTGGGCTGGGTGTCTCTAGGAGGGGGGGGCACTCATTTTTTTCAGCGGACCCTACTCCCTAGGGAATCCAGCCCAGTGCTGAACAGCCTGGGGTTGGTTAGTCATTATGGCAGGGAGACCCCTGCTATAGTGCCTCCAACACCGGCTGGTTTGCCTAGTGCTGGTTAAGTGAAAATCGGGGGGACCACACGCAAAATTTTTCCCCGATTTTCACGGAACCAGCAGTAGTCAGGCAGCACTAGGGTTAAGCATGAATGGAGGGGAGACCGCACGTTTTTTTTATTTTTTTACTTTAATCTATTCTTTACAGTTTTCCGGCAGCTGTATGACAGGGCAGTATAACAGTGATGTGTTTACAACACGCTGATACAACAGGAGATTTTGCCAACACGGGAGTGTTTGAAATCGCTGCAAATCGCTGGAGATGACCAGCGATTTTGAATTTCAGGGTAAAAATTGCAGCTTGATACATTTGATGAGTTTGGAACTAAAATCGCGGGTTAACACCCGTGATTTGCCGCGATTTTAACACGCTGGCAAAATCGGACCTTGATACATTTACCCCCAAGTCTTTAAACCTCCTGTACACTAAGTAACGCTGTCCCAAAAAAAACACAAGAACTGACTTTTGCAAAACAGGAATTGGAAACAAAATGGCGAGATTTTAAAATTTAAATTATTATTTATTTGTCACTTTTTATTCTTTTTTTCTGAAATTTTGCATGCGGCACCTATGGACGGTTTTTCATTTGCATGCCAAATTTCAGCTTAATAGCTTTAATACTTTTTAAAATGTAGCCTCTCAAACACCATGCCACCCCTCTCACAGATTTAACATGGCGGAATGTCGTTCATTCATCATCATCATTTATTTATATAGCGCCAGCAAATTCCATAGCGCTTTACAATTGGGAACAAACATTAATAAGACAATACTGGGTAATACATACAGACAGAGAGGTAAGAGAACCCTGCTCACAAGCTTACAATCTATGGGACAATGGGAGCTTGAAACACAAGGGCATGTGCTATATCATATTGCACACTGGACCAGCTAGAATACAATGGTATAAGTACTGAGTGGGCTGTGTGTGTACCAATGTTCGTCAGAGGGTTGTTGTCTTGTGTTAGCTGTGTAGAGGGTGGTAATAGGGGAGATTAAAATGGTGGTTGAGGAATATCATAAGCTTGTCTGAAGAGGTGGGTTTTCAAAGAACGCTTGAAGGTTTGGAGACTAGAGGAAAGTATTACTGTGTGAGGGAGGGAATTTCACAAAGTGGGTGCAGCCCGAAAAAAGTCCTGTAACCGAGAATGGGAGGATGTGATGAAAGTGGAAGTGAGACGCAGATCTTGTGCAGAACGGAGGTGTCGAGTAGGGAGATATTTTGAAACAAGTGAGGAAGTGTATGTCGGTGCAATTTTGTTGATGGCCTTGTATGCTGGTAGAAGAACTTTATATTGGATTCGTTGAAATACAGACAACCAATGTAGAGATTGACAGAGTGGCTCAGCAGAGGAAGAACGGTTTGCAAGGAAAATCAATCTAGCCGCTGCGTGCATAATAGATTGTAGGGGTTCAAGTCTAACTTTGGGAAGACCAGTAAGGAGGGAATTGCAATAGTCGATGCGGGAAATGATGAGTGCATAAATTAAGGTTTTTGCAGTGTCTTGTGTAAGATATGTGCGTATTCTGGAAATATTATTTAGATGTATGTAACATGATATGGAGTTGATGTGGGGACTAAATGATAGTTGTGAGTCAAGAATAACACCTAGGCAGCGAGCTTGCGTTGTGGGATTTATGGTCATGTTATCAACAGAAATAGAAATGTCAGACAGGAAGCTTCTGTTTTTGGGTGGGAATACTATTAATTCAGTTTTTGAAAGATTGAGTTTGAGTTGGCGAGAAGACATCCGAGATGAAATGGCAGAAAGACAGTCAGTAACGCGATACAACACAGATGGTGAAAGATCAGGAGAGGATAGATAGAATTGTGTATCATCCGCATAGAGATGATACTGAAATCCAAAGGAGCTTATTAGTTTTCCAATAGAAGTGGTATAGATAGAGAATAGCAGAGGACCTAGGGCTGAGCCTTGCAGTACTCCAACTGATAAAGGAATCGAAGCAGAGGTGGATCCAGAGAAATTAACACTGAAAAAGCAATTAGATAGGTAGGATGAGAACCAGGATAGGACAGTGCCTTCAAGACCTAGGGATTGTAGCGTTTGTATGAGGAGAGTGTGGTCAACAGTGTCAAATGCAGTAGAGAGATCCAGGAGAATTAGAAGAGAGTAATGGTTTTTACTTTTTGCTGTGATCAAATCATTGACAACCTTAGACCGTCTCTGTGGAGTGTTGAGAGCGAAAGCCTAACTGAAGAGGATCCAATAGGGTGTTTGCTGTAATAAAGTGTGTGAGGCGAGTGTAGGCAATTCTCTCGAGAAGCTTGGAGGGGCACGGGAGCTGAGAGAGGGGACGGTAATTTGCGAGAGAGTTTGGGTCAGAATTTTGTTATTTTAAAATGGGAGTAATCACTGCATGCTTGAATAGTGATGGAAAAATACCAGTAGAAAGAGATAGATTACAGATTTTAGTTAAAGGGGGAATGAGCACAGGAGACAGGGACCTACTAATTTGTGAGGGATTGGGATCAAGAGGACAGGAGGCAGAGGGATTGCGGGATCAAATGAAGAGAGAGTGTCAGTGGGTGCTACAAAGTAATTGAGCTGATTTCTTTTCGAGGGAGATGATACCATTTCAAGTCTGATCTTATCTATTTTGTCCTTGAAATAGGAAGCAAGATCCTGGGCACGGATCCTTAATATAACAGGGGCAAACGCAGGATTTGAGGAGGGGGGTTTCCACTCCACGATATAAGTGGGCGTGTCCAGTATGTGTAGGGGCGTGGCTACAAACACACACACCGTATCAAACACACAGATATGTAAACTGTTCCATACACACACATACATAAACACACACATACATACATAAACACACAGGATCAAGCACACAGATATGTAAGCTGTCACATACACACACATACATAAACACACACATACATACATAAACACACAGGCTCAAGCACACAGATATGTAAGCTGTCACATACACACATACATAAACACACACATACATAAACACACAGGATCAAGCACACAGATATGTAAGCTGTCACATACACACACACACATACATAAACACACAGGATCAAACACACAGACATGCAAGCTGTCATATGCACAGACAAACACAGACTCACACACATACACACATTCTTACCTTCTGCTGCCTTCTGCATAACACCATGCTGGCCTTGTGGGAGGAAGGGGCGGGACCAAACTGCCGGCAGAGAGCTGTGCTCACACAGCAGGGGACAGACTGGGAGATGATCCCAAGCTACAAACAGTAGTGGCTGGTCCCGGGAGAGGGGCCAGCCACTGTAAGCATAGGACACCCCAGGTAGGAGAGGGGTTTTCTGGGGACTAGGAAACCCCCCCTGGGTGCGCCCCTGTATAAGGGCACGACAATCAAACCTTAGGCCAAGGCTTCCAGTGTCCATGCAGACATTTATCTAAAGGTTTTTTACACAAGCTTCATAGTATAATCAGCCATCAAATGCCATCTGTTTACAAGCATTTACACACGCTTATTGAGTTAAGTGAAATTAAGTTCAAGCTACACAGCTGTGGCTAAATAGTACACAAAATATTATATTAAACGCTTGAAGCCCACTGAAAGCTGTTTCAAACACTAGAACTTGAATTACTATATAGATTGATCTCTAAATACAAACATTTCATTAGGGTGTTAGTTGTTATGGAATAGACATGACTTATGTATTAAAATGGTGTTGATCTCACCTTCCTCCTATTGCAGCTTTTACAACCCGGTACTGGATTCTTGTATGGATCCTGAAATGTTGGGACCTGTTTGAAAAATGTATAGGTATGGAAAACAGAGCAATAAGTGACCACAGAAAATATAGAGAATAAGGTGAGCACCCTTGTGACTGCCGCACAGTACAGAGCACACCCTTGTGACCGCCACACAATACAAAGGGAAGCCTTGTGACCACCAACTCAAGTACTTAAAACTGGTTGGGTACGGTTTACCGATTACGAGAAATCCGACAAGCATAATCTCATCGATTGTAAAATATAACCATAAATTTAGGTAGATAACAACCTGATGGAAATTCCACAAGAAATATTATTGTTAATGTTAAAAATTAATATTAAATTCAGTTTGAGAATATATTCAAAAGAATATAACCAAAAGCAGAACTCATATCTCCAGATAATTATATAGGGTTCTAAATGAATTGGATTATCTAACATATTAAAGATAATAATTAATAAATAATAAATAATAAATAAAATCTGGAGCTTCGGTTTTCAGGTAAGTCTGTTTTTATTCTATTGGTTTTTTAGCCAGTCGGATCTTTTTGTAGGTTTTCGGACGTCTCGTAATCTGTAAAACGATTACCACCGCTTAAAACCAGATCCAGAAAAAATTGCAAAAATAGAGCATGAGATTGAATGGAAAACATTATTATGCATGTTGCAGGTATATTGCTTTTTGTAAAGAAAGTCTCTGACTTTCAATAGGGATCTCAGCAGAATGAGGCATTGGAAGGTTTTTTTTTTTTTCGTCTTTTTCTTTTCTTACTGGATTTCTTGCCCTATGAATGCACAGGCTAACGGACAGATTGAGAAAATCTTTAAACTTACAAGCAGAGAAGATCACGTTATGACTATAATGGAATACAGAAATACAGCAGATCGTAGTATATGCTGCCAATTGCAACTAAATGGATACTATACTTCACATCCCACAATGCCATATACATACACAATGCCACGTACATACACACATGCACACAATGACATATATATATACAGAATGCCATATACATAGGTGCACACACACACACACTGCCATACACACACACAATTCCATATATATGTTACCGTGAAAGACCGAAATTGGAGAATGTCGACTTTCACCAGTGAATGTCAACAAACACCAAATACGTCGGTGAAAGATCGAATATTTCATTACATTCTTGTACATTCGGACCCTCACTGGTGTATGTCGACAATCACAGACATGCTCTGGTGAAGGACGAAAAGGGAGGAGCCGACATATAGGCGACAGGTTGTTTCCTGTCAAATCCCGTGTTCTGGTGGAATGAGTGATTCCGATACCCCCTTTCTCATTTTGAATGTACTGTATAATTGAATAAGTTTTTACCTTCTATTATTTTCGTATCTTATTTTAAATGTACTGTGAATTAAAGTTCCTAATCATTCCTCTCAAAAAGAGAGGCGAAAATTTATCGCGACTGAACTACGGAGAAAGAAATATGAATCTCGAACATGTTCAACATTCACCATTAGTGCATGGTGAATGTCAACATTCACCGGTGTAAGTCAGAAATAAGGATATTTAACAAATATTTCGGACATACACCAAGCGACTATGTGAATGTTGACATTCACTGGTGAAAGTCGACATTCTCCAATTTCGGTGTTTCACCGTAACATATATACACACACAATGTCAGGCTATAACACCCTCACCCCCCCAGTACCTTGTACTTACCTTCTGACATACGCTGGTAAAACTTACAAGTAAAAAGTACAGGAAAAGAAGCCTCATCTCCAGAGACTAATAGCTTCACAGACACGGTCTGAAATGGCAGGCAGCTTGGCAGCAGTCTGATTGGTTACCTGGCTGTTTGTCTCCATTATATCACTAACAGGGCTGCCGTCTCCTGATTAGCCTCGCTCCCTCCTGGCCCGGTGAATGGGGATAAAAGTTTGGGGTCTACAGAGCGGTCCAGGGATCGCTGGCATGCCCGGGCAGCGGTAATTAGTAGACACCCCCCCCCCCCCCCCGGCTTCTCGGCGCCCCTGGGTGTCAGCGGCTTTGGTGGTGGATGTTAAACTACAAGTAGCTTTTTCACTAATTTGTTGGTTTTCTGTAACTATTATACAGTTATTGTACTTAACTATTATAGTACATTCATATATGCAGATGGTAATAAACTTATATTGTATAAAATGTTAGAGAACAGGTTGTTCTTGTATATTTTTGTGCCTCCGGCCACTTTATATATCTATATATATATATCTATCTATATCTATATCTATATCTATATATATATATATATATATATATATATATATATATATATATATATATATAAGAACACAAAAAAGATACAGCTACAGTTGTCAGGTTCTTTACAGTTGATCTGTCACTATAAAAAGCTGCTGAGAGACTAACTTCCTGCCTGTCCCTGCTCAGTAGATCGCTGGAGGCTGGCCTTCTACCTATCTTCATTAGATGACAGGGGACACTACTACCAAGAGTTTATTGCTCCATATTAACACAATTCACGCTAATGTTCTAGCAAACCGTGAGCACAAAAAAATACTTACAAAAAATGATTAAATCAAAATAGCCTACTGTTGCTAATTTCAGGCTACCATCCCAGGCACATGCCTCCAGTAACTATAAAGAACTATGGGGACCTGTCAACTATACAGCAAACAGAACTCGAAAAAGACATATAAACGGAGATATGTTGTATTTATTAAGCATTACAGTTGTATGGTGTCTTCTAAATTTCCCTTAACATATGTGTGTGAAGTTAGCTATGTGAAGTTGATAGCCGCAGCAGCATCAGAAGAGTTCATCCCCAACACATGGGCTGCGAAAGGGTTAGAAATGTATAAAAATGCATATTTAAAAAATGAAATTACCTAATGTGGTGCGCTTCTGCACAGGGAAAGTAATGCTAGTTACTGACAGCGTTGAAGGAGTTAACTCCCAGCACTGTGCTTTTGGCTTATAAGTATTTTAAATAAAATAAAATGCTTCTACCACTCCGTAGTTGTTCAATGGGAATCCGGGGTTCCTCTGGCGGCGTTACATTGGCACTCCAGTTCGTGGGGACAGGAGCGCTGTATTGCCAAAGAGTCTACTGACCCATAATGGTTCAGTGGGGGAGGGGAGGTACAGGAGCAGCCCCCACAGTTTCTCGATCAGTTTCAGATATGGAGAGTTTGGAGGCCAAATCAACCCCTTGAACTCTTTGTCATGATCCTCAAACCATTCCTGAACATTTTTTGCAGTGTGGCAGGGAGCATTATCCTGCTGAAAGAGGCCATTGCATCCGGGAATACCCTTGCCATGTGTTATTGCTCCCACTGGAAACTAGATAACCAGGCAATTAGATGTCTTCACCTATAGAAATCCACCTGTCCTGTAGAGAGTGATATTCTCACAGGGTCTTGGATACCCCCCAGGCCTTGTGCTCAGAGTAGTAACAGCTTATCTTATTAAATAGGTAGCGATGGGTTAGGATGCTTGGGGTAGTAGTACACCAGGCGGTATACACAGGATAACCAGAACTGATGCAAATGGTTGAGGGCAGGCAGTGATCAGGAATGTCAACACAGTAAAAGGTGATTGCAGTTGCATGACTGCAATTACAAAACAGAGCATCTCAACTGCCTAACAAGCAGAGCTCAGAGACAAGAAGTAAATGTGTTAGTGTGAGCCATCGCGATTAGCTCGATGGCTCGTAACATCATGAAGGAGTGTACTTGGTCTGCAACAATGTTTAGATAGGTGGTACATGTAAAAGTAACATCCACAATGTATGACAGGACCCTAGGTTTACTAGCAGAACATGGCCCAGAGCATCACACTGCCTCCACTGGCTTGCCTTCTTCTTTTTGTGCTTCTTGATGCCATCACTTCCCTAGGTAATTGATGCACATGCACCCGGCTGTCAACATGATGTAAAAGAAAACATGATTCATCAGACCAGGCCAGCTTCTTCCATTGCTCTATGGTTCAATTCTGGCGCTCACATGCACATGGTAGGCGTTTATGGCAGTGGACAAAGGTCAGCATGGACACTCTGATCTATCTGTGACTTTGCAGCCCAATAGTAAGATTCGATGCACTGTGTGCTCTGACACCTTTCTACCATAGCTAGTATTAACTTTTTCACAATCTGTGCTAAAACAGCTCTTCTGTGGGATTGGACCTGACAGGGAAACCTTCGCTTTCGATACGCATCAATGAGCCTTGGGCGCCCATGACCGCATCTCCGGTTGTTCTTTTTTTGGTAGGTACTACCCACTACATACTGGGAACACCTCACAAGACCTACCTAGTCATCTAGCCATCACAATTTGGCCCTTATCAAAGTCGCTCAGATCCTTACGCTTGTCCATTTTTACTGATTCCAACACATGCAA
This sequence comes from Mixophyes fleayi, assembly GCF_038048845.1. Classification (NCBI taxonomy): domain Eukaryota; kingdom Metazoa; phylum Chordata; class Amphibia; order Anura; family Limnodynastidae; genus Mixophyes; species Mixophyes fleayi. Next base: position 248,151,378 of record NC_134404.1, on the reverse strand, counting down.
TTCAAGAGCTAACTGTTTACTTGCTGCCTAATATTTCCCATTGCTTGAGAGGTGACATTGTAATAAGATAATGAATGTTATTCACTTCACTTGTCAGTGATCTTAATGTTGTGATTGATCAGTGTATACTTATCTCCAGCCTCCTTCTGCACAGTTCTTAGATTAATGACAGCTTTCACTTACTGAATATGCTTCTCCTTACTCCTCCTGCACAGTACTTAAAGGGGTAACATGATTATGAGAATACTACAGTCACATATAGACAGGGCCGTTGCTAGAATGTCGGGCGCTCCCCTGCAAAAAATAAATTTGCGTATTCCTCTTTCATAAATTATTTCTTTATTAATAATGCTTTTTTCTTTTAATACAAATTATATAATATACTTAAATAAAGAAAGTAATATAAACAAAAACTTTAAAACAGCAAACATGAGTTGCTATATGAAGAATATAAATGAAGAATAGGTGTTGTAAAGCAACAGGCATGGTGTATGGTGTTACAACCCCTTAATCTAATCCATACCCGAACTGCACTTTTTAGCCATGTTGTTATCAGGAAGTATTAGTGATGTAACTATAACAACTTCTTGGAAAAGTACTTCAGGGGTTAAATTACACCTCCACAGGGAACACTTAGGAGTTAAGTGAATTAAGCCATCATTGTTATTTCTGGTTGCTCCCTATTGTCCGCTAGTGAGCTCTACAGTCAGCCTGGAGCCTGACCCTGCAGGAGTCACCTGAGGGAATACACGTGGGGAGGTAGGGGAGGGGGCTGGATAGTGTAAGCAGCCCACCAATCGAGACCTTTTGCAACTCCTCTGGACAGGCAGATCCCAAGGTGGGATTAGAAGGTGATAATAGAGGCTACCTTGGGAGCTGGACGTGTGTGACTAACTTTTGGCCCAGAGGTGATGCTCTGCCAGAGATGTTCTGTCGAACATATCTCACTGGATTTATTTGAACTCATTTGTTGGACCTGCTACCATTAAGGGTTCGTGCTGCATTTAATCCTGTTCTGCAGAATAAATCATCCTTCTATTTTTCCCCAAAATACCATATCCGAGTGATTTGGGAACCACGTATCTTCACAGGAATTCTTTGTAATAAGATTTTACATTTTTGGCAATTTAGTTTGGTTGTGCTCCCTCCAGTGTCAAGCCCGACACTGTCAGTGAGAAGGTAGAAGAGGGGAGGAGGGCACCGGGTACTGACGAGTTTTTTTCTATTTTTTATGTCGACGGACAAGCGGGAATGGCAGGCGGGGGGGAGCGCCACTCTTGGCACCCCCCTCCCGCCTTGCTTCTCGCGTTCCACCAACCCTGCATATAAAGTTGTGCCTTAGTGCACACCCATTGTCTTTCAGTAGCATTTCACTCACCACTCCTCTATGGGGGTAAAATAACTTACTCGGCTCTGGCACAGTCTCTGGTGTTCACTCAGCCGTGACTCATCCTCTGTCTGCAGAGATGACTAGATTGTTCAGATTTGCATCTCCTTCCCCATTTGTCAATTTGGACCAGTACAATGGAGTGTGTGCATATGGACTGCTTGATGAAAAGATTATCTTTATGTTCCCTTCTCTATTACATTTTCTGTGTATCCATGGGTTATGGACAATCAGTGTGGAGATTAATAAGAATACCTCTTAAATAAGCCATGTGGGTTGCAGCTGTTCATCCATTAACTTTTAACAATTACAAAATGGTGGATATACAATTTACTGGCCTCCATCCCCTTCCCTCTGGACAAACAGGAAGTCAGAAACTCTTAAAGTCCCTGCAATTTCACAAATAATTGTAAGGGGTTAAAATGAGAAGTTACTCTTCATCTACTGGTGTTAAGAATCAAGTTAAGCAGTTCTGGTCACTATTGTTCTCACCCTGGACTCTGATAGACTTGGAGGCATCAGCTCAGCAGGGGAGAACAACACATGGGCAGAATCCTAATCCCTGCCCATCACCAACCCATCTTTCCATGCCGGCCATTTCTGAACCAAGCTGAACTGACACTACCACTGCAGGCAGGGATTTCCACGTTGGGAATCTTGGACACTTAAAAGAGACTGCAAGAGGGACTAGAGACTGTTCCAGGATCTCTTGAGCTTGGTGTAAAGTTTTGTTTCTCACCAGCACCATCATGATTCTTGCATATGACTCGCATCTATCCCTCATATCTTGTTGCCATGAATATGTAGCAGAGAGTTTGGGGTTCAGATGCTTATAATATTGACAGAGAGCATTGGCCAAATGGTCGGGATGATCAAGAGATCGAGGAGTACAGTGTAATTATTAAAATACAGCTTGGTCGGGAGTTTCAACGGCGCTACCCAGCTAGACATGATTTCACTAGCAACAGCTGCTGCAGACCATATTATCTATTTGTATTCCTGATTCTAGGTGCTACCTAGCCTCAGGATTTCATCAGTAGTCTGGACTACTGCTTCTGGACTTCTCCTCCTGTTCCCTGGTTTCTCTGTTCTCCAGGTTCTCCCTCTGGTTTCGCCCGTTACCCTCTGAAAGGACCACAACCTGCGGTTATGGAGCCGCCATGTCCATGCTCCCTTGAGGGAACCTCTCATGAAACCTCTCTCTCCGTTAGACGACGCATCCTAATGGGGGTAGTGTCAAAACGGGCAAACACCTCAGGATTCCTGTGACGAAATGAGTGCGATAACCCTGTGAGCATTCGGTTTCTCATTTCTCACATAATGTGGATTATAGCAAGTACTTTTTACAGCCCATGCTTTTGTTCCCCAGCTCACCAGACTACAACTGCATTGTCCAATAACATGTGGCTAAGGGGACATTGTAGTTCAGTGTACATATGTATATTGTGTATTGTATATTAATGACTTGCAGTAAGGTTGCTATTCATTGTCTTTAAAGGGAAGCCAGGGGGATTATGGGTAGGGATCAGGTTGCCGTGCGCTGGAGTAGGAAAACTAATTAGTGTCCATTGTTCACACCAGGCTAGTACAGACAGGCTTTCTAATAGGAGAGGTTCTCTGGAAGGACAGCTCATCTTCACTGCCCTCTCTAACCCCCCCTAGTCTAGCACTGACCAATGGTTAAGGAGAATAGACCCAGGTGTTTGCCCAGGGAGGGGAAAGACTGTGGAAATTAGACCTGTGATATACAGAATGACTCCAGGGGGGAAGGGTGTTCATGCTGGGATTTCATTCATGAAGGTGTAGGATCTAGTTTTGAATTGTCGTTTTCTAACTAGAGTCTATATATGCAGCTGAGAGGGATCCATGGGTCGTGAAGTCTGAACAGCAGGTGACTATATCTCCTTAAGTTATTGGGGTAAGGGACAGATAATGTGGTATATCTGCCTGCCATTTATTTACTGTGTGTACATAATATTCTAGTGTTGTTTGTATGACAATAAATATACTGTTGAATTTTTATAACTGCATTTTGCCTGAGTGACCATACTAATCCTAGAAGGTACTGGGTAGACTTCCCTGGCATAGGAAGGCACCGTGGGTGGCCAGCCAGCGTGAAGTGGGTAGCACTGGGCCAGATAAACCTGGTATCTTCACAATTCCCAAAACCTTCGGATTGTGTCACGAGCCGCGGCGGTATGCTGCATCCTGGCGTGATCTAGCAGTCGGGCGCGTCCTCTAGTTTCTATGCTCTGTTTTTATTCTTTGGGACTATCCTTGTGGTATAGATGTAGGAGGGTGTAGGGACATCCTCCAACTCCAGGGGGAGCTCTCATATGATTTAAACTGGTTCATTTATAATTTTATACATGCTTCCTGGTTATGTTATTACCTATGCCAGTTCTACATAGTAATTAATTAGCAGCCTCCTGAGGCTGATTGTCAGCCCTGTTTTCCTCTGTCCTGATTGGCTCTCAGTACTATTTAAGGCAGTGAGGTCTGAGCCTCACTGCCGGTTATAGCTTCCAGTTCCCTATCTGCTAATCTGCTCCTGTGCTGTTTGGTGTAAACCTTCTGGATTGAACTTCTGTGTATGACCCCTGCCTGTACCTTGGACCTTGCCTGCTTGCCCATGACCCTGATTCGTTTGCCTGCACCTTGGACCCTGCTGTATTGCTAGTGACCCTGACCTTTGGTGTGTCACCTGATTATTCTGTTTGCTAATGACCTCTGCTTTTGTCTGACCATCTGCTGCCTTCTACGCTGCCTCCTGGCCTGCCGCTACGGTTTTACATTACCAACTTACACTACATCTGGAGTTAAGTCCTGGGGGCATCTGAGTACCGGTGAGCATATAAAGCTCTATGGGAAAGGTGGCTGTTAAACCGGCCACATACTTGGGATTTACTCCCATGGATCCTACTCCTCTTTCCCTTGCACAAGTGCTGGTTAATCAACTGCAGGCTCAATTTCAGATTGTTCAAGATATTTCTACCAGATTGTCTGTTCAGGAACAAGCCTTCAGGATTACCTCTTCTCAGGAGGTTGAAGTTCAAGAACCCAAGCTTCATCTTCCAGACAGATTTTCTGGCAACCGAAGGGATTTCCACAACTTTAAGGAAAGTTGCAAATTATATTTCAAGCTATGTCCACTGTCTTCTGGTTCGGAACAGCAGCGAGTGGGTATTGTTATATCACTGTTGCAAGGAGATCCAGAAACCTGGGCATTTGGATTGTGCCCTGACAGTCCGGAATTGTTATCTGTAGATTCCTTTTTCCAAGCTTTGGGTCTCCTGTGTGACGATCCTGAAAAAGTCACTACTGCTGAGTCTAAACTTAGATCTTTGAAACAGGGACGTCGTTCTGCTGAAGAATATTGTACTGAATTTCGTGGGTGGGCCTCAGATTGCGAATGGAATAATCCAGCTCTCTGCAGTCAGTTTCGTTTGGGCCTTACAGAACTAATAAAGGACATATTGGTGCAATATCCAGCTCCTGATTCTCTGGAGTCCTTTATGTGTTTGGCAATTCGCATTGATCGGCGAATAAATGAAAGCAGACTGGAAAAGGAATTTCATCCGCAGAACTTTTTCCCTATCTCCAAATCAGTTAATACTGGGGATACTATAAAAGTTCATCTAGGCGTTTACCTTGTGCAGAATAAAAACTCCCTCCAGTTACCTGCCCAGATTTCCCTGGTCTCTGGGAGTGTTGATGTCCTAGCTTTCGTGGACAGTGGAGCAGCTGGACATTTTCTGTATATTCCTCTGGCACGGCTGTTTGCTGTTCCTACCCAACCATTAAAAGTTCCAGTATCTGTTTGTGGTTTGGATGGCCACCTAATTAAGGGCGGAAGCGTGCTAGAGAGTACCAGCTCTCTTACCCTGACAGTGGGAGCACTCCATAAGGAAATGCTGTCATTCTACCTTATCCATTCGCCCACATACCCTGTGGTTCTGGGGTACCCTCGGCTTAGCAAGCACAACCCAGTCCTTGATTGGTCTACAGGAGAACTGATGGCATGGGGGAAAAACTGTCAAGGGACATGCCTAGCAACCCCTGTTAAGGTTGCTACTGCTTCAGTCAAATCAGGTCGCACACTCCCGCTGCAATATCAAGATTTTGCTGATGTTTTCTCCAAGCAAGCTGCAGATACATTACCACCACATCACCCATATGATTGAACTATTGATATTCAGCCTGGGAGTAGATTCCCTAAGATTCGTTTATATTCTCTTTCCATGGAAGAGACCAAAGCCATGGAGAACTATATTTCTGAGGACCTGAAAAAAGGGTTCATTAGACCTTCTCGTTCATCCCTGGATGCGGGATTTTTCTTAGTCAAAAAGAAAGATGGAGATTTACGACCTTGCATTGATTACAGAGGTCTGAATCAGATCACCATTAAAAACAAGTATCCTCTGCCACTGATTTCTCAGTAGTTCGACCAGTTAATAGGTGCTTCTGAATTTTTTAAAATTGATTTACGTGGAGCATACAATTTGATACGCATACGGAAGGGCGATGAATGGAAGACCGCCTTTAACACTCATTCTGGACCTTACGAGTATTGTGTTATGCCGTTTGGTCTCTCTAATGCGCCAGCCGTGTTCCAGGATTTGATCAATGATGTACTACACGATTATCTGGGTAAATTTGTCATTGTGTTTTTGGATGACATCTTGATCTATTCCTCATCCTTGCTCCAACACCGTGAACAAGTCCATTTGGTACTACAGAAACTTAGAGACAATCATCTATTTGCCAAATTAGGGAAATGTGAGTTTGAAGTCTCCACTGTGGCATTCTTGGGGTATTTCATTTCTGCCAACGGATTTACGATGGATCCCGCCAAAGTCCGAGCCATCACTGATTGGAGCCTTCCCAGTAACCTAAAAGCCATCCAAAGGTTCCTCGGGTTTGTTAATTACTACAGGAAATTCATTCGCAATTTCTCGGTAATTGTGGCACCTATCACTCAATTAACTTAGATAGGAGCTGATCCAGCGGTATGGCCGCCTGAATCTGTCAAAGCATTTGATACCCTAAAAAAGACATTTGTTTCTGCTCCTATCCTCAAACATCCTGATACAGAGCTACCTTTCATTGTTGAAGTGGATGCTTCTGAGGTTGGGGTGGGGGCAGTTCTGTCACAAGTGTCAAGTTCTGATGAAAAGTTACACCCATGCGCATTCTTCCCTAAGAAATTTTCAGCAGCAGAGATAAATTATGATGTGGGAAATCGTGAGTTGCTGGCCATTAAATGGGCATTCAAAGAATGGAGACATTGGCTGGAGGACGCTAAGCATAACATCACGGTGTACACGGATCACAAAAATCTCCAATACATTGAGACTGCCAAGAGGTTGAATCCCAGACAGGCGCGCTGGGCTCTTTTCTTCTCTCGATTTAATTTTGTGATCACATATCGCCCTGGTTCTAAGAATTTGAAGGTGGATGCCTTATCCAGAAGTTTTTTACAGAAACATGAGGATCCCCTTTATAACACTCCTATCATACCTTCTCAAACCATTGTTTCAGGGCTACCTCAGGATTTGTCAACCCAGTTACAGGCAGTTCAGGATCAGGCACCAGCTTCCATGTCTCCCAATTTGTTGTTTGTGCCAGCTGGTCTGAGACAGTCTGTCATGTCTGAGGTCCATGACAGCAAAATATCTGGACATCCAGGTATCACCAAGACTATTAAATTATTCTCTCATTCTGTTTGGTGACCTTCTATGAAGAAAGACGTTAGAGACTTTGTACAGTCCTGCAAGATTTGTTCCAGGGTGAAAACACCCAGAGATTTACCCATGGGACAGATGATGCCTTTACCCGTGCCCAGTGTTCCATGGTCCCACATTTCCATGGATTTTATTACGGATTTGCCTTTGTCTAAAGGGTGTAATTGCATTTGGGTGATAGTCGATTGCTTTAGTAAGATTGCTTATTTTGTTCCTTTACCTAAGCTACTATCTGCTAAGTCTTTGGCTCCTCTGTTCATTCAAAATGTTTACATGGTTACATGGAATACCCACTAATATTGTATCAGATAGAGGTACTCAATTTGTGGCCCAGTTCAGGAAATCACTTTGTGCCTTGCTTGACATCCAACTAAGTTTTTCATCAGCCCATCAAACTGCTTTTTTTATTTCAAGTGCTGTTTTTGTTTAAAGTGTGGAGTTAGATCCAGTAAGGAGTTGAATCCAGGAAGGGGTTTAATCTGGTAAGTGGCTAGCAAATTCTAGTACTCAAGTTCACTGTAGGCTATAAGAAGTTAGGTTAGCCATAATAAGATGAGTAGTAGCAGGCTTGATGATCTCACTCAATGCATATCTTGTCATATGTATGCACACTTGGAGCAAGTGTTCCAAGGTTTATACCTCTGTGAGAAATGTGAGCAATTGGTCTCTTTGGAAGCCCAGGTAACTGATCTAAAGCAGACCATTGCAACATTGAGAGACATTGCCAACCTGGAGCAGAGTTTACAGCTCACCGTTGATGCATTAGCTGAGCAGGGTGAAGCAGAGACAGAGGAGGATGCACAGGTAGGCAGCTGGGTAACAGTTACTAGGGGTAGCAGAGGGAGGAAGAGGCAGGCCAGTTCTGAGCTAAGCAATCCCAGCAGATTTGCCAGATTGGATGAAGATACTGTGGAAGGCAGTTTAGAATTGGTAGAGTTGGATGAGACAGCTTCCTCTAGCAACCAGGGGAATGGTCTCTCCAGCATAGAGTGGACCAAAGTTACTCAGGGACCCAGGCAGATTGTGGTGGTAGGGGATTCAATTATTAGGAAGGTAGATAGGGCAATCTGTTACCGGGACCATGCATGCCGAACAGTGTGTTGTCTCCCGGGTGCTCGGGCTCGGCATATTGCGGATCGGGTGGACAGATTGTTGGGAGGGGCTGGGAATGACCCAGCGGTTTTGGTGCATGTTGGCACCAATGACCGAGTTAGAGGAAGAAGGGGTGTCCTAAAGAATGATTTCAGGGACATAGGTCGCAAACTTAAGGCAAGGACATCCAAGGTAGTATTTTCGGAAATACTACCTGTGCCACGCGCTAGTCTAGGGAGGCAGCGGGAGATTAGGGAATTTAATGCGTGGCTAAAAGATTGGTGTAGGAAGGAGGGTTTTGGATTCTTAGAGCACTGGGCTGATTTCTCGGTCAGTTGCCATCTTTATTGTCGTGATGGATTGCACCTGAATGAGGAGGGGGCTGCAGTGCTAGGGGAGAGGATGGTTAGAAGGTTGGAGGAGATTTTAAACTAGGCTCCGGGGGGGGGAGGGGCAAGCAAGTATTTATGGGATAGACATTGAGAGTAGTAAGGAGGAATTTAACAAGAATCAAGGGGGTGGAGAGGGGGGAAAGGGAAGCATAGCCGATAAGGAGTGGCCATTTTTAAAGCAAAAAGAAATACCTAAGGGAGGCAATAGAAGTGTATGCTTGCAAATGCAAGAAGCCTGACAGGTAAAATGGGGGAGTTAGAACTAGTAGCAATGAATGAGCAGCATGATATTATAGGTATTACGGAGACCTGGTGGGATGATACACATGACTGGGCAGTCAACTTGGAAGGCTATTCTCTCTTCAGGAGGGATAGGGTAAATAAAAGGGGAGGAGGAATATGTCTTTATATTAAGCCAGAATTAAAACCAAGTATTCAGGAAGTTATATACGAGAATGTTGGTGATAATATAGAGGCATTGTGGGTGGAAATATCCAGCGGAGGAAAAAGTTCAGAGAAGTTGCTGATAGGGATATGCTATAAACCGCCAGATATTAGTACGATTGAGGAAGCCCAACTTCTACAGCAAATTGAAAAGGCTACACAACTAAGTCAAATTTTAATTATGGGGGATTTTAATTATCCGGACATTGATTGGAGTACTGAGACCTGCGGTACAGCTAGGGGAAATAGGTTTCTGAGCATGCTAAAAGACCATTACATGTCCCAATTAGTAGAGGAACCAACTAGGAACCGGACTATACTGGACCTAGTAATAACAAACAATGTAGACGTAATATCAAATATTCAAGTAAAGGAGCAGTTGGGAAACAGTGATCATAATATGGTCTCATTTGAAATTAGTTTCCAGAAACAACGGTATAAGGGATCAACTAGGACTTTAAACTTTAGAAAGGCAAATTTTAATATGCTATAGGAGTCTATAAAGAGCATAGACTGGGACAAAGCCTTTGAAGGAAAAAATACGGAAGAAATGTGGGCTGTCTTTAAAATGTTGGAAACATACACGTATAAGTTCATTCCTATGGGAAATAAATGTAAAAGAATTAAGTCTAAACCAATGTGGCTAAATAAAAAGGTAAGGGAAGAAATGCAACGGAAGAAGCTTGCATTTAAATTGTTTAAGTCTGAAGGGTCAGAGGAGTCCTTCCATAGGTACAAGGAATGTAATAAAACATGCAAAAAGGAAATTAGATTGGGTAAATTAGAAAATGAAAGGCACGTTGCAAAAGAAAGTAAGACAAACCCCAAAAAGTTTTTTAAGTATATAAATGGCAAAAGGATTAAAAAAGATAATATAGGACCCCTAAGAAGTGAGATGGGTGAATTGATAAATGATACTAAGGAAAAAGCAGAGGTATTAAACACGTTCTTTTCTTCAGTATTTACCAGAGAGGAACAAATGGCAGGAGTAATACATAAAAATGGAAATAAAACCATGCCATTAATTAATACTTGGTTGTCAGAGGAAGAAGTCCAAAGGCGACTGAAGAATATTAAGATAAATAAAGCTCCAGGTCCAGATGGCATACACCCAAGGGTCCTTATGGAGTTAAACTCGGAAATAGCTAGACCGCTATTCTTAATTTTCAGAGATTCAATCTCATCAGGCTCAGTGCCAACTGATTGGCGAATAGCAGATGTGGTGCCGTTGTTTAAAAAGGGGACGAGATCACAATCAGAGAATTATAGACCTGTAAGCCTGACATCAATAGTGGGGAAACTACTGGAAGGTATTTTAAGGGACAGTATTCAGGATAACTTGGTACGCAATAAAATTATTAGTGGGAATCAACATGGATTTGTGAGGGATAGGTCATGTCAAACTAATCTAATTAGTTTCTACGAGGAAGTTAGTGGGAACTTAGACCAGGGCAGGACAGTAGATGTGGTCTACTTAGATTTTGCAAAGGCCTTTGATACATTGCCACATAAGAGGTTGGTTTACAAAATAAGGGAACTGGGTCTAGGAATCAAAATTTGTACTTGGATCGAAAACTGGTTAGAGAATAGGGAACAGAGAGTTGTGATAAATGGAACATTTTCTAATTGGTCAAAAGTCTTAAATGGAGTACCTCAAGGTTCCGTGCTGGGACCACTCCTTTTTAATATATTTATTAATGACCTTGGTGATGGTTTAGAGAGTAAAGTTTCTATTTTTGCAGATGACACTAAACTCTGTAAGGTAATAAAATCAGAGCAAGATGTAGCTTCTCTACAGAGGGACTTAAATAAACTGGAGGATTGGGCGGCCAAATGGAATATGAGGTTGAACACAGATAAATGTAAGGTTATGCATTCAGGGATCAAAAACAAGAACGCAATCTATAAATTAATTGGAATTAATTTAGGAGAATCTATAATGGAAAAGAATTTGGGAGTGCTCGTAGACAGTAGACTTAGCAATAGTGCTCAATGTCAAGCAGCAGCTGCAAGGGCAAACAAAGTATTGGCATGCATAAAAAGGGGCATAGATGCAAGGGAAGACCGTGTCATTTTGCCACTGTATAAATCGTTGGTAAGACCTCATCTTGAATATGCAGTACAGTTCTGGGCACCACTGTATAAAAAAGATAATTTGGAACTAGAAAGGGTTCAGAGAAGGGCAACAAAATTGTTAAAGGGTATGGAGTCATTAAGTTATGAGGAAAGGTTAGCCAGTTTAGGCATGTTTACTTTAGAAAAGAGGCGTCTAAGGGGAGATTACTGGCAGCACTTCTCCCTCACAGCGCTGGGGTCTTGAGTTCAATTCCCGACCATGGCCTTATCTGTGAGGAGTTTGTATGTTCTCTCCGTGTTTGTGTGGGTTTCCTCCGGGTGCTCCGGTTTCCTCCCACACTCCAAAAACATACTGGTAGGTTAGTTGGTTGCTAACAAATTGACCCTACTCTGTGTGTCTGTGTGTTAGGGAATTTAGACTGTAAACCCCAATGGGGCAGGGACTGATGCGAGTGAGTTCTCTGTACAGCGCTGTGGAATTAGTGGCGCCATATAAATAAATGTAATAATAATAATAAATATAGAGAGCTTTCATGGGAACTTTTTACCCCAAGGACCATACACAGGACACGTGGTCATCCCCTAAGGTTAGAGGAGAGGAAATTTCACAACCAGCAAAGGAAGGGGTTCTTTACAGTAAGGGCAGTCAAGATATGGAATTCATTGCCAGGGAAGGTTGTGATGGCAGATTCAAAAGATATGTTTAAGAAAGGGTTAGACAAATTTTTAGCGGAAAGGTGTATCCAGTGATACGACCGTTAATTTAAAATGAAGGATAGTAGTGGATATAAGGTAAAAATAGGACTGCAATATTGAGTCTGGGGGGATTTTCACAATTGAAACAGATTGGCGGTTGCTTACTCTGGATTAATTTCAAATATAAGTGCAGGATCGCAGGAGATCCAAAATAGGTTGAACTTGATGGACTGGTGTCTTTTTTCAACCTCATCAACTATGTTAATATGTTACTATGTTACCCACAAACTAATGGACCAACGGAAAGGGTAAACCAGTCTTTGGAACAGTATTTAAGATGCTACGTTTCTGAATTGCATGACAACTGGGTAGAATACCTGCAATGGGCGGAATTTGCCTACGATAATTCACCACACTCTTCCTCTGGTTATGCCCCATTTTTCTGCATTTATGGGAGACATCCCAAGTCTGTTTCATTTTCTGACATCATCCCACGCACCCAACTTGAGATCGGACACATTGCTCATTCTCTTAAGAGAAGCAAGCTGCGTCTCGAGCCAAGTTATTTAAGGAGCGCTTGAGACGTCCTTGTAAGTTCAAGGAAGGGGACAGAGTATGGCTCTCCACTAAGAACATCAAGCTCTGCCAGCCTTCCTTTAAGTTCGGACCAAGATACATTGGTCCATTTAAGATCATCAGGAAGATTAACCCTGTTGCTTTTCAGTTGGAACTGCCCAACTCTTTGAGGATAGCCCATACTTTCCATGCATCCTTATTGAAGCCAGCTCTTACTTCCCGGAGGTTTCCCAGGAAACAGCCAAGCAAACCTGCCCCAGTGATAGTGGATGGTCACACGGAATTTGTAATCGAAAAGATTATTGATTCCAAATGGGTACAATGCCAACTCCACTATTTGGTTCACTGGAAGGGGTATGGCCCTGAAGAAAGATCATGGATACCTGCCAGGAACGTGCATGCCATTGAGTTAAGAAGAGCTTTTCATCAGAAGTTTCCAGATAAGCCTAGATTAAGGGGTTCCTTAACCCCTCCTCAAGGGGGTGTACTGCCACGAGCTGCGGCGGTACGCCGCATCCTGGCGTGATCTAGCAGCTGGGCGCGTGCTCTAGTTTCTATGCTCTGTTTTTATTCTTTGGGATTATCTTTGTGGCATAGATGTAGGAGGGTGTAGGGACATCCTCCAACTCCAGGGGGAGCTCTCATATGATTTAAACTGGTTCATTTATATTTCTATACATGCTTCTTGGTTATTTTATTACCTATGCCAGTTCTACATAGTAATTAATTAGCAGCCTCCTGAGGCTGATTTTCAGCCCTGATCTCCTCTGTCCTGATTGGCTCTCAGTACTATTTAAGGCAGTGAGGTCTGAGCCTCACTGCCGGCTATAGCTTCCAATTCCCTGTCTGCTAACCTGCTCCTGTGCTGTTTGGTGTAAACCTTCTAGATTGAACTTCTGTGTATGACCCCTGCCTGTACCTTGGACCTTGCCTGCTTACCCGTGACCCTGATTCGTTTGCCTGTACCTTGGACCCCGCTGTATTGCTAGTGACACCGACCTTTGGTGTGTCACCTGATTATTCTGCTTGCTAGTGACCTCTGACCTCTGCTTTTTTCTGACCATCCGCTGCCTTCTACGCTGCCTCCTGGCCTTCCGCTATGGTTTTGCATTACAAACTTACACTACATCTGGAGTTAAGTCCTGGGGGCATCTGAGTACCGGTGAGCATATAAAGCTCTATGGGAAAGGCGGCTGCTAAAGGTGAAGACCTACGCCTACTAGTTCTGTAAGTTTGGGAACAGACCGTCAGCGTAACAGATTGTGACCGTAAGATCTAGCCATAAATGGATCCCGACAGAGAACCTACCGCCAAGGACATGTTGCAACATCTTGTTGGCAGAGTGGAGCAGCCAGATGCTACCTAGATCCAACTCCTCCACTGTTTACAAGCATTGGCAGCCCAAAGAATCCAGGCAAATCTTCCCGCTCCTTCAGTGGCAGCAACTCCTGCACCTCCAGCTCCTGTTGCAGCAGCATCCACCTCCACTTTAAGGTTACCCTCTCCCCAAAAGTTTGACAGTGATCCAAAAAACTGTTGAGGGTTACTGAACCAGTTCTGCATCCAGTTTGAGGTGCTTCCACATAAATTCCCCTCTAAAGTCGCCTATATCATCTCTCTTCTCTCCAGACAAGCATTGGCTTGGGCATCCCCTCTCTGAGAACGGGATGACCTCCTTCTTCATGACTCTACAGCCTTCTTTTCATCCTTCCTGAAGATATTCGATGAGCTGGGCCGTGTCCCCTCTGCATCCGTTAGTATACTCAGACTTCGTCAGGGCTCCCAATATGTTATCCAGTTTGCACCCTCTCCTCTGAACTTCATTGGAACAATGAGGCTCTTATCGCGGTCTTCTGGCAGGGACTGTTAGACTGGAGAAAAGATGTTTTAGCGTCTCAGGAACTCATGACAACATTATATGTATTAATCTCACTGTGTCACCGAGTAGACACTCACTTCAGAGAGAGGTCTACTGAGAAGGACTATCCTCGTCGCCCTCCCATCAGATTGGCTCCTCCATTTTATTCCACCAATTCCCACCGAGGAGCCAATGCAAATTAGTTGGTCAAAACTCCCATCCGAGGAGAGGCAATGAAGGATTTCTAACAATTTATCTATCACAATTTATGTATCTATTGTGCAGAGCCAGGTCACCTCATCGCCTCCTGTCCATAGCGTCAGAGGAACGCCAACCCCTAACCTGCTCCGGAGAGGTCAGGCTGGGGACATCAAAGCCCTATCCAAATCTGAACAAATCTTCAATTTACCTGATCCCTGTTACAATTCTGGGGTCTGCGGGACCAGTCCATTCTTCAGCCCCTCTGGACTCGGGAGCGGACGGCAATTTTATATCCGCTGCCCTGGTGAGGTGTCTGTCCCTCCCCACCGAATCTCTTCCTCAACCAATCGTCATCACAGCTATTGACAAAAGCAGAATCACCAATGGAACCATCTACTCCCAAACCAAGCCATTAACTCTTCAGGTTGGGGTCTTGCATTGCAAGAAGCTTTCATTTTTCATCTTTTACTAAGTCACCAATCTAGTCATCTTGGGCCTTCCCTGGCTCTGACAACATTTCTCCTATGTGGACTGGTCTACCTCCCAGATATTAGCCTGGGGTTCCTCCTAAGACACTGCTGCCTCCTCACCATGCCTCCTTCACAGATGTCTTTGATATGGCCAGCTCTGAAACTTTACTGCCCCACCAGGCTTGGGACTGTCCCATTGAGCTCCAGCCTGGCAAAATCTCCTCTCCCCCCGAGAGAAAGCTGGAGAAAGTGAGGGAGGAACTGGTAAGCCATTGCGATTACATCAAGCATGTAGCTCTTGTGGATGTAGCCCTTCGTACGCTTTGCCAGGATCCGAGGGTGGTCACTCTTTTAAAGTCAGAGGAATACATTCTGGCCACCGTGTTCGATCCTCGGTTTAAAGCGTATGTTGTGTCTCTGTTTCCGGCGGACACAAGTCTACAGCGGTGCAAAGACCTGCTGGTCAGGAGATTGTCCTCTGAAGAGGACCGTGACATGCCAACAGCTCCACCCTCATTTTCTTCCACATCTATGGCTGCGAGGAAAAAGCTCAGTTTTCCCAAAAGAGGCACTGGCGGGGATGCTGATAACATCTGGTCCGGACTGAAGGACCTGCCAACCATTGCAGACATGTCTACTCTCGCTGCATTGGATGCTGTCACAATAGAAAAAATTGTGGATGATTACTTTGCTGACACCATCCAAGTAGACATGTCAGACAGTCCATATTGTTACTGGCAGGAAAAAAAGGCAGTTTGGAAGCCCCTGTACAAACTGGCTCTATTTTACCTGAGTTGTCCCCCCTCCAGTGTGTACTCGGAAAGAGTTTTTAGTGCAGCGGGGAACCTGGTCAGTGAGCGGCGAAGGAGGTTGCTTCCTCACAACGTTGAAAAAATGATGTTTATAAAAATGAATAATCAATTCCTCAATGAAGTACAGCACTGCCCTCCAGATACTACAGAGGGACCTGTGGTTGTGGAGTCCAGCGGGGACGAATTGATAATGTGTGATGAGGAGGAAGTACACACTGTAGGGGGAGAGGAATCAGAGGTTGAGGATGAGGACGACATCTTGCCTCAGTAGAGCCTGTTTAGTCTGTACAGGGAGAGATGAATAGCTTTTTTGGTGTGGGGGCCCAAACAAACCAATCATTTCAGCCAAAGTTGTTTGGTAGGCCCTGTCGCTGAAATGATTGGTTTGTTAAAGTGTGCATGTCCTATTTCAACAACATAAGGGTGGGTGTGAGGGCCCAAGGACAATTCCATCTTGGAACTTTTTTTTTTGCATTATATGACCAATCAACAGTCGTTTGCCATGTTCAAAAAGTAAAACCAAATTTAAAAAAATTCAAGAAATTAAACCAAAAGTAAAATGCCCTGTCATAATTTAAAACAAGAGGTATTGACGTGCTCTAAAACTACTGTATTGTTGTTTAGATTTTATAAACACTACACTTGAAAGCTTGAGTCTTTCAATAAAAAAGTAACTGTCCATTGCACGAATATTTGCAACAGGGACAATTTTAGGGTTAAGAAAGTCAACTAATAACACGTCGACGCTGTCTGTCTTTATAAACACTACACTTGGAAGTTGGAGGAGGTATTGTGGCCCCGGCACCAAATTTACTACCGGGGCCACTCCACTGTGCAGTCCATATTTAGGTGTATCAGATATTAAACAACGGTGACAGTTGATGCCCAATTTTTTAATTATATTGTGGCCTCGGTACCAAATTGTGTACCGGGGCCACCACACTACGCAGTCCATACCCTTTTTTGGTGGAATTCTGACACGTGGAGGGTTTTTTAATTATATTGTGGCCTCGGTACCAAATTGTGTACCGGGGCCACCACACTACGCAGTCAAGATAGATAGATGCGTATCATAGATAAAGTACATTCAGTGGTGTGGGGCAAATTGAAAAATATTCAAAATGCACTGACATTATCAAAAACAAGAGGTTGTCACACGCTAAAACTCCAACATGTATATGATGGAGAGGATGGAGGAGCATCCGTATGTGTAGTGTAATGCAGACCTGTTGAAGGTTTTTTATATATTTTATTGTGGTGCCCAGTGCCCACTCCTCTACGCAGTCCAGGTACATTTATTGGTGCGATTCATAAAAGTTCAGGGTTTTTAATATATATTGTGGTGACCCACTCCTCTACGCAGTCCAGGTACATTTATTGGTGCGAATCATAAAAAAAAAGGGTTTTTAATATATATTGTGGTGACCCACTCCTCTACGCAGTCCAGGTACATTTATTGGTGCGATTCATAAAAGTTCAGGGTTTTTAATATATATTGTGGTGACCCACTCCTCTACGCAGTCCAGGTACATTTATTGGTGCGATTCATAAAAGTTCAGGGTTTTTAATATATATTGTGGTGACCCACTCCTCTACGCAGTCCAAGTACATTTATTGGTGCGAATCATAAAAGTTCAGAGTTTTTAATATATATTGTGGTGACCCACTCCTCTACGCAGTCCAGATACATTTATTGGTGTGAATCATAAAAGTTCAGGGTTTTTAATATATATTGTGGTGACCCACTCCTCTACGCAGTCCAGGTACATTTATTGGTGCGAATCATACAAGTTCAGGGTTTTTAATATATATTGTGGTGACCCACTCCTCTACGCAGTCCAGAAAGATACCTCGTTGCAACGTTTTGGACTAATAACTATATTGTGAGGTGTTCAGAATACACTGTAAATTAGTGGAAATGCTTGTTATTGAATGTTATTGAGGTTACTAATAGCATAGGAGTGAAAATAAGCCCAAAAACTTGATTTTTAAACTTTTTATGTTTTTTCCAAAAAAAATCCGAATCCAAAACCTTAAATCCGAACCGAGACCTTTCGTCAAGTGTTTTGCGAGACAAATCCGAACCCCAAAAATAATGAAAATCCGGATCCAAAACACAAAACCTCAAAAGTCGCCGGTGCACATCCCTAGTTTTGAAGTAATGTGTACTCCCTTGCTACACAGGTACCAGGTCACGAATCTGGAGAGATGGGTCACATATAGACTGGACATTTATCAAGTAGAAATACTTCAAATTCAAATAAATCAAAGCATTTCCACCCAACAAGACCAGGGCTACATGTGTCCCATCTACTGCACGTATGAAGTGCAGAAAGCAGGCTATGGTGGCAAACTGCTGCTTTATGGGCACAATGGACTTGTCAGGATTCAAACCCAGGGCTTCTGCCTCTGTGAACTGCTGCACTGCTGACTGAGCTATTCTGGCTGCTGGAAATTGCCTTGCCTTTATTTTGGGTTCTAGATCAGTTCCAGTGATCTCCTGATCTTCCAGCATGCCTTAGCTCCACCCCTTGACTTATTTTTAAAAGCCTGGCCAGTTCCTGTCTCCAGTGCCTGATTATTGTGCTCTGTGCCTGTGATCTGTGCTCTGCTCCTGTTACTGTTCCTGTCTACCAGCATCTACTACACGTGTACCGACCTCGGCTTGCCTTCCACTTCGCTTCTGATCAACCTTTGGACCTTTACGCCTCTGTGTACCGAACCCGGCTTGTTTGACCTTTCTTTCATCTCATCTCCTGTTAGCCAGCCTTCCTCCCTGTCACTGGGCTCCTAACCTGTCTCCGGACCGTGACAGAATAATCAGGACCAAAAATGGATCCCACAGGAGTAGCTGCCCTAAATACTCTGAAAAACCAAGTAAAGGAGTTGCAAGAGTTTGCCTGCATTTCTCAGAACAAGATCAGAGAACTAGAAAGCCTTGTTAAAGCTCAGCAGGAACAAATAACTCAATTGCTGAAAGAATTAAAATATTATGATGCCACTGCTGCACAAGTTTCGCGTCCACCATTGCCTACAACATTCAGTGGCGATCGTCGTTTATACAGAGGCTTCTTAAACCAGTGCAACATTTATTTTCACTTGCTACCTACACAGTTCACAGATGATAAGATGAAGATCTTCTTCATAATTAATCTCCTGATAGGGGAAGCCCTACCCTGGGTCTCTCCTTATATTGAGCAAGAGACTGCTATTCTGAAAGTTCTGGAATCCTTTACGTTCACTAGGGGGCAAGTCTCTGACGATCCTAATCGATGTGCCACCGCTGAAGCCAAACTCCATAGACTGCGACAAGGAAGACGCTCGGTGGCTGAGTACACCGCTGAATTCCAATCCTTGGTTGCAGACACCACTTGGAATGATTCTGCAAAAAAAAGCCAGTTCCGTTGTGGCCTTTCTAAGCAAGTGAAGGATGAACTGGCCAGAGTAGACACCCCTGATGATCTGGATGATTTTATCTAGCTGTGCATTTGTATTGATCAAAAGCTAAGTGAGTGGAAAACTGAAAGATTAAGAGTGTCTGGTATGAGCAGCAATTTGCATCAGTTTAATAGACCTATAGTGTTTAAAGCTGCACCATCAGACAATCCAAGCGTCTCTCCTGAACCAATGGAAATTGATGTAATTAGGAAACCACTCAGTTTTAATGAGAAACAGAGACGTCGGGAGTAGAATCTTTGTTTATATTGTGGTGATCAAGGACATTATGCCTTCACTTGCCCAAATAAGATTCGCCAGACCATCGCTATGACTGACTTTAAGCAAATGGACTCCAAAGAGTCTAGTAAATCCATTTCCATCTCGCAATCACTTAATCCCTTGGCTCATGAAAATGGAGATCCTGTGCTGCAACAATCACAATTTGTTCTCCCAATAACGCTTTCATCCGGGTGTCTTTTAATTTGCAGTCTGGCTATGCTTGACTCGGGTGCTGGTGGCTATTTTATGGATATCACCTTTGCACAGGAAAACTGCATTGAATCAAAGAGTAAACAAGCTCCTGTAAATCTGGAGACTGTAGATGGATCCCCTTTGTCTTCTGGGCCAGTAACTCACTAAACAATCCAGCTACAAATGATTATTGAACCAGGGCACCAGGAGGCTATAAGCTTTCATTTTATTGCTTCACCTAAGTTTCCCATAATACTGGGAATCCCTTGGCTGTCTACCCATAATCCTTCTGTCAATTGGGATACTCGCACTTTATCCTTTCCTTCTGAGCACTGCAAACTAAACTGCCTATCTAGAACGGTGATATCTGTACTTCCTTCTAAAGATTGAAATTGCCTCCGCAATACAGTGAATTCTCAGATGTCTGTGATAAAAAGAATGCAGATATATTACCTCCTCATCGCCATTATGACTGTCCCATTGAGCTGTTACCAAGATCATCCATACCTTTTGGGCAAATTTATTCTCTATCCGAACCGGAGTTAAAATTCCTTCGGGAAATTCTGGATGAAAACTTAAACAAAGGCTTCATTCTCCATTCTACTTCTCCTGCTGGTGCCGCCTTATTCTTTGTTGAAAAGAAAGATAATACCTTACACCCCTGTATTGGTTATAGGGAACTCAATAAGATTACAGTCAAGAATGGTTATCCACTCCCCTTAATTCCTGAATTGTTGGAGAGGCTACAGAAGGCAAAAAGATCTTCACAAAGCTTGATTAATGTGAGGCATACAATCTTGTTCGTATTCGACCCGGGGATGAGTGGAAAACCGCCTTCCAGACAAGATATGGACATTTTGAGTCTTTGGTCATGCCTTTTGGCCTCTGTAATGCCCCTGCAACTTTTCAGCATTTCATCAATGATGTCTTAAGAGACTTATTAGATCAATTTGTTGTTGCCTATCTGGATGACATTCTTATATTCTCCGATAATCTGGAGGAACATAGCAAATATGTTTGTACTGTATTCAAAAGACTTCGGAGGAAACAATTGTATATCAAATTGGAAAAGTGTGAATTTTAACAAGCCAAGATTCAATTCTTAGGATACATAATTTTCTCTGATGGTCTGAGCATGGATCCCAGTAAGATTGATGCAATCATTACCTGGCCTGTACCTAAGAGGGAAAAACAAGTACAACGGTTTATTGGTTTTGCCAATTTGTATCGAAAATTCATAAGAAACTTTTCTGGAATCGTTTCTCCTGTTACGCAACTTACAAAAAAGGGCGTTCCTTTTGAATGGTCACCTGAAGCTCAAGAAGCCTTTACACAACTTAAGACTCATTTCACATCAGCACCAATCCTGATACATCCAAATCCTGAATTACCCTTTGTTGTCGAATTTGATGCCTCTGATTCTGCAGTGGGAGAAATTCTTTCTCAACGTGTCGGCGAGAAGATGTTGTTGCATCCTTGTTCTTATTTTTCTCGTCAGATGACATCAGCTGAGAAAAACTATGATATTGGGAACAAGGAATTACTGGCCATTAAGTGTGCTTTCTCAGAATAGAGACACCTTCTTGAGGTTCTATCCACCCTGTGACATTCCTTACTGATCACAGAAATCTTGAATTTTTCCCAGACACCTTTCTTTGCCAACTTTGGACTCCATCCAACGTTTATTCCAAATCTCACGGTTTCCACATCAATTCCAACGGTGAGTGATAGAATCAGAACATTACAAGAAGTTCAATAAAGGCTTATTGAAAATTTGAGAGAAGCCCAGGAACATTACAGACAAGCTGCCAACAGACACCGTAGAGCTGTACCCAATTTTCATGTTGGAGACAAGGTCTGGCTATCCACTAAAAACCTTAAACAGCGGATACCCTCACCAAAATTGGGTCAAAAGTTTATTGGGCCATTCAAAATTCTATCCCAAATTGGTCAAGTTGCCTTCCGCTTAGATCTTCCTGCCTCTATGAAAATACATCCGGTATCCCATACTTCCCTGCTCAATCCATTTTGAGACAACCCCTTTCCTGGTCGGATTTCAGCCCCATCACCACCAGTCATGGTGGAAGGAGAAGAAGAGTTTATTGTTGAAGAGATCCTGGACTCCAGAATACACAGAAATATATTACAATATTTGGTAAAATGGAGGGGATATGGTCCGGAAGAAAATTCATGAGAGCCTGCAGAAAATGTCCATGCCTCCAGATTGACCGGACTGTTTCCCCAGAGACATCCTGGCAAACAAGCTCCTGAGAAGTCCAGAGGACGTACTGGAAGGAGGGGTGTACTGTCAGGATTCGAACCCAGGGCTTCTGCCTCTGTGGACTGCTGCTCTGCAGACTGAGCTATTCTGGCTGCTGGACAGTTCCTTGCCTTTATTCTGTGTTTTAGATCAGTTCCAGTGATCTCCTGATTTTCCAGCATGCCTTAGCTCCACCCCTTGACTTCCTATAAAAGCCTAGCCAGTTCCTGTCTCCAGTGCCTGATTATTGTGCTCTGTGCCTGTGATCTAGCTCCTGCTCCTGTTACTGTTCCTGTCTACTAGCATCTACTACACGTGTACCGACCTCGGCTTGCCTTTCACTTTGCTCCTGCCTCAACCTTTGGACCTCTACACCTCTCTGTGTACCGAACCTTTCTTACCATCGCACATCCTGTTAGCCAGCCTTCCTCCCTGCCACTGGGCTCCTATCCTGTCTCCGGACCATGACAGGACTCCTCATTGAGTGACAGATGGATGAATTCCCAGAGCTGCGACAGAAACACCCACAGAACAACCTTCAGCACACACCTGAACGTCTTCTAAGACATCCCTGCCGTGATTCCCACAGTGGTCTTGAATGGCCCTGTGTGCTCAAAAGTGCAATACCGCCAACAGTTTGCTGATAATACTGATAGGTTAAAAACGACACTTGAAATAGCTCCATTTGAAAGAGCTCAAATGAAGGAACATCCTGGCAGGCCACAATGACGTCAGTTTCAAGTTCCGCCTTGTCATTCTGGCTGTTAAGGTGGTAATTTAAGGAAGCACTGGCTGTACAATGTTGTAGGCTTTGAAAAGAGCACTGTACAGCCGGGGTCTCCTTAAATTGGCAGTGAATGACAGTGGGGAACTTGAAACTGACGTCATTGTAGCCTGCCAGGATGTTCCTTCATTATAGCTGTTTCAAGTTTCCTTTTCAACCTGTCAGTGTTATCAGCCTGAGGTGGATTACATCTTTGTTGTAATGATGTCGGCCTCTTCACAGTCGGTGTTGTCAGTATCGTTATACTGACTACCACCGCATTGGTCATACTTTGAGAAACTATAATCAGGAAAAAGTAAAAAAAATTGAAATAAAGTTATATTGAACGGGCACATCACTGGGCCATAACATAAAGCAAACAATCAAAGAAAAGCAAAAAACAATGTGGCACATTACTAGGGGGATAAATGTATGAGCAAACAATAATCCCAAAAAAGAAATAAAAAACAATAAAATAAAGTAATATTAAGCAGGCACCAGTCCATAACATGAAACAAACAAACACAGGAAAATTTAAACTAGACCCCTGGCAGGCACATTCTTTACGCCGGGAAACACACTAATGGCTCGCCTGAGCCTGACTTGGATAGTTACTGCCCGAAAACCCCCTCACTGTCCATTGACTATAAAACCACTTCACATCCCTATTCACACACTGAAATCGTAGACTGTAGTAAGTGACCTTTGCATCTACATACACTGCTGACTTGCACTGATTGCCGGACGAGTGCCCCCATTATGGGCATGCGCAAAAGGGATTTGCGTACTATATGCACAAAAAACAGAGATGCGTGCTTTAATGACTCGGTCCCTAACTCTTGACATATGCTGGTTTGTTCAAATCCACTTTTCCTCTCCAGCCCCAGCTTCCTTCCTCTAAAAAAGCTCAGTAAGCAGCTTTCTCCTGGTCATCATGAGTATGGTAGTGCTCTGTGCTGCTATATTAACCTCTGGCTTCAGCCAACTCACTCTGCTGCTGGGTTCCTCTGACCATCTCCATTGTGACAATGGGTCTATGCAATGTCTGTGAAATGGAACAAGAGCCTTCTAGAAGGAGTCAAATGCTCTCTGCAATGTGACTAATGGATCTGGGAAATATTGGAAAGGAGACACTGCGATATGGCAAGGTTTCTTTTCAATGTGGCAATATGAGCTGGGTGGCAAAGGTGACTTTTGATGCATTAATGAGTTTGTACAATGTGTCAAGATATCAGTTAAAATAGCATAGGGTCTTTGGAAATAAGTATGGGCTATGTGCATGTGGCAAAGTATCTGTGCAAATGAGGATGCGTGATGTGCAAAATAATCTGTGGAATGAGCATTGCAAATTAGCCTTTGTGTAGATAAGGCTGTGTAAATGGGCTGACAATAAGTTTGTGTATCACATTTGGTAATCATCCATGTGAATAATTTATATTTCGTAAATCTTAATGTTCATATGTACATATTCAGAACTTTGTCTCTTTTTCTAGGTTTGCACAGTGATAGTTTTATGTGCCTTTCACGATATTTCATAATTTTTCATAACTTTTTTTTAAGAATGATGATGCAGTTCAATTAATGAAATTTGCAACATGCAAATCATTCATTGAACTACATTTTAGTTTGAAGAATGCTTTTATAAAACCCAAGATTATCTAGAATAATTTCCCTCCAGTTTTAACAGTCAAACTTAATTGTAGAAGTATTATTGCATAGACGTGTTATATTATTGGGCAGCATTGTGGCTTAGTGGTTAGCACTTCTGTCTCCCAGCACTGGCACATGACCATGAGTTTGATTCCTGACCATGGTCTTATCTGTGTGGAGTTTGTATGTTCTCTCCGTGTGTACTTGAGTTTCCTCCAGGTGCTCTGGTTTCTTCCCACACTCCAAAAACATACTTGTAGGATGTTTGGCTGCTATTAAATTGACCTCTCGGTCTGTGTGTGTATGTTAGAGAATTTAGACTGTAAGCTCCAATGGGGCAGGGACTGTAGTGAGTGAGTTCACTGTACAGTGCTGCAGAATTAGTAGCGCTATATAAATAGATGATGATGATGATTATTGCTAGACATGTTACATAGACAGTTATAATTATATGTTTATAAATATCAGGACTGCTTTACCAATCAGAAGAATACTACCCTAATCAGCTATATTTGCTAATATTCTAATGCACATAAAATATTTTAACGCACATAAATTATCAGCTTCCATTGTTAAAAAAATAAGACTTAAAATTGATTTTCCTTCTATGTTTATTATAATTGTTATATTGTGTTAAGGATGCTTGCACTTTGCTTGCTGTAAATTACTATCTGTATGAGTAAAGGTATAACTAGCACAATGGAGTCCTCAATAAGTAATATGTTGTCTTACCCCAGAAGTTTAGAAATAAACTGCACTAGATTATTGGTAGTATGAATAAAATGTGTGCCTTTTTTTTATAAATCAATTACTCTATTATAAGTTAACATTCAGCGTACTGTATTTATGTATTTACAACAAATTCATAAATGTTACCTTTACAGTGTTAAGACATACATTAATAGACTTGAAGAATCGAAACCTTAAAAATAAAATCAGTATTTTATATGTATATGGCTGAAATGTGCTATGTTTTACAGTGCAGTAAAGTTACTTCGGTTTTCTGTCCAAGGCAAAAAGTCATACAGAAATGTTTGTATTTAAAACATTTCAATTTAAAAAAAATGTAAGGGGGTCTTAATAAGTTTTAAACTGGGCTCACCTCTAACAGTTTTTTGCTTTCTGCTAGCTCTTTGTTGGCAAAAAAATATTGAATTATTTTCCAATGAACCACCAATTGTGATCACTTGTAGTGCTGTATATGTATATCAAAAATAGAAAATACTTGTATAATATCACTCATTTTAAAAGACATGTGGGGACAATATTCTGTAAATGATCTGTTTAATTAAGTCGTGGCCCTCTAGGGGAGCACCAGGCTAGACCAGCAGGGGATGTGCAGATGGTTGTAGGTAGTTAGAGAAGATACTGAGGTGAAGCCTCCTTCGGTGAAATAATTTGCGAGCACAAACCACTGTAGTGATGAAGACAGTGTATAGGAGGGAGAGTCTGCAGGCCGATACCACTGGAATGGTGGATGAGATTCGCTAGGTGCGATAGTCTGCTGATGGTGCTGTGGAGGGCTTACCTGTCCGGGGCCGTCGTCGTTCCTCAGGCGGCGGCGGTCCCCTCGGTTCGGCCGGGACGGTGAGCCAATCAGGGCTCACCTCCCGGCCATTTGAAAGTATAGAACGGCGGCGGGCCAATCCGGACCCGCCACGTCATCACGTAGCGTCGCGTCGACGCTACGTGACGACATTAGCACGCCGCCGACTATTTAAGTCCGCGCGCGCGTCGCCATCTTCAGTTCGTCGGCGGAGAGAGAAGAAGAAGGACGTGTCGCGGAGAGCTGCCGGATCAAGATCAGAAGAGAAGAAGCCAGCGGAGACCAGCAGTGGCGGCAGAGAGCCCTTGTTAGGGCTAAGAGCGCCTCTGCTGCCTGAAGACCGGCGTGATCAAGACCAGAAGCCGGCGGCAGAGCGTGGAAGCAGCGGCAGACGGGGAAGGAGTCCAGGAGAAGCTCCCCGAAGACAGCACCAAGTGAGGCCTGTGCCAGGCAACCTCTCTCCCGGGCCCCCGCCCGCAGCACACCTGCTAAAGTCAGGCACTAGGCCCGTGGCCACGGTCGGGCACAAGGCCCGTGGGACAGATTAAATTAGGGGCACAAGGCCCAGGGACTTGGGCACTAGGCCCCGAATAAGTAGTGGGCCAGTAGGCCATATTGCTATAAAGGGCACAAGGCCCTGTTAGTTAGATAGAGGAGGCTCAGAGCCCCCAGATATAAAAGGGCACAAGGCCCTTAGGTAGTTAGCGGCCTAGAGGCCATAGGAAGGCCACAGGGCCTGGTTAGGGGCTGATTGCCCATAGTCTTTTACGGGCACAAGGCCCTCAGTTAGTGGGCTCAGAGCCCTGAGTTAGAGAGGGGGCTGAGGACCATTAAACAGAGCACGAGGCTCAGTGTGTAGCTGGGCAGAGGCCCATGGTGTGAAGGGCAGACGGCCCTAGTGGTGGTGTGATAGAGGCGTGAGAGCCTCGTGAGTGTAGAGCGGAGGCTCCTGTGGTGCTGTAGCAACCGGCTGGTTGGCTAACAGCGTTGTGCTCTGGTGAGTAGTGTGCAAAGTACTGTATACTGCATTTATTTTGTCTGTGCGGCGAGTATTGTTTGTATTACTGTATTTTGGGGTGTGCTACATAACTGTGTTCAGGGGCAAGACATCAGGCCCCCATTAAAGGTAGGCTCTTGTTCCTGTGTTTTTCTGTGCTAACCCGTGCTGTGGGGGACAAGTGTAGTTACCAGCGTACACATAGTCAGGGAAGAACACACATAGTTTTCTCGTCCCTTAGGTCCCTGGGGTCGCACTGGTTTCCAGAGGGGGTGACTGAGTGAGTCAGTGGCAGTACAGCACAGCTCAACGCAGTTCTAGGGGGCGTCCCGTGGTTCAGGTTGAGAGTCCTAGTCCTCAGTTCCGTGCAGGTTACCTGGCGGTTCCGGAGTGGGACACGTGTTCGATACCTGGGTGCAGGCAGTCGGGCGGTTCAGTTTCGATCGGCTGTTCCGGGCGGCAGTCTGTACGCGGGTTAGTGTGCTGTTCCAGTGAGCCTCAGTCGGGCCTCGTGCAGCCGGTCCTTAGGATCCGTGGGTGATCCCATAGCAAGAAGGCAGCTTCTTGGTACGACCTGGGTGAGGGGGTTAGGAACCGCCCTCCGGTTTAGTCCGTGAACACCGGCTGGTGTTCCCCGTAGTGGTAAGTGAGCAGTTCCGTTAGTGCACCACACCTAGTTAGTCATAGTTGTTTGACTTAGTTGCGTTGCTGACCATTAGAGTGTTGTTATGGTCGGGTCGCTGTTGCAGTCAGTTTAGTTTTGTGGGTGCCATCTTAGTCTAACTGAGAGTGCAGAGGGAGGCTGTGTGTTCTTGTCCTCCGCAGGTGTCGGGAAGGTGCAGGAGAACAGGATCGTAAGTGGGAGTGTCCTGGTGAGTATCACGCTCGATTCCCCTTTCGGTTCGGCCCTCACCGGCAGGTGGGCCAGATACTTGAGGCGGGACTAGTGTGTTTTTCTCTGGATGCCCTGAACAGCACGAGTCCTACTTGGGTGCTGAAACAGACAATCCCGATTCTGCTCTGGGGCAGAAATGTGCTATGAGCCTCAGAGACTGCAAGTGGCAAAATCCTGGTCGATTTGATTCCTATACTGCAGAAACTAATTACCCAGCCAGGCGACTCTGGCTCATCAGACCCTCGCAGCTAGATGCTAGGAATGATCACAATGCTGCACATTACAGGTTTGGTGCTGGATCTACTGAACTGTAGTCTGCACAGTGCAGAGGCAGACTACATTAGATATCAGCATGATGTTTCTTCCCATTCTGGAGCCCTGTCACTGTTCGTTTTGTGTTGTCAGTCTCTTTGGGGGGTGCTGCCTGCAGATACCAGGTCTACAGAGGAAGACTACGCTCAGACAGGTTAATATTGTGTGCCTGCAATCGATCAATCCACACACTGAGA
Source organism: Mixophyes fleayi (assembly GCF_038048845.1). NCBI lineage: Eukaryota > Metazoa > Chordata > Amphibia > Anura > Limnodynastidae > Mixophyes > Mixophyes fleayi. The sequence continues at coordinate 248,123,101 of NC_134404.1, read as the reverse complement.
TCCTTAGGAGTGTTATACACACACTGAATGACAGGCTAACATCTTAGGTCTGTCATTGACAAGTTCAAAGGAGCCGTTACATAGATCAATAAATATAGAGTACTGAACAAAGTTGGATGTGCAGCTATTTAGATCATTATCTAGGGTGTCTGTCACTGATCTATTCACTGGCTCTTTCTCCAGCACTACATGTATAATTAATGACAGGCTCTTATCTGTGTCTGCAACTGACCTGGCTACACCCTGAGATTCTTAGGAGGGAATCTCATACAGGGAAAGACAGGCTGATAATGTGTGCCTGTCTCTGATCAGCTCATATGTTTAGCTGATTTAGCTGTTTATTATTAATTATTATTCATTTTTATTTATAGGGCGCTACTAAGTTTTCGTAGCGCCGTACAGGGACAAACGAAATTACAATACGAGGAGAGACAGCACAATACAGTAAACAATAAGCATAATAACTCAGAGCTCAAAGCACAGCTAGGGGTGGGGGAGGGGAGAGGGGAAGGTCCGCATACGACGGAGCCCAAGAAGGAAGGCACGGATGACAGGGAGACCCCCAGGGGGGAGAGGAGGAAGTGAGAGGGTACAGGGGGGGGGAGGAAGAGAGTCCAAGAGGAGGAGGGAAAGGTAGCTGGAGAGCAGAGTTAAAAGTGGTGAAGACAGGAGGAGAGGGTGACCCTGCTCAAAGGAGCGTACAATCTAAGGGGTGGGGTAGGCAGACAAAGAGACACAGGGGAGAGAAGGAGGAACGGAGGATAAGGATAAGGGAAGGGGAATGAAGGGGAAGAGGCAGAAGAAAGTTAGGTAATTAAGTGGGAGACTGGAAGGCTTTAAGAAAAAGGTGGGTTTTTAAAGCCCGTTTGAAACTCGACAGATTAGGGGAAGTTCTGATGGAGGGAGGGAGCTTGTTCCAGTGGAGGGGGGCAGCGCGGGCCAAGTCTTGGATACGCGCGTGGGAGGAGGTGATCAGGGGGGAAGAGAGGCGACGGTCATTGGCAGATCGGAGTTGGCAGGATGGAGCATGAATAGAGAGGAGGGTGGAGATGTAGGGTGCAGTGGTGTTGGCGAGGGCCTTGTATGTAAGAGTGAGGAGCTTGAAGAGGATTCTGTAGGGGAAGGAGAGCCAGTGAAGGGATTGGTAGAAGGGCGAGACAGACGAGGAGGGGCGAGAAAGGAAGATAAGCCTAGCAGCTGCGTTAAGAACAGATCGAAGGGGAGCAAGATGAGATTGGGGGAGGCCAGTGAGGAGGAGGTTGCAGTAGTCCAAATGGGAGATGATCAGAGAGTGAATAAGACATTTGGTGGCATCTTGGGAGAGGAAGGGCTGGATGCGAGCGATGTTACGCAGCTGGAAGCAACAGGATTTAGCGAGAGAGAGAATGTGGGGGCCAAAGGAGAGAGAGGAGTCAAGGATGACACAGAGGCAGCAAAGTTGTCGACAGTGATAGAGAGGTCAGAAGGAGGCAAGGTGTGAGCGGGAGGAAAGACTATGAGTTCAGTTTTGGCGAGGTTGAGTTTGAGGAATCGGGAGGACATCCAGGAGGAGATGGCAGAGAGTCAGGCGGACACCCTAGAAAGGAGGGAGGGAGAGAGATCAGGAGAGGAGAGGTACAGCTGGGTGTCATTGGCGTAGAGGTGGTAGTTGAGGCCGTAGGAGCTCCTCTGTCGCGCTACCCCCTCTCCTCTGTTTAGAACTGTCACACATAATAAATAACACAGAGCAATAAACCGAGCCAGATACAGTGCTACCTAGATTTGTAACATTCCTAAGTTTTTGAGTATGTAACAACTGTGTTTCACAACTGAAGTCTCTATTAGTTGGGGGCACAGGCAGAACAAGCCCTTAATACAGTAGTTCCCAAGCTTTTGCAGTTTGTGGCACCCTTAGAGTCTCCATAATCTCTTCAAGGCACCCCTCCAAAATAATTACTGAGCAGTCCTGTTTTAGAAGTAGTTGGGTCAAAAAAATGTAATAAGTATTTAGGACAGAAATACTTATTTAGTTGTATACAAAAATGCCCCCTCTACATCCAGACACACTGCCCCCTCCGCATCCAGTCACTCTGCCCCCTCTCACGCTGCCCCCTTTGCCCCCTTTCACGCTGCCCCCTCTGCCCTCTCTCACGCTGCCCCCTCCTCTGCCCTCTGTCGCGCTGTCCTCCTCCTCTGCCCTCTGTCACGCTGTCCCCTCCTCTGCCCTCTGTCACGCTCCCTCTCACTCTGCCCTCTGTCACGCTGTCCCCCTCCTCTGCCCTCTGTCCCCTCCTCTGGTCTCTGTCCCACTCCTCTGCCCTCTGTCACGCTGCCCCCTCTCCTCTGTCACACTGTTACACTGTCCACCTCCTCTGCCCTCTGTCACGCTGCCCCCTCTCCTCTGTCATGCTGTCCCCTCTGCCCTCTGTCACGCTCCCTCTCACTCTGCCCTCTGTCATGCTACCCCCTCTCCTCTGTCACACTGTCACACTGTTCCCCTCCTCTGCCCTCTGTCACGATGCCCCCTCCTCTGCCATGCTGTCCCCTCTCTTCTGCCCTCTGCCATGCTGTCCCCTCTCCTCTGTCACGCTGTCACGCTGTCACACTGTCTCCCCTCCTCTGGCCTCTGTCACGCTGTCCCCCCTCCTCTGGCCCCTGTCACGCTGTCCCCCTCCTCTGTCCCCGTCCCCCTCCTCTGGCCTCTGTCCCACTCCTCTGGCCTCTGTCCCACTCCTCTGCCTCTGTCACGCTGCCCCCTCTCCTCTGTCACGCTGTCAATCTGTCCCCCTTCTCTCCCTCTGTCACGCTGCCCCCTCTCCTCTGTCACGCTGTCCCCTCTCCTCTGTCACGCTGTCCCCTCTCACTCTGTCCCCTCTGCCACGGGAAAGCCAGAAGAAAGCAAAACAAAACAAACTCACCAATCCGTTTGGTGCTGGGACCCAGCATTCTCCCTCTCTCTCACGCAGCTTGTTGCTATAGTGACAAGCTGAATGAGAGAGGAGTTTACTGGGTCCCGACGCCATGCGGATTGGTGAGTTTATGTTTTGTTTTGTTTTCTTCTGGCTGTCCCGCGGCACCCCTGGGATACGTGGCGCACACTTTGGGAACCGATGCCTTAATCCATATTATATTGCTATCAGCAGGGCCACCGAGAGGGGGGGATAGCGGGTACTAATTACCCGGGCCTGGGCATGTCATGGGGCCCAGCCCGGGCCCTCGCGCCGGCGATTTTTTTTTTTTTTTTTTTCAAAACTAATTTTTTTTCTTTTTTTTTTTGCGGTGGGAAAGGGGGGGCCTCGGTCGTTGGTGGGGGGAGCAGGGTAGTTAAAAAAAAACAAAACCATACTCGAGTGATTGCGGCGCCGGCGTCCCTTCTCTATGCTGCTCTGTGCTCCATTGCTCCAGACTGACTGAATGCCGGGTGTGACATCATCATGTCACGTATGACACAGAGGGGTTAAAAAAATAGGGACAATAGCAGCATGACACAGAGGGGTTAAAAAAGAGGGACAATAGCAGCATGACAGAGGGGTTAAAGAAAGGACGGACAATTGCAGCATGACACAGAGGGCTTAAAAAAAGAGGGACAAGCAGCATGACACAGAGGGGTTAAAGAAAGGAGGGAAAATAGCAGCATGACACAGAGGGGTTAAAGAAAGGACGGACAATAGCAGCATGACAGAGAGGGGTTAAAAAAAGAGGGACAAGCAGCATGACACAGAGGGGTTAAAGAAAGGAGGGACAATAGCAGCATGACACAGAGGGGTTAAAGAAAGGAGGGACAATAGCAGCATGACACAGAGGGGTTAAAAAAAGAGGGACAAGCAGCATGACACAGAGGGGTTAAAGAAAGGGGGGACAATAGCAGCATGACACAGAGGGGTTAAAGAAAGGAGGGACAATAGCAGCATGACACAGAGGGGTTAAAAAAAGAGGGACAAGCAGCATGGCATGGGGTTAAAGAAAGGAAGGAGAAACTCAGAGAGGCACAGGGGGTTAAAGAAAAGAGGGACAAGCAGCATGGCACAGGGGTTAATAAAAGAGGGACAAGCAGCATGGCACTGGGGTTAAAGAAAAGAGGGACAATAGCAGCATGGCACAGGGGGTTAAAGAAAATAGGGACAAGCAGCATGGCACAGGGGGTTAAAGAAAAGAGGGATAAGCAGCATGGCACAGGGGGTTAAAGAAAGGGGCAAAGGCAGCATGGAGGGCGCAGTGTGATCATAAGGGGGCATAGCGTGGTGATGATAATGGGGCACAGTAATGTGTGTGTGATGGCACGGAGCTTTTGGCAATGTAGTGTGTGTGAGGTAGATGGTGGCTAATTAATGGCTGCTATTTTGTTTGCGGGGTAATGGGAATACTATTTTAATGTTGGAGCTGGAGGAAGGCCTAATTATTAATCATGGATGTTATTGATTTAACTGTGGGGCTGGCTGTAATTTTTGTAAATGTAGCCATTTTTTTCCAAATAGGTCTTCCAACATTCCATGATCCAGACAAGCCGCAACTAAAGAAACCAGCAGCCACATGTGGTAAAAGTGAGAAGAACAGGTAGGAGAGAGAGCAGCATAGTGTGTGAAATGTTGGGATTCTAGTAGGGACAATGTCAATGTTTGGTGAGCCCAGTGGGCGCAGGCCAAGACTGAACTCTATCTGTACACACTGCATTCTTCCTATACTACACAAGGGTGCTAGATGTCCTGAAAGTCAGGAGTGTTTGGACAAATGTCACGCTCCGCGGAATTCAGGACCTAGTGACTTTATTGTGCTAGCCACGCCCAAACAGCGCATTGCCACGCCCCCAATTGTGTGACCACACACATGAAAAAGTTTGCGGCGCCTTACCGCGGCGCAATTGTTTTTTGCTTACTCAACTATAACGGGGGGCCCCATGAATTTGTTGTACCGGGGCCCTGAATTCCCGTTGGCAGCCCTGGCTATCAGCATTATAGAATATTTACTTGGTTTAGACAGACAACATACACTTAGATTGTAGTAGGAACTTCGACCACTGGGTGAATGTATATCTAGGGTCTGCATGTATCAATTAAACGTGTTCGGCTAACAGTATTATAATACATTATGAGAGATTCACCAAGACAACTGTGTACTGTTGTTCACTAATATATTGCTTTTAGGTGTTATAATTGCTGACCTCAAACATGTGTAAACGAGGTTACATTGGAACCCATTTTTTTTTTCAAATGTCACCATAAGCATTGCATTTGGATTTACGTTTTTTAGATATCAGTGGGTATCTGGTATAAAGATAGCCAGTTAGCCTAATATTGCCACACACTTTACACAAAAATTATCACTGCCTGCCAGAACATTCATACATACATACATACATACATACAGACTGATGTGAATGAGTTCTTTGTACAGCGCTGCGGAATTAGTGGCGCTATATAAATAAATGATGATGATGATACATACATACATACATACTGCACCTCGTTACTGCCAGGACATATACCACTGTGTGGAAAAGCGTACATACCTTCTGCACCTCACTACTGCCTGCCAGAACATATACATACCCCACCAGTGCCTGACAGTACACACATATATACTGCACCCCACCACTGCCTGCCAGAACATATACATACTGCCAAGGTCGTAACTAGGGCTGTGCGACACGGGCGATCGCCCAGTGTCTAACGCTGAAGGGGGGCACAATTTAGGAACATTTTAAGTTAATTTGGTTAAAATTGAGTGCTAGGGGGGTGGCATTTGTCTTTCTCGCCCCAGACACTAGAATTCTAAGTTTCGGCTCTGCATACTGCATCCCACTACTGCCTGCCAGAACATATACATACTGCATCCCACCACTGCCTGCCAGAACACACATACATACTGCACCCCACCATTGCCTGCCAGAACATATACATACTGCACCCCACCACTACCTGCCAGAACATATACATACTGCACCCCACCACTGCCTGCCAGAGCATATACATACTGCACCCCACCACTGTCTGCCAGAACATATACATACTGCAAACCACCACTGCCTGACAGAACATACATATTGTACCCCACCACTGCCTGACAGAACATACATACTGCACCGCACCACTGTCTGACCGAACATACATACTGCACCTCACGACTGCGTGCCAGAACATACATACTGCACCTCACTACTGCGTGCCAGAACATACATACTGCACCCCACTACTGCATGACAGAACATGTACATACTGCATCCCAGCAGTGCCTAGCAGAACATACATACTGCACCTCACTACTGCATGCCAGAACATACATACTGTACCTCAATACTGCGTGCCAGAACATACATACTGCACCTCACTATGATATATAGATGGCTCTGTGTTGTGCAGGGGTCAGAGGATGGCTCTCTCTGTTGTGCAGGCGTCAGTGGATGGCTCTATGTAATGTGGAGGGGTCAGAGGATGTCTCTATGTAATGTGGAGGGGTCAGAGGATGGCTCTATGTAATGTGGAGGGGTCAGAGGATGGCTCTATGTAATGTGGAGGGGTCAGAGGATGGCTCTATGTAATGTGGAGGGGTCAGAGGATGGCTCTATGTAATGTGGAGGGGTCAGAGGATGGCTCTATGTAATGTGGAGGGGTCAGAGGATGGCTCTCTGTGTTGTGCAAGGACCAGAGGATGGCTCTCTGTGTTGTGCAGGGGCCAGAGGATGGCTCTCTGTGTTGTGCAGGGGCCAGAGGATGGCTCTCTGTGTTGTGCAGGGGCCAGAGGATGGCTCTCTGTGTTGTGCAGGGGCCAGAGGATGGCTCTCTGTGTTGTGCAGGGGCCAGAGGATGGCTCTCTGTGTTGGGCAGGGGCCAGAGGATGGCTCTCTGTGTTGGGCAGGGGCCAGAGGATGGCTCTCTGTGTTGGGCAGGGGCCAGAGGATGGCTCTCTGTGTTGGGCAGGGGCCAGAGGATGGCTTTCTGTGTTGTGCAGGGGCCAGAGGATGGCTCTCTGTGTTGTGCAGGGGCCAGAGGATGGCTCTCTGTGTTGTGCAGGGGCCAGAGGATGGCTCTCTGTGTTGTGCAGGGGCCAGAGGATGGCTCTCTGTGTTGTGCAGGGGCCAGAGGATGGCTCTCTGTGTTGTGCAGGGGCCAGAGGATGGCTTTCTGTGTTGTGCAGGGGCCAGAGGATGGCTGTCATGGTTTGGTATTCTGGACTCTTGGATTCACCCAACAAATGTTACCCCTAGCAGGGCGCGGAGTCTAAACGGGCGAATGGTTTTCATCAGCGGTCACCGCAAGGTGACTTGGGTTTAGCGGCGTTCGCTCGCAGGTCGCGGTCCCTACCAGGGGTGTTGTGCAGTCCTGGGGGAGTGATAGTAACTGGTGTGAGGTAGGCACACTAGTAATGTCAGTTCTATACCCAGACAGCGAATATACAAAAGATGCAGGATAAAAGTACAATCAGCGATTTAATGATGATTGGATGATCACAGAATAGTCTTGGTAAATTGGCAAAGGGAACATAGGAACAGGGTGAGCAGTACCACTGTTAATGTAGTATGAGTTGTGAAGATACTGGGTTTATCTGGCCCAGTGCTACCCAGTACCTTCTAGGATTCGTATGGTCACTCAGGCAAAATGCAGTTATAAAAATACAACAGTATATTTATTGTTATACAAACAACACTAGAATATTATATACACACAGTAAATAAATGCCAGTCAGATTTACCACATCATCTGTCCCTTACCCCAATAACTTAAGGAGATATAGTCACCTGCTGTCCAGACTTCATGACCCATGGATCCCTCTCAGCTGCATATATAGACTTGAGTTAGAAAACGACAATTCAAAACTCCATCTTGCACCTTCCTGAATGAAATCCAAGCATGAGCTCCCCTCCCCCCTGGGGTTGTTCCTTATATATCACAGGTCTAATTTCCACAGTCTTTCCCCTCCCTGGGCAAACCCCTGCGTCTATTCTACTTAACCATTGGTCAGTGCTGGACTAAAGGGGGGGGGGGGGGGTTGGACAGGGGAGTGAGGATGAGCTGTCCTTTCAGAGAACCTCCCCTGTTAGATGGCCTGTCTTGACTAGCCTGGTGAGAACAATGGCCACTAATTAGTTTTCCTACTCAGGCACATGGCAACCTGATCCCTACCCATAATCCCCCTGGCTTTACTTTAAATACAATGAATAGCAACCTTACTTCAAGTTATCAATATACAATAAACAATATACATATGTACACTGAACTACAATGTCCCCTTAGCCACATGTTATTGGACAATGCAGTTATAGTCTGGTGAGCTGGGGAAACAAAAGAAGGCTATAAAAAGTATTTGCTATAATTCACATATCACACTCGTTTTGTCACATTCCTCCCCTACTTTTTTTAGCCCTTGTTTCCCAGTGGCTCCCTAGCCCCAAGTAATCATTTCTTACAAGTCCAAAGTTTCTGGCCTGCTGTGGTTTCTCCTGGGTCTGATGGTAAGGTAGATAGCAGTACACAGTTCCTCTTTCTCCCACCAGGGTCCCATGGCTGCAGGCATATCTTCCCACCCAGCTGGAGTGGGGGTTTATGCTGTCCTGTGTCATAAGATGAGTCAACAATAAAACTGGGCCACTCCGGTGCACACATCCATGGTAGGAGAGTTGTAGTCCACCATCCCTTGGGTGCCTTGTCCACCCTTAATTGCCCAACTGAAAATAGTCCCTTGGCCTGTCCTTTGTTTCTGGAGGCCATGCTCCCCTCCCCCACATATCCGAGGGAAAACTGCCAAGTGGCAGGAAAACTTTCTGGCACCTTGTCCGTTTGTTTCTGGCAAAGATCCAATCCCCCCTCCCCCAAACACTCAAGAGACAACTGCCCAGTGGCAGGCAAGCGTGGGGGCTCCATTAATTCTTTGCTTATGGGGAATCCTCTGTCCCCCTCCCAAACCACATGTGGGTGCCCCTGTAAGTATGTTGGTGTGCATCTCCCCTCCCCTGCTACCACATCCAACTGTTGCACTACTTCCCTCGCCTCTGGCGCATCGGGGTAGTGTGAATCCTCATTGGACACAGACTTGTCCTCCTGGCAGCAAAACAAAGTGGATGGTCCAGTGCAGGCCTCTGGTATTGGGTCCTGGATTCCCAGATTTGGAGCTGGAGTGCGATGCATCAAAGCTGGTGGGGCTGGTGAATCTTGCTGTACTGGTGCCCTCTCAGACACCCACTCAGTCAACATCTCCTCATCTGCCAATTCTGCATAGGGGAAGGCATAAGTGTAATTTTCCCAGGGCCCCATGGTAGTGGCCTCTGACATGACAATTCCTTTATCCTCTCCCATTAATTCTGTCCTACAGTCTGTAAACATGATTTCTGCTGAGATCATATGTTGCGCAAGTTTATGATTCTCTTCTGTCACAATTGGGTAAAGCTGTACATCACTTGCCCCAGAGAGCACACATGCGGTATCCTGCGTTACTTCATTAAACAAATTCTTTTCAGGCACAACAGGGATGGATAACTGGTCTTTTCTGTAATTCTGTTCTAACTCAGACACAGTCTCAGGTTCCAATAACACTGGCAAATTATCAGAAGATGCTACTACATGGTACTTACTTGGTAGCTCTTTTCCATCCAAGTCACCAAATGGGAGAATTTCTCCTAATCCTTTCTGAGTAGTCGGAGGTACAACATCCTCACCAAGCAGTTCTTCTCCAGTCTCCCCCAAGATAGTAGCTTGGGCAACTGTATTTAATCCACTGGGATGGACCTCCCCCTGATTAACAGACTGAGCAGCCATCTTTTTAGAGTGTGACAAAAGATATTCCAATTGGCATTTTTCAGTATTCACTCGATAACACTGATCCTGCCACATTTCAGTGTCTGTAAATCCTTGCCGCCATACCTCATCCTCTGCTTCTTCAAAACTCTGTTGCAGACATTGCATTTGTTCCCAGAGAGGTATGTGGGGACCTAAAGTGAGCATCCATTTTCTATAAACACTAAAGGCATTGATGGGATTCTCCTGATCTTTTAACAAACGTTTCAGGATATCCATGTGCGTGCAGTACAGGTAAGGTACACCCCGGATCTGGCATTCCACTATCAGCTCCTTCATACTCATTGTCTCTAGTGGATCTGTAGAATCTGCTAATGGGACAGATTCTATTAATACATTTGCAGGGGATTCATCAGGCATGTCCCTGTGCTGTAATAGTCCATTTACGTCTTGTTTGTATTGCTGATTATTGTTGTATCTGGATTCTCCCTTGGCCAGATTCTGCATAATACAAATAACTTCATGTGTAAAATCATCCCATGCTGGTTCATCCCGAAAATTACAGGCACTTGCCTCCTCTTTCAACATTAGGAACACATCCAACAGGTTCTCCAATTTCTCCTGTAGACTGGCTCCTTCCCACATAATAATCTTTGGGCACTCCTCATCCCAATAATCCAAAATGTGCTGCATTGTGGTGGGGTGGTGCAACACATCCATATCCCCATCCTGCAGACACTGCCACAGTCCTTCATCCCAGTACGCCTTTCTCCTGGGTGTACTGGACTGCTTCATCCCTTCCTTTGGGAACTTTTGCAACACTGGGCTGTGACCTGCTCTCTTGTTCCTAGAGCTCACACCCATTTTACTTCCAGGGATCACCTCACTGTGATTTCCTCTCTTTGAGACACGGTTCCATCTTCCGCTCTCCTCTGGCGGGGTGCGCTTCCCCTTATCAAATCGGCACTTAGACGGCATCTTCCCTCGCCTAAAGCCCACAACGCTTTTCGTGACACTTTCTACCTTAAAGCCTTTAGGAGTAAGTTCAGGATAATGTGGTAACTGGTTTCTAGTGCTAACTGCTTTGCAGAGCCCTGGAATGTATCACGATACAGTTCCCCTGCAGCTCTACCCAGATAGGACCTGGGACTGAGTGACCCCACTGCTTGCCACCAAAAATGTGAAGATACCGGGTTTATCTGGCCCAGTGCTACCCAGTACCTTCTAGGATTCGTATGGTCACTCAGGCAAAATGCAGTTATAAAAATACAACAGTATATTTATTGTTATACAAACAACACTAGAATATTATATACACACAGTAAATAAATGCCAGTCAGATTTACCACATCATCTGTCCCTTACCCCAATAACTTAAGGAGATATAGTCACCTGCTGTCCAGACTTCATGACCCATGGATCCCTCTCAGCTGCATATATAGACTTGAGTTAGAAAACGACAATTCAAAACTCCATCTTGCACCTTCCTGAATGAAATCCAAGCATGAGCACCCCTCCCCCCTGGAGTTGTTCCTTATATATCACAGGTCTAATTTCCACAGTCTTTCCCCTCCCTGGGCAAACCCCTGCGTCTATTCTACTTAACCATTGGTCAGTGCTGGACTAAAGGGGGGGGGGGGTTGGACAGGGGAGTGAGGATGAGCTGTCCTTTCAGAGAACCTCCCCTGTTAGATGGCCTGTCTTGACTAGCCTGGTGAGAACAATGGCCACTAATTAGTTTTCCTACTCAGGCACATGGCAACCTGATCCCTACCCATAATCCCCCTGGCTTTACTTTAAATACAATGAATAGCAACCTTACTTCAAGTTATCAATATACAATAAACAATATACATATGTACACTGAACTACAATGTCCCCTTAGCCACATGTTATTGGACAATGCAGTTATAGTCTGGTGAGCTGGGGAAACAAAAGAAGGCTATAAAAAGTATTTGCTATAATTCACATATCACACTCGTTTTGTCACATGAGTGAATACAATATAGCGGTATAATCAGTGTATTCAAATATAGCAATAGCAGGAACAGTCCAGCAATAAAGTGGAGATGTTAATGCAGCAGGTATATGAGACCACAATAAGACAGCACGATACAGGAGGTACAAGTAACAGTCCAGCCAGCAAGGAGTGTATAAGAACAAGCAGCTTAGATGATACGACCTGTAATACCACTGAGCCACAGAGACAAATGTGGAGTAGATGATCTTGAGTGGTGCCATCCGTGGAGGGGTAACACAGTAGAGTTAGGTGTAACTTGAGCAGCACGGCACGTGTAGTAGCAGCACAACGAAGATAAGTGTAGCTTAAGCGATCCAGCCCGTGGAAAAGCAATACAACGAAGGCAGGTGCAGCTTGAGTAGTGTAACCCATGGAACAGCAACACAGCGGAGACGGGTGCAGCTTGAGCAGTATAGCCCGTGGAACAGCAACACAGCGGAGACAGGTGCAGCTTGAGCAGTATAGCCCATGGAACAGCAGAAACACAGTGAAGACAGGTGCAGCTTGAGCAGTATAGCCCATGGAATAGCAACACAGCAGAGACAGGTGCAGCTTGAGCAGTATAGCCCGTGGAACAGCAACACAGCGAAGACAGGTGCAGCTTGTGCAGTATAGCCCATGGAACAGCAACACAGCAGAGACAGCTGCAGCTTGAGCAGTATAGCCCATGGAACAGCAACACAACAAAGACATGTGCAGCTTGAGCAGTATAGCCCGTGGAACAGCAACACAGCAGAGACAGGTGCAGATTGAGCATTATAGCACGTTTAACAGCAACACAGTGAAGACATGTGCAGCTTGAGCAGTATAGCCCGTGGAACAGCAACACAGCGAAGACAGGTGCAGCTTGAGCAGTATAGCCCGTGGAACAGCAACACAGCAGAGACAGGTGCAGCTTGAACAGTATAGCCCTTGAACAGCAACACAGCAGAGGCACTGACGATCCTGGTGAGAGGACACAGAATAGGTAGGAACCTACTCAGACAGGTAACTTGATCAACAGGCCCAGAGGAAAGGGAGGAGGTGCCTTTTCAAGTTTAGAGCCAGAACCAGGAACCAATAGGAATCTTGTCAGCAACAGACAGATAATCAGTCTGCACATGTGCAGATCAAGAATAAGGGTTTTAGGGCTGCTAATGAGGCACAGGTGAGTGTCTTAGTCTTTGTTTATGGAAGCAGAATAAGTGCCGTGTGACAATGGCTCTCTGTGTTGTGCAGGGTCAGAGGATGGCTTTCTGTGTTTTGCATGGTCAGAGGATGGCTCCTTGTGTTGTATATGGATAAGTGAAAGCGCTACATATTGTGCAGCGGTCAGATGAAGATTCTCTTTATTATGGGATTCTCTATCATGTGTAGGGGTCACTAGAAGATTTTTTGTGTGGTACAGGTTTCACTAAAAGGCTCTATTTTGTACAGGTATCTGTAATAAGCAGGCACAGTCTTGAAGGGAGAAATGCTCTGTAGGGATTTTGTAGCTCTAATTTTTTATGAAGTTCCTTTAGTGTCTCTTTCTATGACACCCAGGCCCTAAACTATGATCAAGCTAAACTAAGAAAATGTAATAGTACTGTATGTGTGTATTCCAGTGAACACACAAATCTGTGAATTAGCAGATCCACCATTTTGTGAGTGACAGCAATCTCACTACATGATAGTGCTGAATCTGCAGCTAACCGCAGGATGTGATGGCGTACCATGTCTGTATTGCGCAAGGAACACGTCCATTAAGGCTTCTGCCTTAATCATCGTAATTTCATTGCTTTTTGGAGTTTGAGTGAGAGAGTTTCAATAGTTTTTTTCATGGTTTATATGGTGTGTAAGGAACCTTAATCGGACATGAGGTTTTTTGTCTATGGAATAAATATATATATATATATATATATATATATATATATATATATATATATATATATATATTTATTTATTTAGGATGTGCTTCACAAAGTCAAACTTCATCCTGTTTTTTATCCACTAATTAGTTCAGATGTCACTGATACTGTCCTCACGCAATTGATTGAAACACGTACATTCAAAAGCAAGGAAGAATATATTTTTGTTAACTCCTAATTAGTTAACAAATATACTATTACAACCAGTAGTCACTAATTGTCTACTTTTCACTCTCACATACCCAATTTCTAAGCACACAATTGCAGCAATTGACCTCCCCACATACTATCAATTCTAAAATTGTATCTGAGAACAGGAGAAAGGGCTATATATTAAGATATCTATTCAAACTCATAAGCTCAAACATTTTCTCGGAAACTACATTTTGACTCATTTTCAGATGCTAATTTGCTATGACGTAATTACTCTGTTTGTTTCGGTACACCAAAATTTGGTTCTGTCGCATTTCTCTGAATCCGAACTGTTCATCTCTAGCTTCAGTAGCAAATTTCAATTATTCTGGCCACTGGTCAAGCTTCTTCTGCTGATACTCCAGTGGATCATAATCAGGTTGAAATACTGTAGGTCAATTCAGGTATGGTTTCACCATTTTCTTTCTATAAGTTATAGAACTGAGTGACACTTCATCCATTAAAAAAAAAAAATCTTCGTCAATCTCATCAAAATAGATTTTTCTGGATTGTTAACAGATTTTCTCTTTCCATGGGAGAAAGTTTTGTGGCGGTTTGCAGACTTTCTTTAGTAAGCTAGTTACTACTGACAATTTATAATTCAGGAAAAAATGAATGTTTACACTCCATACAACTTGAGTGACCTGATTTCCCAATGGTCTATGTTCATCATGTGCCAACAATTCACTGAATAACCAAGGAATCTATGAAATTCAACTCATTTGATTCACCCATCTCTGTGATTCACCCATCTCTATGTATTTGCCCACTTGTAATTACTAACATTGTCTAGATGAGTAAGGGAGATAAGTAAGAGGAAATGGATAGACACTGATTTCATTGGTGTGAAGTACAATTTAAAAACCACATTCTTTGAAGTAATAGGTAAACATAAAAACAGTAGTGAAGCTGCATTGATTTTATATAGGGAGATGGTCTTAAAATTGTAAAACTAAGTTGGAAAATTATAATATTCTACAGATATCAATAGCCACAAGAAGTAGCACAGCTTTATAGCCAATGTTTCTAAAAGAGGGCTTCTAAAAATAGTGGTTTGCCAGGCACAGCAGTATAGGCAAAGTATATAGAAGGCTCATGTGAACGCAGGTCATGCATCATCCTATTTGAGGTTTTCATAACCTATTTATATATACTGCTCCCCAGCATTAATTTTGTTGGATACAAATTTTCATAAAATATTGTGCTGTATCATTTGCAAAAGCTCTAGTCATGTGCATGTTGAAAGAGGTTTAAAGAATTCTTCTTGGAAAAGAAAAGTGTACAATCTTAAAATTTACAATTAGATTATTCAATTTCAGTTGTTTATCTTCAATACAAATTAGAAAGTACTAAACAAAGATAAATCAGTTTCTCTTCAGAGTTCTTGGAACTGTAAAACATTATCAGTCAGATTGTAATGAAAAGATTCCCTGTCAATTATTGTTAGGCCAGCAGGGTGGGCTGTCCCTATGTCTATGTCTATAAATCTACCTCAAAGCTTTTTTCACGCTGGTCCAGCATTCAGTACTAGTGATGTACTAGTCATGTATGCAAGACTGTTTTTTTTTTTCATTAAACATCATACAGATTTTAGCTGTATTTGCTGGTGTCTTTAACAGTATCAAAATTAATGGAATTTTATCATTTGTATATATGGATATATATTTGATTATTAAAACAGGATATAGAATCTTTCTTAAGTAAACCATAAAAAAAGAAATAGTTTATTCAATATGAGGGATAGTAGTTTAATGATTTGCTTAAAATAGTAATAAATAAAGGCTTTTTTATATAGGAATTCATGCCTGCGAGATGTTGTGACTTTTAAAATTTGAATCTTCAGTAAATAGAACTATTTGCTTATTCGTATTTCTTCACTTAAGAAATTTTGCAAATACTCATGATGAATGTTTATTTGTAAATAATACTGTTCATATCAACTAATTATTGGAACAAAAACATTAAAGTAAATTCTTTAGTGTTTATAACCAAGTTTAATACTCAAGCGGGTGGTATCAAGTCTATCGTAAAAAAGAATGCTGCACTATTAGAACTGGATGAATTCATTGGTCCATCTATTAATAGGAATAAAATTATCACTCTTAGAAGATGTAGAAATTTGAAGGAGCAGTTAGCCCCAAGCTTATTCAGGAGTATTACTCCGAGGTTGGACATACCCCCTGTGCCACTTTGTAAATCAGGGAGATGGTTAAGTAGAAAAGCTGGTTTTTATAGATGTGGTAGACTAAGGTGTGGTTCATGTGCACATGTTGATCATCAATGTACAGAATTTTCTTCTTTTGTATCAAATGAGAAGTTTCTCATTAAGAAGTCTTTAGATTGCCAGTCCAAATTTGTGGTTTATCTGATCAATTGTGGGTGTGGCATCCAATACGTGGGTCGCACCATAAGTAGAGATGAGCGGGCTCGGATATCTGAAATCCGAGCCCATCCGAACGTTGCCGAGACAGATCCGGGTATTCCCGCCAATTGCAAAACTGAAACCGAGGCTCTGAGTCATAATCCCGCTGTCGGATCTCACGATACTCGGATCCTATAAATTCCCCGCTAGTCGCCGCCATCTTCACTCGGGCATTGATCAGGGTAGAGGGAGGTTGTGTTAGGTGGTCCTCTGTCCTGCTATATCTCGTGCTGTGCTGTGCTGTTCAGTTCTGTGCTGTGCTGTGCTGTGTTCTGCTCAGTCCAGTGGTGCTGTGTCCTGTGCTCTGTCCTTCTAAGGGCATTGTTATTTCTCCATTATTCCCAAATTATAAAAAAATTCAAAAAAAGTTATAAAAAAAATTACAAAAAAAGAAATTATAAATAAAAAAAAAATATCCTAAAACAATCCTGCAGTATAAGTCCATTGGTATACTGCTATATTACAAAGTTCACTGATTCTGCAGTATAAGTCCAGTGGTACTGCTATATTACAAAGTTCACTGATTCAGCAGTATAAGTCCAGTGGTACTGATATATTACAAAGTTCACTGATTCAGCAGTATAAGTCCAGTGGTACTGATATATTACAAAGTTCACTGATTCAGCAGTATAAGTCCAGTGGTACTGATATATTATAAAGTTCACTGATTCAGCAGTATAAGTCCAGTGGTACTGCTATTACAAAGTTCACTGATTCAGCAGTATAAGTTCAGTGGTACTGATATATTACAAAGTTCACTGATTCAGCAGTATAAGTCCAGTGGTACTGATATATTACAAAGTACACTGATTCAGCAGTATAAGTCCAGTGGTACTGATATACAAAATTCACTGATTCAGCAGTATAAGTCCAGTGGTACTCTTCTGTGCCGCATATAATTTTTAAAGGCTTTGCCGAGTGTGTGTGGCTTAGGGGTACGCTCTCTTGTGCTACATATAATGGAAAACCAAAATATGGAGGATAAAGTAGGGAAAGATCAAGACCCACTTCCTCCTAATGCTGAAGCTGCTGCCACTAGTCATGACATAGACGATGAAATGCCATCAACGTCGTCTGGCAAGCCCGATGCCCAATCTCCTAGTACAGGGCATTTAAAATCCAAAAAGCCCAAGTTCTCAAAAAATAGCAAAAAGAGAAACTTAAAATCATCTGAGGAGAAACGTAAAGTTGGCAATATGCCATTTACGACACGTAGTGGCAAGGAACGGCTTAGGCCCTGGCCTGTGTTCATGACTAGTGGTCCAGCTTCACCCAAGGATCTAAGCCCTCCTCCTCCCCCCCCTACAAAAAATTTAAGAGAGTTATGCTGTCAGCAACAACAACAAAACAGCAAAGAACTCTGCCTTCTAAACAGATGACATCACAAATCCCCAAGGCGAGTCCAAGGGTGTTGTTGGTTGTGAACCCTGTCCTTCCCATCACTGTACGGGAAGAGGTGACTCCATCCAGCATTTGCAGCACACCCTCTGCATATGCTGGAAGGATCACCCACAGTCCAGTTACAGATTTGGCTAATGAAGGTGTGAATGTTGTACACCGGGAGGAGGATATTGATGTAGCTGGCGCTGAGGAGGATGTTGATGATTATGATGCAGACAGATACCAAATTGCCTTTGTCCATTTCTTTGTATATTTGAATTTCTATTTCTAAGGTCTATGCAGGCTGCCTTTTTTATATTCAACTACTAGTGTAGGGCGGGGGGGGGGGGGGGGCATAGATAGCCACCAAAGTAACGTGGTCCATTTAATTTCACTTTCTAGCTCCACAGTCTGTGCAGCCTGTTTTTTTTTATCTTCAAAGTATTTACAAGCCTTGCAATCTAAATTAACTAGAGGTAGTGACGTGCTAGAACTCCACCCTCTATATGCTGCAGAGGATGGAGGAGCATCAAAAGGCCATTCAAGCCTACACAGCCACCTACGACATAGGAAAAGGAGTGGGGAATGCGCCTGAGTCAAGCGCACTGGAGAATGATTTCCGTGTTGTGCAAGGTTCTGCAGCCATTTGAACTTGCCACACGAGAAGTCATTTCCGACACTGCCAGCTTGAGTCAGATGATTCCCCTGATCAGGCTGTTGCAGAAGCAGCTGGAGAAAGTGAGGGAGGAGCTGGCACACCATTGCGATTCCACCAAGCATGTAGCTCTTGTGGATGAAGCCCTTCGTACGCTTTGCCAGGATCCGAGGGTGGTCAGTCTTTTAAAGTCAGAGGAATACATTCTGCCTACCGTTCTCGATCCTCGGTTTAAAGCGTATGTTGTGTCTCTGTTTCCGGCGGACACATGTCTACAGCGGTGCAAAGACCTGCTGGTCAGGAGATTGTCCTCTGAAGAGGACTGTGACATGCCACCAGCTCCACCTTCATTTTCTTCACTGTTTGTGCAGTTCCAAAAAAGAGGAACTGCCATTTCTAGTACTACCTTCTTTCTTTCTCTATTTAAAAGAAACTAAATAACTGCCATTTCTAGTACTACCTTCTTTCTTTCTATATGTAAAAAATAAATAAAATAACTGACATTTATAGTACTACCTTCTTTCTTTCTCTATTTAAAAAAAAAAAAAAACAACTGCCATTTCTAGTACTACCTTCTTTCTTTCTATATGTAAAAAAAAATAAAATAACTGCCATTTCTAGTACTACCTTCTTTCCTTCTCTATTTAAAAAATAAATAAAATAACTGACATTTATAGTACTACCTTCTTTCTTTCTCTATTTAAAAAAAACCAAAAACTGCCATTTATAGTACTACTTTCTTTCTTTCTCTATTTAAAAAAAAACAAAAAAAACCTGCCATTTCTAGTACTACCTTCTTTCTTTCTATATTTAAAACAAAAAAAACCTGCCATTTCTAGTACTACCTTCTTTCTTTCTCTATTTAAAATTAACTAAAGAACTGCCATTTCTAGTACTACCTTCTTTCTTTCTATATTTAAAACAAAAAAACACTGCCATTTCTAGTACTACCTTCTTTCTTTCTCTATTTAAAATTAACTAATTAACTGCCATTTCTAGTACTACCTTCTTTCTTTCTCTATTTAAAAAAAAAAAAAAAAACCTGCCATTTCTAGTACTACATTCTTACTTTCTATATTTAAAACAAAAAAAACCCTGCCATTTCTAGTACTACTTTCTTTCTTTCTCTATTTAAAAGAAACTAAATAACTGCCATTTCTAGTACTACCTTCTTTCTTTCTATATTTAAAACAAAAAAAAACTGCCATTTCTAGTACTACGTTTTTTCTTTCTCTATTTAAAATTAACTAAATAACTGCCATTTCTAGTACTACCTTCTTTCTTTCTATATTTAAAACAAAAAAAACCTGCCATTTCTAGTACTACCTTCTTTCTTTCTCTATTTAAAAGAAACTAAATAACTGCCATTTCTAGTACTACCTTCTTTCTTTCTATATTTAAAACAAAAAAAACCCTGTCATTTCTATTACTACGTTAATTGTTTGTGCGGTCACAAAAAAGAGGAACTGCGCCCTTAACTGCTATGTTGGTTTTAGACGTCCATCCGGTGTCCGCCATCTGTTCCCTGGAATTGAGACCAGTTGAGGGTTTTTTTATTATTTTGTGGCCCCGGTATCAAATTGGGTACCGGGGCCACTCCACTACGCATTCCAGATACTTGTTTGGTGGAATTGAGACCAGTTGAGGCTTTTTTTATTATATTGTGACCCCGGTATCAAATTGGGTACCGGGGCCACTCCACTACGCAGTCCAGATACTTGTTTGGTGGAATTGAGACCAGTTGATGGTTTTCTTATTATATTGTAGGGACCACTCCTCTACACAGTCCAGATACAATTTTTGGTGTAACTAAGAACAGTTGATGGTTTTCTTATTATATTGTAGGGACCACTCCTCTACGCAGTCCAGATACAATTTTTGCTGTAATTAAGACCAGTTGATGGTTTTCTTATTATATTGTGGGGACCACTCCTCTACGCAGTCCAGGTACAGATTTTGGTGTAATTAAGACCAGTTGATGGTTTTCTTATTATATTGTAGGGACCACTCCTCTACGCAGTCCAGATACAATTTTTGGTGTAATTAAGACCAGTTGATGGTTTTCTTATTATATTGTGGTGACCACTCCTCTACGCAGTCCAGGTACAATTTTTGGTGTAATTAAGAGCAGTTGATGGTTTTCTTATTATATTGTAGGGACCACTCCTCTACGCAGTCCAGATACAATTTTTGGTGTAATTAAGACCAGTTGATGGTTTTCTTATTATATTGTGGGGACCACTCCTCTACGCAGTCCAGGTACAATTTTTGGTGTAATTAAGACCAGTTGATGGTTTTCTTATTACATTGTAGGGACCACTCCTCTACGCAGTCCAGGTACAATTTTTGGTGGGATTCAGACCATTTGAGGGTTTTTAAATTATATTGTGGTGACCACTCCTCCACGCAGTCCAGGTACAATTTTTGGTGGGATTCAGACCATTTGAGGGTTTTTAAATTATATTGTGGTGACCACTCCTCCACGCAGTCCAGGTACAATTTTTGGTGGGATTCAGACCATTTGAGGGTTTTTAAAATATATATTGTAGGGACCACTCCTCTACGCAGTCCAGATACAATTTTTGGTGTAATTATGACCAGTTGATGGTTTTCTTATTATATTGTGGGGACTACTCCTCTACGCAGTCCAGGTACAATTTTTGGTGGGATTCAGACCATTTGAGGGTTTTTAAATTATATTGTGGTGACCACTCCTCTACGCAGTCCAGGTACAAATTTTGGTGTTAGTAAGAGCAGTTGATGGTTTTCTTATTATATTGTGGTGACCACTCCTCTACGCAGTCCAGGTACAATTTTTGGTGTAATTAAGACCAGTTGATGGTTTTCTTATTATATTGTAGGGACCACTCCTCTCTGCAGTCCACATAAAAATTTTGGTGTAATTAAGACCAGTTGATGGTTTTCTTATTATATTGTGGTGACAACTCCTCTACGCAGTCCAGGTACAATTTTTGGTGTAATTAAGAGCAGTTGATGGTTTTCTTGTTATATTGTAGGGACCACTTCTCTATGCAGTCCAGATACAATTTTTGGTGTAATTAAGACCAGTTGATGGTTTTCTTATTGTATTGTGGGGACCACTCCTCTACGCAGTCCAGATACAATTTTTGGTGTAATTAAGACCAGTTGATGCCGGTTTTCTTATTATATTGTGGTGACAACTCCTCTACGCAGTCAAGGTACAATTTTTGGTGTAATTAAGAGCAGTTGATGGTTTTCTTGTTATATTGTAGGGACCACTTCTCTATGCAGTCCAGATACAATTTTTGGTGTAATTAAGACCAGTTGATGCCGGTTTTCTTATTATATTGTGGGGACCACTCCTCTACGCAGTCCAGATACAATTTTTGGTGTAATTAAGACCAGTTGATGCCGGTTTTCTTATTTTATTGTGGGGACCACTCCTCTACGCAGTCCAGATACAATTTTTGCTGTAATTAAGACCAGTTGATGCCGGTTTTCTTATTATATTGTGGGGACCACTCCTCTACGCAGTCCAGATACAATTTTGGGTGTAATTAAGACCAGTTGATGGTTTTTTTATTATATTGTGGGGACCACTCCTCTACGCAGTCCAGGTACAATTTTTGGTGTAATTAAGACCAGTTGATGGTTTTCTTATTATATTGTGGGGACCACTCCTCTACGCAGTCCAGAAAGATACCTCGATGCAACGTTTTGGACTAATAACAATATTGTGCGGTGTTCAGAATACACTGTAAATTAGTGGAAATGATTGTTATTGAATGTTATTGAGGTTAATAATAGCGTAGGAGTGAAAATAAGCCCAAAAACTTGATTTTTGAACTTTTTATGCTTTTTTCAAAAAAAATCCGAATCCAAAACCTTAAATCCAAACCAAAACCTTTCGGCAGGTGTTTTGCGAAACAAATCCGAACCCAAAACCTCAAGCAAATCCGAATCCAAAACACAAAACACGAGACACCAAAAGTCGCCGGTGCACATCCCTAACCATAAGAGCGGTGGGTACGCGGTTTCTAGAACATCGGCGTAACATCATGAAAAACATCAAAACGCATCATCTTTCTAAGCATGGAACATACACACAACATTTTTTCCCCCAGCACACTGCTATAGCCAGCAACAGATCTGCCATTTCTACTGTAGATAAAAATGCAAAAGTCTTTGTTGCACACATTTGCAAATGTATGTTTAAGCCATCCGCCACGCCAAGGCGCTTTTGCTAATAGGATGGTCCTACTCTAAACAATGAGAGTCCCATATATTTGGGCCATACATATGTGTTTTTAAATTGAGAGCCAACTTACCAAAGAGGTACCCCAGAAGCCTCCAAACAGCAATTCAGTGCCAGTACCCCCTCTCAGCTACTGACACCAACATGCCTCTCAGACAAATACAGAAGTGGAAGCTGCTCAAATCAATTTATAGGCCATAACAGGTGCTTGAAAGGGTGGGGTTATCCTGCAAGGAACATACACACAACATTTTTTCCCCCAGCACACTGCTATAGCCAGCAACAGATCTGCCATTTCTACTGTAGATAAAAATGCAAAAGTCTTTGTTGCACACATTTGCAAATGTATGTTTAAGCCATCCGTGTGTATGTTCCTTGCAGGATAACCCCACCTTCCACTTTCACTTATGTATCTTTCTAAGCATGTTGCGCTATGCCAAAAGGGTTGTTCGTCAGGTGTTAGATTTAGGGCAATTGAGCAAATAACCAAAACTTTGAGAGGGGGTGATAGGTTTCAATTGTTATGCAAACGGGAGGCTTTTTGGATTTTCAAGTTGAAAACTCTGTTAACTCAAGGTCTGAACGACAGCATAGAGCTGAACAATATTTGTTGATTTGCATATTATGTTTAGTGATATAGATTTATAGGATAATGTATGACTAGTTTTTGTCGGTCTAGATCCTTATTTTATTAAATTTTAATTTAATTGTATTTTGTTAATATGTTAAATATGTGGACCAGTAGATTGAAGGATGCTTTTTCTTCCTTTTTTAATTGTTTATATATTTGCCTGTTTTATTTTATTTTACATATTTTTTGTAAGTTTGAGCCAACGATCTTTAGTAGTATTATAATATTGTTATATATGTTTTATATGCACTAGTATTGAGTGCATATTTTAAAATCCTTGTGGAGTTTAGCACGGATGATTGCAGATATGAATATCTATTTACGAGTAACTAAGATAATCTGTGGTGTAAGGATGTTAAACATCATCGTGAATAGTTGCAATACATGATGGTCTTTTATCAATGGAACGATCAGCTGTAATTACTATCACGACAGTTTGTTTGTTAATGACGTGCTTAACCACTGGCAACTTTATGAATGGGAACCTGTTTTCATTGGAGCCTTCATGTCACGTGATCATCACTAGGGGATTGGTTCATCATCCCCACGTGACCCAAGCAGGAACTATATATGAATGGCAGATATGCCTTGATGTTTATACCTCTGATGAAACGGCCAGAGAGCCAAGAAACGCGTCAGGTGTTTATTTTCAATTGGTGTTCTTACAGCGGAGGAACTATTACACCCCGGGGTTGGAGAGCCTGTTCATGATCGTAGAATCATCAATTCCTTTCATCACTGTCCGGAGAACGATCCATGTGAATGTTTGATCATCAGCCTGAGATTAACGATAAGTACTTTATGTCCAAGGACTTTTGTTTCTCCTCTCACAGAGAGGGTGTTTTTTATGCCTAAGGAAGATTTGTGCACCAAGGTATGCCTGTATGAACAGTCCAATCAATTATATGTGATTTTTCACTAAACGGACGGATTCCTAAAATCTACGTGACCTCAGGATCTGTTGCACTTTACAATTAGGTGCCTTAATGGATTGATTGTTCCGGAATATGCTTACATTTTTTGCTTACTATGTGTGAATATTGAGCGGTATTTATAGGCTTCAACCTCCTAATACACTTTACCTGCTGAGAACCACTTCAGTCTGTTTTTAATATGCTTTGATTATATGCAGAGTTGTGCACTCATATTTTCAATATGCTATGAATCTCTAGAAGATGTGTTAACTGTCATGCTAGGTTTGATATATTGAATATCCACTAACGCTCCACTGAATATGTATAGAATATTACTACAATTTGTGAATATTTTTAACTATATTTGATTTTATATATTAAATTACAAATCATTATACAATAACTATTGGTTTTTCAGTATTTGCGCTCTCATCTTCAGTTGTGTTTTTGTATGTATGTATTCAGGTCCCAGAACCTGCAAGGAGAGCTGCAACTGACCGTAGTTTGATACAATCTATTCATAAATATCTACAGGTGATTTTGAGCGCCCATTGTTCATTTATTTCTACATTAAAGTAAATATTTTATACAACAGTGAAGTTTGTGTGCATGCATGCATATTTATTTACTTTTTGCCCTGGGAAGTGCCTTGCAATAATTATGTTGCAAGTGTTTGACACGCCTACCGAGATATCTGGAAGTGTTCACTGTCATCTGTTTTCATTGTCTATTTTTTTACCTTTTTTTTTTAAAATTCATGCTATTTTTACATCTTTGTTAGGAGGTATGGGGATGGTGACTTGGGTCCCTGGTCTAGTTGGACCAAGAAGCCTGGGCATTGGGGGTCCTTCCTGCTCCCCATGGGAGCTAGCTCTTCTTCCATGTTTCAGCACAAGTAGAGCGGGTATCGGCTTCCAACGTTTCGAGAAAATGTGCAACAGGCAGACACAGGAGTTTGCCTCACACCTCATTCAATATCTCCAAAGTAGATAAGAGTAGTGATGGTGAGGTTTTAATATAATATTGTGGTGGCTATTTTAGTAATATGGGGGCTGGTGAGGGGTATTAATGTAATGTAGGGAGTTATTTAATATCTGGTCTCTTTTTTCATTTGTGGGGGGTATTAATACAATGTGGGATCTCTGTATTAAATGTGAAGGCCTATTTCTTAAATGTTAAATCTATTAACTTAACAGATGGGGCTTGTTGGGGAAAGGAAGCCTATTAATTAAATGTGGATTATTGATTTATTCTTAGTACTCATTTGGGGGAGGAAGGTCCTAAGTATTCACTTATTGTTCAGCTTTCTCTGGGTTACTAGCACTCACTTATTGCTCAGTTTTTGGGAGTCTACTAGGACCTATCCCTTTTCCAAACGGGTGGTGTACGCATTTCCAAAGACGAGAATTGCGACAGTAATTACACCACTAACAGCAATATGCTGATGAGTAGAATCCCGGCATGGAGCAAATACAGACTTACCATAAAAGCGACTGACAACATTTCAGACACAGCGCATATAAATGCCGATAGCAGAAAATACAGACAGTGTGATTCTCGTGACATGGACCAGTGTTAAGGGGGAAATGTTAGGATTCGACGCCTGTATAATCCAAATAAAGGTTGGGTCACTCCATGCTGGGATTCTACTCATCTGTATATTATTGTCAGTGTAATTAATGTTGCAATTCTTGTCTTCGTAAAAATGACTACCACCATTCCAAACAGGGCCCAAACATTTCAAGATCCAGCCAAGTAGCAAAATAGTTTAAGACATCATCAGTTATAGCTAAACAAAGTTGCAATAACAGGTAGTAGACAGCAGCACAGTCTACCAACAGTCACATTCAGTATGATTACAACAAGCAACCAATGAAAGAGTCAGCGAGGTCAGACAGGCCAAGTCATACACAATGAACAAAGACTGACATAACAAGCAAGCAAAAATCAAGGTCAAAACAGGGACTATGGTCAGTGCATTCTGCAAGGAACAATTGTCAGGAACAAAGCAAAGTTCAGTAACATTTAATCCAGTAAGACAATAGCATCAAGGCTGGTGGCAAAACCTATATGGCAGGCTATGTTATGCCAGGATTGCAATTGTCTAGGCATAATGACTGTGAAGTATTCAATGCAATTTTGATATAGAACACATAAAGAAGCAGCTACAAAAGCCTTTTACACTAATGATGCTGACACAGGTGTGCTGAACCACTTTGCTGTAATTCATTCAGGAATTTCAAGATGGTGGAAATAGCAACTATTATAATTACAGAAATTCACACAATGTAACCAAAGTATTTATAGTTCCTTGTGACCCTGCTGTTAGCTAGACACACAGTCCCCTCGCTGGCCACTAGCTGGCGTCGGTCACCCAGTCTACAAGACAGTGTCAGACGCCGTTCCCGCTGATCCCCTGTCAGTCGGGGAACGGCTCAGAATGCATTCACCCCAATTTGATTGGTTTCACACCCAAGTATCTTCCTGGGGTGCTTCGTGTTTCAACCAGTGTCTCTCAAAGGTACTCCCACCCACCCGCCTACCTTGTCTCTCTCTTGACTCCCAGGTCAAGCTTCCGGAGCCATACTTAGATTTCCTTGACGTCCTTAGCAAAACTGCCGCAGGGTGTCTTCCTCCACATCGTGCGTGGGATTGTCCCATCGAGCTGGTGCCCGGTAAAACTATTCCTAAAGGTAGAGTCTATCCACTGTCTCTTCCAGAGACGAAGGCTATGTCTCTGTACATCTCTGATAACCTTCAAAGAGGATTAATCAGGAAGTCTACTTCTCCAGCAGGAGCCGGATTCTTTTTTGTGAAGAAGAAAGATGGTTCATTAAGACCCTGCATAGACTACCGCCGCCTAAATGCCATTACCATCATGAACCGCTACCCTCTGCCCCTTATTACGGAGTTGTTCGATCGTATCCGGGGTGCTAAGATCTTCTCAAAATTGGATCTCAGAGAGGGTTACAACTTGATACGCATTCGGAAAACTGGCTAACCTTTCCTCATAACTTAATGACTCCATATCCTTTATTAATTTTGTCGCCCTTCTCTGAACCCTTTCTAGTTCCAAATTATCTTTTTTATAGAGTGGTGCCCAGAACTGTACTGCATATTCAAGATGAGGTCTTACCAACGATTTATACAGTGGCAAAATGACACGGTCTTCCCTTGCATCTATGCCCCTTTTTATGCATGCCAATACTTTGTTTGCCCTTGCAGCTGCTGCTTGACATTGAGCACTATTGCTAAGTCTACTGTCTACGAGCACTCCCAAATCCTTTTCCATTATAGATTCTCCTAAATTAATTCCATTTAATTTATAGATTGCGGTCTTGTTTTTGATCCCTGAATGCATAACCTTACATTTATCTGTGTTAAACCTCATATTCCATTTGGCCGCCCAATCCTCCAGTTTTTTTAAGTCCCTCTGTAGAGAAGCTACATCTTGCTCTGATTTTATTACCTTACAGAGTTTAGTGTCATCTGCAAAAATAGAAACTTTACTCTCTAAACCATCACCAAGGTCATTAATAAATATATTAAAAAGGAGTGGTCCCAGCACGGAACCTTGAGGTACTCCATTTAAGACTTTTGACCAATTAGAAAATGTTCCATTTATCACAACTCTCTGTTCCCTATTCTCTAACCAGTTTTCGATCCAAGTACAAATTTTGATTCCTAGACCCAGTTCCCTTATTTTGTAAACCAACCTCTTGTGTGTCACTGTATCAAAGGCCTTTGCAAAATCTAAGTAGACCACATCTACTGTCCTGCCCTGGTCTAAGTTCCCACTAACTTCCTCGTAGAAACTAATTAGATTAGTTTGACATGACCTATCCCTCACAAATCCATGTTGATTCCCTCTAATAATTTTATGGCGTACCAAGTAATCCTGAATACTGTCCCTTAAAATACCATCCAGTAGTTTCCCCACTATTGATGTCAGGCTTACAGGTCTATAATTCTCTGGTTGTGATCTCGTCCCGTTTTTAAACAAAGGCACCACATCTGCTATTCGCCAATCCATGACTTTTCTCAAATCTGGACTCAGACTAAAGCAGCACTTTCTACTTCTGTGCAACGATATAAGAGAGCGGCTGACCATCATAGGAGAAATTTGCCTGTTCTGAAGGTGGGAGACCGTGTCTGGTTGGCTACTCGCAACCTCCGACTTCGAGTTCCATCTATGAAATTGGCTCCTAAGTTTATAGGTCCTTTTGCTATATCACAAGTCATCAATCCTGTTTCCTACAAGCTTTCATTACCCCCCTCCCTCAAATTCAATAACGCCTTCCACTTTTCCTTGCTGAAACCTCTAATCCTCAACGAATTCTTCAAGGAACCTGTTCCTCCTCCACCTGTCAAGACCTCTCTAGGCGATGAATTTGAGGTTTAAAGGATTTTGAAGAGACGTTTCTTCCAGCGCAAATCCCAGTATCTGGTACATTGGAAAGGCTACGGCCCTGAGGAGAGATCCTGGTTTTCGGAGGTCGATCTTCATGCTCCTCGGCTTCTTACTAAATTCCTGAAGAAGACTAATCCTTCTCCGAGAGGGAGGAGGGGAGGGGGTACTGTCGGATGCCGTTCCCGCTGATCCCCTGTCAGTCGGGGAACGGACGTCTGACCTCCCCGCTGGCTGCCCCGGAGTCCTTCCGGGTTCTCCTTCTGTCGGGCGCATGCGCCCTTTCCTCTGTCCCGTTGCTAGGCAATGGGACGCCGCTGCCTCCGCTGATTGCCGCTTCCTGTTCCTGCCAATCAGGTCCTCCTGACCATTATTTAAACCTGACTCTGGCGCCATTAGGGTGCCAGAGTAACAGGTCTACTAGCCTGTGTTACTGGTTCTTTTGTTCCTGGTTTCCTGTGAGTTCTACTGTTCCTGCTTTCCTGTTGTGACCCCGGCTTGGTGACTATCCCACTATCTGAGTGACCCACATTGTACTTCAACCTCGGCTTGGCGACTACTCCTTTGGATTTCCCTTGGTACCGCATATTCCCGATTGGTGTGACCCGGACCGTCTGACCCTTCTACACTACACCGGCAACTTGCTAATAGGACCGCGACCTGCGTACCTTGTGCAGCGAAGTCCAAACCTTCTTGCAGGGGTCCCTGGTGAACACCAGGGATACGTTAGACTACACACCTACTAGGTTAGTAGTGCTAATACCAGTTAGTGTTTTGCTCTGTTACATTCCTCAAATGGCCTACGGCCTGACAGACAGATCCAACTATTTAGGCTTCCTCCCAAGCACTAACTAGCTAAATCACACCCAGGTGCTTCACTTGTGATCTGTATGTAGCGAATTGTGGATAGTTAACAGAGGAACTATCAATCTCTTCCTTCCAGACTGTTGCAAACTGCTCTTTTTGCCACATGCCCCTCCCCTTCGCTTCGTCAACTTAGACGAAGTAGATACTGTAGGAGCTCATTTTTATGCAAGAGAACACACATGTTTCTATACATAGTAGTCTATGATTTACACTGAAATGGAAAGTTTACAATGCCAAGAACTACCAGGTCATTCTGGCATCAACCTCTTTATTTATGTGCATCCATTTTAATGGTCCATTATTAGAGTAAATTTTCTACCCAAGAGGTAGCAACTGAAGTCTTCCATTTGATGTCGAGGCACTCCTGTTCAGTTGTTGCATAATTCTGCTCTTTAGGTAAGACTTGCAACTTAGATACAGGATGGATTTCTTCTCTCCATTCCCCTTTTATGACACAACCAGACCTACTCCTGAGGCATTGGTCTGCATATAAAATTTCTTTGTGAAATCGGGTGCTTGTGGCACCAGCACTGTACATAAAGCCATCCTTAGGTCCTCCCTGGCAGTTTCTGCTGACTAAGACCAGTTTAGCTTGTCTGGACAGGTTTTCTTAAGAAGTTATTTCAGGGGAGTAGCTTGCGGGCAAACTTCTCTATGAACAGGCGGTAGTATCCTACAAAGCCAATAAATGTCCTCAATTGAGATTACCTTTCTGGCTTGGGCCAGTTCTTTACGGATTCCACCCTGTCAAACTGGGGTTTGACCTTCCCCCATCCAACTACATACCCCAGATATTTCGCCTCGGGCATGGTCAACACACATTTTTCGGGATTGGCCGTAAGGCCATGTGTCCTCAAAGACTCCAGCGTAGCCTCTATTTTGGAAAGATGTGACTGCCAAAACCGGGTATAGATGACTAAGTCATCCAGATACGCAGTAGCATATGCCCAATCTGGCTTTAAAAGCTTTTCCATAGCCCTCTGGAATGTGCAGGTGCTTCATGTAGTCCAAAAGGCAATACCTTGTACTGGAATAAGCCCTCAGGTGTAGAGAACGCAGTTTGTTGGATTGGCAAAGGCTGTTAGGGGTATCTGATAATAACCCTTTGTGAGGTCTATAGTAAACAAATACTCACTTTCGGCTAAGTTCTCTACCAGTTCATCTATTCATGGCATATGATAGGTGTCAAACTGGGAGACCTTATTTAACTGTCTAAAGTCATGGCAAAAGCTTATCATCCCATTGGGCTTCGGGACCAACACAATTTGATTATTCCACTTGTTGGTGGATTTTTCCATAACTCCCAGTTGAACCATGTTTTCAACTACATGCTTAAACGCAGCTCATCTAGCTTCGGGTATACGGTAGGACTGTTGCTTAACTACCACCCAAGGGGGTGTCATTAAATCATGCTCTTTCAGAGTGGAACACCCATGGATAGAAGAATAGATATCCCTCTTTCGACCCACCATTTTTACCACCTGTTGCCTTCGAGGCAGTGTCAAGGAGATCTCAATGGGTAACTCACAGTCTTCTTGTCACGGGCACTAGGAGTCTTTACCCAGGGATCACCAGGATAGGCTTACCAGAGCAATATAGGTGGTATTATGGTACTCTGGTAGCAGGGTGATCACGGAACAGGAAATAGCAGATGATGAGATGCTCAGGAAAGCAGCACTGGTAATATGAAGGTAATAATACACGAGGAACTGTATGGACAAAGGACACGTGAAGGTAGTCAGTGGTCTGCGGTAGCAAGTTGTACCACTGCTATAGTGAGGAGGAATGTCCAACAGGAATGTCCAACAGAAACGAGGAGGTGATGAAAGTCAGCGGTCTGCGGATAGCAAGTTGTACCGCTGTCTTGAGTGAAGGAATGGAATCCAAGTGGAGGTATCCGGGGAGTCAGTGGTCTGCGTTAGCAAGTTGTACCACTGCTATGTGAAAGGATACTGAAACAAGTGACACAGGGAACAGGGATCAGTGGTCTGCCTCTAGCAAGTTGTACCACTGAATATATATGTGAGGAGGAGCACGGGGAGAGACTGCAACACAGGAGATACACGGGCACCTTAAACTTGATCCACAATAATATGCACAATATATAAATGACTGAACAGCACTGTAATAATAGAAAGTCTCTAGAGGTAATCCGGCACAAGATAACACAGTCAATGATGGCAGTAGACTCAGCGGATAGCAAACTCCAGAGAAGAACCAACACAGTCCAGCAAGATATGCAAAACACCAGCACAGTCAATGAGAAGTATGCATACCGTGGTTCAGAAGCAGGCTGTCAGACAGGAGTGCAGAGATACCTGAACGGCAGGAGGCCGGCAGGAAGCGAGGTCCCTGGATGGGTGAAGCGGTAGTCAAGTAGGTGCAGCGCACAGGTAGGTAGACCAGCAGGGAAACGAATACACAGGAATCAGTAGAGTGTGGAACTGGACTCCTGGAGGACCCTGAAGAATAGCGATGGTCTAGCAGGGAGGTAAGTAGTGAGACACGAATCCAATGCTGACAGGCGGGTAGAGACCAGCGGGAACACAGGAAAGCATGGAGAGTGGATCAGCAATTGAAGGACGAGTAGAGATGAGGAGAAGCGGCAGCAGGACTCTGCGGACACACAGAGGTAGCCAATAGCAACCAGCAGGTGCAGTAACGATGGCACACGGGAGAGCAGAGTTGAGCTGGTACTGATGATCACGGAGAGTAGCGGATAGCACTAGTAGTGGCAGTCTCGAGGAAACACGGGAGAGTTGAGATGAGCTGAAGACTGAAGCGCACAGAGGCAGCGGATAGGAATCAGCCAACAGTCACGATGAAACACAGACGAGTTGCAGGTTGCAGACTGTAGTGCACGGAGGCAGCGGATAGGAATCAGCTAACAGTCATGATGGAACACAGACGAGTTGCAGGTTGAAGACTTTAGTGCACGGAGGCAGCGGATAGGAATCAGCTAACAGTCACGATGATGCACAGGTGAGTAGATGTAGATTGAAGACTGTAGTGCACGGAGGCAGCGGATAGGAATCAGCTAACAGTCACGATGATATATGATAGAGTTGAAGTGG
Organism: Mixophyes fleayi; assembly: GCF_038048845.1. Lineage (NCBI taxonomy): Eukaryota > Metazoa > Chordata > Amphibia > Anura > Limnodynastidae > Mixophyes > Mixophyes fleayi. Next base: position 248,090,708 of record NC_134404.1, on the reverse strand, counting down.
CTTGAAGACTGTAGTGCACGGAGGCAGCGGATAGGAATCAGCTAACAGTCACGATGATACACAGGAAGGTAGAAGTGGTATGGGAACCACAGTAGTAGAAGTGGTTTGGAAACCACAGTAGGTAGAAGTGGTTTGGAAACCACAGGAATCAGCAGCGCTGAATACACGAGGAAACACAGGAACACCTTCAGAGGCTCATGGGGAATGAGACTCCAAGATCAGGCAACGTGGTATTGACCACAGGTGCTTAATATAGGGAGTGTTGCCTGATCTGCCAATTAAGTTAAAGGAACATACACTGAAGGGTTAGAAAGGGCTGCGCATGCGCAGACCCTCAGGATGGCGGACGGCCACGGTTCCTAACTGTCCGGGAAGAAGCACTCACAGTCCGGTGAGTGACAGTACCCCCCCTTTTAAAGGTGGGCACAGAACGCCTGGAACCGGGCTTGTCCGGATTTTTGGAATAAAACTTCTTCAGAAGAGCTGGAGCATTAAGATCTTCATCTTTGATCCATGAACGCTCTTCAGGACCAAAGCCCTTCCAATGAACGAGGAAACGGAGAACTCCTCGCGAAATTTTTGCATCCAATACCTCAGTAATCTCGAAATCTTCCTCCTGATGAACTTGAACTGGCTGAGGTGCTGAAGGAGGAGTCGAGAAACGGTTGATGATGAGATGTTTGAGCAAGGACACATGGAAGGCATTGGAAATCCGAAGATTCTTAGGAAGAAGAAGTTTAACACACACTGGATTGATTACTTGAATGATCCTATATGGACCAATAAAACGAGGAGCGAATTTCATAGATGGAACCTTCAAACGAATATTTTTGGTAGATAACCAGACACGATCTCCAATTTTTAGTGGTGGAATAGCCCGCCTCTTCTTATCTGCGAAAGACTTATATTTGTTAGATGTCTTCTTTAAACAGGTTTTGACCTGAGACCAGATATTTTTGAAGGTCTGACAAGCAGTCTCCACAGCAGGAACTTGGGTGGAAGGGAGGGCAGGAAATTCCGGAAAAGACGGATGGTGACCGTAGACCACAAAGAATGGAGTTTTGGATGATGACTCATGGTACATGTTGTTATGGGCGAATTCAGCCCAAGGAAGCAATTCTACCCAGTTGTCTTGATTGGCTGAAGAGAACATCCTTATAAAGGTCTCGAGATCTTGATTGACCCGTTCAGTTTGTCTGTTAGATTGCGGATGGTAAGAAGATGAGAGTGCTAATCGTATGCCCAAGGTTTTACAAAGGGCCCGCCAGAATCTGGAAACGAATTGTACTCCTCTATCTGACACAATCTCAGACGGACATCCATGGATACGAAAGATTTCTTTAATGAAATGTTCAGCCAGAGTAGACGAGGAAGGCAAACCAGACAAAGGGACAAAGTGAGCCATCTTCGAAAATCTGTCTACCACTACCGAAATAGTATTATAATTCTTACTAGGTGGCAAATCAGTAACGAAATCCATACTAATATGGGTCCAAGGCTTGGACGGAATGGGTAGTGGTCGCAGCAACCCTGCTGGGGTTCTGCGGGAGGATTTGAACTGAGAACATAAATCACAGGAAGCAATAAACTCTTTGACGTCTCTCCTCATTGAAGGCCACCAGTAACTTCGAGAGAGAATCTCAAGGGTCTTGTGTTCACCGGCGTGTCCAGAAAAACGAGAGGCATGGAACCACGAAAGGATTTTCCTCCTCAGAGTAGGAGGCACGAGGGTCTTCCCAAATGGTAGCATTTTGGTGGACGAAGCAGCCAGCGAGATACATTTGGGGTCTAGAATAGCATGGTTGGGAACCTCTTCAACGTCAGAGGACGTCACAAAAGCTCGAGATAGAGCGTCAGCTTTTTTGTTCTTAGCAGCTGGTTTGAAGGTTATAATTAATTCAAAACGGGAAAAGAAAAGAGACCATCTTGCTTGACGAGGGTTCAAGCATTGAGCAGACTGTAGATATGACAGGTTCTTATGATCCGTGAAAATCGTCACCGAATGGCGAGCTCCTTCCAATAAGTATCTCCACTCCTCTAATGCAGCTTTGATAGCCAGCAACTCCTTGTCCCCGATTGTATAATTCTTCTCTGCAGGCAGGAGACCTCGAGAGTAAAAGGCACAAGGATGGAATTTTTGTTGCTCCGAGCGTTGGGAGAGAATGGCTCCTAAGCCCACATTAGAGGCATCCACTTCTAGGAAGAAGGGAAGTGTCACATCAGGCTGTCGAAGAATGGGAGCAGAGGAGAAGGACTCTTTGAGAATTTGAAAGGCTTGGAGAGCCTCAGATGACCATTGCTTAGTATTAGCCCCTTTACGAGTCAGGGCCACAATAGGAGAGGCAATGGATGAAAAGTCTTGAATGAAGCGTCTATAGTAATTGGCAAAACCTAAAAAACGCTGGATAGCACGAAGAGTAGTTGGCTGGGGCCAATGTAGTACAGCATTCACCTTATCTGGATCCATCTTCAGGCCAACTCCGGAAACTATATACCCCAAGAATGGAATCTGGGGCAACTCGAATGAACATTTTTCTAATTTACAGAACAATGAGTTTTTCCGTAGTCTGGAGAGGACCTCTGCCACATGTTGGTGATGAGAAGGCAGGTCCTGTGAAAAGATCAATATGTCGTCCAGGTAGACAACGACACATACATATAATAAGTCCCGAAAGATCTCATTGATGAAGCCTTGGAAAACAGCGGGGGCATTGCACAACCCGAAAGGCATTACTAGATACTCGTAATGCCCATCTCTGGTGTTGAACGCTGTCTTCCATTCGTCATCGGAACGGATTCTAATTAAATTGTAGGCACCACGAAGATCCAACTTAGTAAAGATCCGAGCTCCCCTGATGCGATCGAATAGCTCAGTGATCAGCGGAATGGGATACCGATTCTTGATAGTAATGGCGTTGAGTCCACGAAAATCTATGCAGGGGCGTAGTGATCCATCCTTCTTTTTAACGAAGAAGAACCCGGCTCCAGCGGGAGAGGTGGAAGGTCGAATAAACCCTCGCTGGAGATTCTCCTGTATGTACTCAGATGTGGCTTGAGTTTCAGGTAAAGAAAGTGGATAGACCCGACCCCTGAGAGGAGTCTTGCCAGGTAGAAGGTCGATCGGACAATCCCAAGAACGATGAGGAGGAAGACGTTCAGACTGAGCTTTATCAAACACATCGGCAAATGAAGCATACTGAGGAGGGAGTCCCGGTGAGGAAGATGAGATGGAAGATTGCTGTACTCTAAGAGGAATAACTTGAGAAAGGCAACGATGATGACATTCAGCTCCCCAAGACGTAACTTGAGGAGTGCGCCAGTCAATCTGGGGAGAGTGACACTGAAGCCATGGAAGGCCTAAGACAATCGGACTTGTCGTAACTGGAAGAATTAAAAACGAAATTTCTTCATGGTGCAGCACACCAATCTGAAGTGTTATTGGAGACGTACTCTGGGTGATGAGACCATTGATGAGACGTGATCCATCTATAGCAGTCACAGTAATCGGTGTTTTTAAAGTAATCACTGGTAGAGACCATTGATTCACTAGGGATTTAGAAATGAAATTTCCTGCTAATCCTGAATCAATCAATGCCTGTGACTCAAAGGATTTGGTAGCAAAGGAAATCGTAACATCAAAAGCGCAGACTTTTAATTTCCTAGAAGATGGAGAGGACTCCAGGGACCCTAACTTCACCTCTCCAGAACTAGTTAGGGCCTGGCATTTCCCGATTTCTTAGGGCAAGAGCTGAGCATATGTGTGGAATCAGCACAATAGATACAGAGTCTATTCTTGACTCTTCGTTTCCTCTCTTCTAAAGATAATTTGGAACGTCCTATCTCCATGGGAATCACAGAAGGTGAAGCTGGACGAAATTGAGGGGTTGAACGAAGAGGTGCTTTAACAGAGGTTGGTTTCTCAGATTCTCTTTCACGAAATCTCATGTCTACACGATGGCAAAGAGAGATCAAATCTTCTAGTGACGAAGGAAGCTCTTGGGTAGTCAGTGCATCTTTAATTTTATCGGAGAGCCCCTGCCAGAAGGCGGCAATTAATGCTTCAGTGTTCCACTGAAGTTCAGAGGCTAAGATCCTAAATTGAATGACGTACTGGCCTACTGTATGCGGACCTTGTCGTAAACGAAGAATGCTGGAAGCAGCGGAGGTCACACGACCTGGTTCATCGAACACACTTCGGAACGTAGAAATGAATTTGGCACTATCTTGTAGTATTGGATCATTTCTCTCCCACAGAGGGGAGGCCCAAGCCAGAGCTTGTCCAGAAAACAATGAGATAAGATAGGCCACTCTGGAACGATGGGTAGAAAAATTTTGAGGTTGGAGCTCAAAATGAACTGAGCATTGGTTAAGGAAACCCCTACAAGTTTTGGGGTCTCCATCGTACTTTGACGGAGTAGGCAGGTGAAGCGTGGAAGCTGTAGACACCTGGGATGGCACTGGGGAAACGGAGGAAAGCACAGGAGCTTCAATATTAGCTGTAACAGTCTGTCCAGATGTTCCTTGGGAGGTTAACGATTGGTAACATTGAAGTAACAGCTGTTGGCGAGCATCCTGTTGCTCCACACGGTTGACCAGATGCTGCAGCATCTCCTTGGCTGTAGGTTCCGTATCTGGGTCTGTCATGGCCTGATCTTACTGTCACGGGCACTAGGAGTCTTTACCCAGGGATCACCAGGATAGGCTTACCAGAGCAATATAGGTGGTATTATGGTACTCTGGTAGCAGGGTGATCACGGAACAGGAAATAGCAGATGATGAGATGCTCAGGAAAGTCTATGACTAGCAGCACTGGTAATATGAAGGTAATAATACACGAGGAACTGTATGGACAAAGGACACGTGAAGGTAGTCAGTGGTCTGCGGTAGCAAGTTGTACCACTGCTATAGTGAGGAGGAATGTCCAACAGAAACGAGGAGGTGATGAAAGTCAGCAGTCTGCGGATAGCAAGTTGTACCGCTGTCTTGAGTGAAGGAATGGAATCCAAGTGGAGGTATCCGGGGAGTCAGTGGTCTGCGTTAGCAAGTTGTACCACTGCTATGTGAAAGGATACTGAAACAAGTGACACAGGGAACAGGGATCAGTGGTCTGCCTCTAGCAAGTTGTACCACTGAATATATATGTGAGGAGGAGCACGGGGAGAGACTGCAACACAGGAGATACACGGGCACCTTAAACTTGATCCACAATAATATGCACAATATATAAATGACTGAACAGCACTGTAATAATAGAAAGTCTCTAGAGGTAATCCGGCACAAGATAACACAGTCAATGATGGCAGTAGACTCAGCGGATAGCAAACTCCAGAGAAGAACCAACACAGTCCAGCAAGATATGCAATACACCAGCACAGTCAATGAGAAGTATGCATACCGTGGTTCAGAAGCAGGATGTCAGACAGGAGTGCAGAGATACCTGAACGGCAGGAGGCCGGCAGGAAGCGAGGTCCCTGGATGGGTGAAGCGGTAGTCAAGTAGGTGCAGCGCACAGGTAGGTAGACCAGCAGGGAAACGAATACACAGGAATCAGTAGAGTGTGGAACTGGACTCCTGGAGGACCCTGAAGAATAGCGATGGTCTAGCGGGGAGGTAAGTAGTGAGACACGAATCCAATGCTGACAGGCGGGTAGAGACCAGCGGGAACACAGGAAAGCATGGAGAGTGGATCAGCAATTGAAGGACGAGTAGAGATGAGGAGAAGCGGCAGCAGGACTCTGCGGACACACAGAGGTAGCCAATAGCAACCAGCAGGTGCAGTAACGATGGCACACGGGAGAGCAGAGTTGAGCTGGTACTGATGATCACGGAGAGTAGCGGATAGCACTAGTAGTGGCAGTCTCGAGGAAACACGGGAGAGTTGAGATGAGCTGAAGACTGAAGTGCACAGAGGCAGCGGATAGGAATCAGCCAACAGTCACGATGAAACACAGACGAGTTGCAGGTTGCAGACTGTAGTGCACGGAGGCAGCGGATAGGAATCAGCTAACAGTCACGATGATATATGATAGAGTTGAAGTGGCTTGAAGACTGTAGTGCACGGAGGCAGCGGATAGGAATCAGCTAACAGTCACGATGATGCACAGGTGAGTAGATGTAGATTGAAGACTGTAGTGCACGGAGGCAGCGGATAGGAATCAGCTAACAGTCACGATGATATATGATAGAGTTGAAGTGGCTTGAAGACTGTAGTGCACGGAGGCAGCGGATAGGAATCAGCTAACAGTCACGATGATACACAGGAAGGTAGAAGTGGTATGGGAACCACAGTAGTAGAAGTGGTTTGGAAACCACAGTAGGTAGAAGTGGTTTGGAAACCACAGGAATCAGCAGCGCTGAATACACGAGGAAACACAGGAACACCTTCAGAGGCTCATGGGGAATGAGACTCCAAGATCAGGCAACGTGGTATTGACCACAGGTGCTTAATATAGGGAGTGTTGCCTGATCTGCCAATTAAGTTAAAGGAACATACACTGAAGGGTTAGAAAGGGCTGCGCATGCGCAGACCCTCAGGATGGCGGACGGCCACGGTTCCTAACTGTCCGGGAAGAAGCACTCACAGTCTGGTGAGTGACACTTCTTACTTAATAACTAGCATCGAAGACACAGGATTCTCCTCATGCCAAGGTTTTAGTAAATTGACATGATAAATTTGTTCTTCCCGCCTTCTACCTGTCGAAGTCAAATAATTGGATGAAGTAAACCAAATTATTTAATATTGTTTTACCGTGCGATTGCAATCAATACGCCACGTGTTATGATGCAATCGCATGGGTTCATTTAAATTTCATTTCATTTACATAAACACACACATTTACATTCGCACTTACACTTGTAAATAATACGCATTTATGAAGGTTCCAATCCACATTTATTTATTATTAAAATGTATTAGATTGTTTATTTATGCATAGATAATACTATAGTAAAGGTTTTTATGGTTCAGGTGTTTTAAAAGGTAAAGAGTTTGGTCTTATATTAAAGCTTATTTCACCAGCATTAACCCGGTGTGGACAGAGTAGCGATTGCATCTAGCAATCGCAAGAGACAAGCAATATGAGATTAATACTCAAAAGTACTTTTTGTGTGGGTCAGTTTGAACTGGTCATTCTGAGTGAAAACATGTGGACAATAGTTGGGGGAAGTTGCCCCTCACCCTTTGAAAAGATCAAATGAACTGACCTATAATCAGCAGGTAACTGGAATATCACTAACCCTGGACCAATGAAGACCTCACTAAGTGTTATATGTATACTGCTGGCCTTTGTTCTCGCTCTCTCTGATCTGACTGCATGCGACCCTGACTGGGTGAGGCACTTTAAGGAAAATGTAATGTATTCGGTGCTTATTGTAACATCTTTAATGATTGAAAATGGCTTGCTGTAAATCCTGCTATATTTTGCAAATAAATATCTTTGTGCGTTGAAACCACAACAATTGCATTGGACAATGGTTATTTGTAAGCAATAAAATAACTTTAATATACCCAACTGGTGGACTCTATAGTTCACCGAGCCATCTCTCTCTATGACCTCATAAGGTCCCTGCCAGTGTGCAAAGATCTTACTTTCCTGGTTTGGGACAAGAACTAAAACTTTGTTTCTCTTTCATCCATCTGGGGGACACTCCTTAACCATGGGGTTGAGTCGGGGGGAGGAGTCTGGCACCCAAAGAGTTAACTTTTTCAGCTGACAGCATATCACCCCCGCCAATTCCCACATACCTCAGTTTGAATTGGGTGCCCTTGGAAGAAGGTTGCACCTGAAGAGCTCCAAGAGAGACAGTGAACAGGGTTCACTGGTTATAGGTTTTTTCCTTTTCTTTTGCAGTTTTTTTCTTTTGACAGTGGGGAGAGGCTCCATGCAAACGGAGCTGACTCGTGGGAGAAGCGCCTGTGAGGGGGGGCGGCCCCGCTGACAGAGAGGTAAGAAGCGCTTCTCACAGCGGGAAGCAGTCGGCAAGAGACTCTCCCCGCTGATGCAGGACGGGCGCTGCCATTAGGCAGAGAGCGCCTTTACTGCTGAGGTTCCCCGGAAGCCAGCTGGAGTATACCAAGTTTCTCCTCCCATGGGGATGGCAGTAAATTCTTGAGGATGGCGCGCTTTGAGTAGCGCTAGCGGGGAACACATTCTAACAGGTTTTCCCCTAATATAAGAGAAAGGGTAAAACGCTGTTAAGGTAAACAACACAGAAGGAGAGCCAGTGGAAAGGGAATGTGTTTGAGGAACACCGCTTCCCCCCCCTGCTGAGTGAGCACGTGGAAGATCCCTTTTTTGGCGCCAAGCTTCAAAAGGAGGACAGTTGTAGCAGTCATTTGAAGAGAAGTGCACTGTTGACACATATCTTCCACGCTAAGTATCACTTTGTTTCTTCTGTATATGCATGTGTATTATAAGACTATGAGGTGTTGAGAGAACTGTGTTTAAGGAAAACTATAAAGTTCTCCAAACCTGTCTTATTTAATCAGAAATACTATGATATGTTAAATAACCTAGTCTGTATTTTCTGATAAAGGTTGTGGAAGTGTTTGGGTGTGCCAAACATATTGTCTGTTCCAAATGTAATGCTAAATGGGCCCAGGTGTTCTGTGCTAATTGCAGTCATTACTGAAAAACCTGCTGCAGCCTTTCAGCTTGACTAAAAAAATGATGCCTTATACTCTCTATATAGAGGAAAAGGAACAGAAATACTATCTTTTGACTGGTTCATAGATAAATATGTACCTGTATTTTTGCGGTGTGGTAGCAAAATGTGAGAAAGATAAAGCAACAGGATTTCACCTAAGTAGATTGGGGAAATCACTGTTAGCATAGACACAGAAGGAGATTCCAGTGGTAGGGGAATATGTTGAGAAACACCTCTTCCCCTCCCCCGCTGAGTGAGCACGTGGAAGATCCCTTTTTGGCGCCAAGCTTCAAAAGGAGGACAGTTGCAGCAGTCATTTGAAGAGAAGTGCACTGTTGACACATATCTTCCCCGCTGAGTATCACTTTTATTTTCTTCTGTGTGTATGTGTGTGCATGTGTAGACATGTATATTATAAGACAATGATGTGTTGAGAGAACTGTTGTTTATGAGAAAACTATAAAGTTCTCCAAGCCTGTCTTATTTAAATCAGAAATACTATGATATGTTCATATAACCTAATCTGTATTTTCTGATAAATTGGAGAAGTGTTTGTGAATTTTGAAACGTGATTTAGTTTTTCTTATCTTGTGATGGCAGATAAAAGCAAAACAACACGTACCAAACATAATGTCTGTTCAAAATGTAATGTTAAAATAACAAGTGAACGGCTGGATCAGGGGGGGCTCTGTGCAGCCTGCACTGTGGCTCCTGTGAAACAGCCTATAGACACCTCCACCATAACGGTAGATCCTCCTGAGTGGGCGGCTGCCTTAACACAGGGAGTTAATACCCTTGTAAATCTGTTATCTAAACCAGTTGAGATCCCAGCTACATCTGTGGTTTCTCAGGGTATAACAGTAGGAATGACAGATGAGTAATTTTCCCCAGGGGTCGGTGTATTTCCCTCCCCTGCCCTCCCGGGGGTTTCCCAGATGGGAGAGGTGGGTTGGTCAGCGGTGGCTGAAAGCCTGGACCGGCTTACCCATCTACTGGAGAATCCCAGACACAAGCGTAGTGTTAAAAGATGTAGACAAACAGCTAAAGCGCTGTGGTCAGTGTCAGACTCTGAGAGTTCCTCAGAGGAGGAGGGGGAATTGTTGGACGATTCAGATGTGTCCATTATAGATTCAGAAGGAAACTCTAGGCACCAGGGTATGGACGATCTGGTAATAGCAGTTCGTCAGACCCTGGGGTTTGCTGAAGTAGAGGAGACGAAGTCTTTGGACCGCTCCCTCTTTAAGAAGGCTTCTAAGCAGGTGATCAGGTTCCCTCCCTCAGTTGAGTTGAGGGATACTGTAGAGGCCTCTTGGAAATATCCAGATAAAAGGTTCTCTATGCCGAGGAAGTTTGGCGCATTGTATCCCCTTCAGGAGGAGGATATGACCCGTTGGGAACAGGTGGCAAAGGTAGATACACCTGTGGCGAGATTGGTTCGTCAGACTACACTACCTGTACCCGGGTCAGCAACCTTACAGGACGCGACTGACAAGAAATTAGAATCCCTGCTGAAGTCTATCTTCTCGGCCGCCGGTATTAGCCTCAGGCCAGCATTGTCCTCTACCTGGGTAGCTAGGGCTATGGAAGTCTGGGCAGGGCAGCTAGAGTCTTCCTTGCAGGATTCAGATTTACTGTCTCTGGCCATGCAGCTAAGGGAGGCAGCAGGCTATGTGTATGAAGCGGCCCATAATTCGGCCTCCATAGCTTCGTCTATTTCAGCTACAGCTGTAGTAGCTAGAAGGGCATTATGGTTAAGGGCTTGGAATGCGGATTCAGAGTCTAAACGATCATTAGAATCCATCCTGTATACGGGTGGGAAGTTATTTGGTCCAGAATTAGACTCTTGGATTTTACATGCTTCAGGGGGCAAGAAGACGTCCTTGCCTGTAAATACTCCAAGACCTAGGGCTAGGCCTAGGTTTAGTTCTTTAAGACAGCCTCCTTACGGGGGCAGGTCTGGCAGAGGCCAGACTACCGATCCAGGGGCTGTCGAATTCAGGAGACAGTCCTGTAGGGGAAGGTCATCCTTTGCCCCTGTGGCGCAGAGAGCTTCTTCCGCCAAGCTGCCGGATAGACCAGCGGCATAACTACCACCCACCTCTGGTTCCAGAGGGTGGGGTGGGAGGACGGCTGCTTGGGTTTGCCCGTCAGCAGACAGGGTCCTCGGTAGACGAGTAGGTCCAGAATATCGTGATAGAATTCATGGGACCAGCTCACTTCATGTTTTGGAAAAAATTACCTCGCTGGCTTCTGTCAAATCAGAAAGAGCTCAGGGCTGTCGATTTGCTTCGTTCAGACGAAGCTATACAGGCTTAGAATTTCCAGTAAGGGAAAAGGTTTTAGTCACACCTATTCAGGGTGCTAAGGCTAGACGAGTTGTTCAGTCTATGACCAAACTTCTAGAGTCTGAGAGGGTCACAGAGAATCCCTTGTCTAAGAATGAGTTTCTTGAGACTAGTGAGGGACTTGGTACGCAGCAGAAGGTTGTCTCCACAGGACAAGTTGAGGTCCTAGATGGAGTGGACAGGCAGGATCCTGTCAGACAAGAGGCTGTCAGTAGCCAGGTCTTTGAAGCTGCTGGGAAAGATGGTGACATCTTTCGCGACCTTACCCTGGGCAGGGTCCCATCCCAGAGGAGCATTCCTGTGCTCGAGGTACCAGTAGAGTAGGTAGGTCCTCAGCTGGTGGTTGCTGGACAAGAACCAAACAGAAGAACAAAGACAAATAGATATTTGGACGTAGTGAGGGCATTACGTATATATGTTAAGAGATCTGCAAAGATACGTAAGACAGAGTCTCTATTTGTGTTGTTTGACTTTTCCAAACGGGGATGGCCAGCATCTAAGCAAACTATTGCCAGATGGCTTACCCTGACTATCAGGGAGGCTTATGTCCAAAGTATTAATCTCCCTGTGCCGAAACGTATTGTTGCCCATTCTACCCGGTCGGTTGGGGCGTCTTGGGCGGCTCGAAATGGAGCGACGGCGGACCAGCTGTGCAGAGCAGCCACCTGGTCCTCGGTCCATACCTTTACGAAACTCTACCAATTTAATATATTTGCGTCTGGGGACGCCTCCTTTGGCCGTAGTGTTCTGCGTGCAAGGAGATCAGAGCGGTCCCACCCTTCAGAGGGATTGCTTTTGTAAGTCCCCATGGTTAAGGAGTGTCCCCCAGATGGATGAAAGAGAAAACGGGATTTATACTTACGATAAATCTTTTTGTCTGAGTCCATCTGGGGGACACTCTGATCCGCCCCGTCTTTTTGTTGTTTTGTCTCCACTCCCCCCTCTGTTGAGTGGTGTGTCTTGGTTGATTGGCCTATCTTCCTAATGGCTTTTGTAATCAAACTGAGGTATGTGGGAATTGGCGGGGGTGATATGCTGTCAGCTGAAAAAAGTTAACTCTTTGGGTGCCAGACTCCTCCCCCCGACTCAACCCCATGGTTAAGGAGTGTCCCCCAGATGGACTCAGAGAAAAAGATTTATCGTAAGTATAAATCCCGTTTTCCCAGGTTGAAAGAACAGACTACTGTCCGACACGGACCGCACACTATTAGTGCACATTATTACGGTAACTTCAACGCTGATATTTGGTCACAGCTCTTAGAGCTGAAAGCAGAAATCTGTGTTAAATTTACCTTAAAATCAGTAATAGTGCGCACGAGTAGCAAGGCTAATTGATTCCCCCCCCCCCCATGTGTTTGCGCTGAGATTGGGATAAATAAGCTCTGTTAATTATTCTAATATGACCATTCTGTAACCTAGCCGAGGTTAGAAATTTTAATGTGGACTTAAACGTGGTTCACCAAATATTCCGGATCGTTTAGGCCAGGCACATCTTTTTCCCTCCTGCTTTTTTGACCAGACAACCTGCAGTTCAAAATGGATGATACCTGTGTGGAAGTTTTATTTATTTATTTAATTTTACTTACACTTTCATAGTGCACAACACACTTGTAAAAAAAATTTTTTATCTAAAGGGACAGGTTCTCTTTAAATATCTGATTACATTGTTCTCTTTCCGTTTCCTGGTAATATTTCCTGTAAATATTACCAATTTACACATCTATAATACATAGCTGTGTAAATTGGTAATATTTACAGTCCCAGCTACATATGTGCATTCTTCATATTTTTTTTAAACCAGTTAATTTACGTATTTTAACAAATAACAGCAATACATTTCACAAGGTGGAGAAATTTTAGGCTGACAACTTAATTTGTATAACATTCTGTGTATTTATGTCTGAAAATACAGACACCATTAATTCTTCCAGATTGTTCACAAACAAAAGCATGCAACAATTAAAATGACTACATTCAAAAATACAATTAAAACAAAGAACAGGTTTTGAAAGTCAATAGTACACTGTTATTAAATTTGAAGCCCTAATTTTCTCAGACAAGTGTCACATGTTTAGAATATGATTTTCATTACGCATTTTAATATTAAAAATTATATTTTTCCTTGATAGTAACTGGCATTATAGAAATAACCTCATAAATGTGGAAATTGCTAGTGGATTCATTGACCAGTTGAGATTTTTCCTCCTGTGAATATAAGACCACATAGTCAATAGGGGATGCAATTCTCTATGGGTTCCTTTCTGTAAGTACATTTCTGAGATCTTTCACAGCACAGTGGCCACATTTTTAATTATTTTTTTATATACTCATTAAGCAATACTCATTACGGTTTCTTTTACTTACTGAGCCCCTTTCTGTCCCACTTTTGTAATAGATAAGATTATTTTGCTATTAGGTTGAAAGCTAGCTTTGCACAGAGAAGAAAGTATATGCTGCAGTATAGGCATATGCCCTTGAAAGGCATTACTCATGAAATGGAGTGGGAACTGAAGTTTTTATTGGCTGGCATTATTTTTCTTGCTATAATAAGTTTTCATTATTAAAGAAAAAAAAGGGGAAAACATAAAATAACTCTAAATTTGTATCCCTTTTCTTAGAACTAATTTATGCTGTTTCATCAAATGATGGCTGTAGTGTTTTATTATCAGTGTAATTTATAAGGAAACTGTCAGCATATTCTAAAACTGTACAGTGAGACTTTGAGAAAAAGTGATATATGACAACCCTTGATTAAATAAAAAAAAGTACTGCTTGTGCTTACACTCACTATGGATGTTATAATACCAAATGTAGCCACACAATATCAGCATTTTCCAGGTAGATACATTTAAGGACCTAATTGATTAAGTATGGTTCATAATCCTTCCTGTTTGTTAAACCAGAGCCTCTAGTTATGTTTTCACTACACCATTGTCAATTGCTAAATAATCCATTCATATTCTAGTACCACATCTTTGTGTGTAGTATTTGTGTGAGGATCATTTTTTAGTATGGTATGTGTCAATGTTTGCACTCTTGCACTGTTTCTAGTAAAAAATGTATGTATTAGCATCCCAATATTGCATACTTGGCTACTCTCCTGGAATGTCGGGGAGTCTCCTGAATTCCGGTTAGATCTCACAGGAGATAAGGCAATTCATCCTGCCCCTGATGGACAACAATGACTCGATTCACCACGAATCATATCATTTTGGCCCTGCCTCTGAGTAAAAATATCTATATTTATCATTGGGGCCAACAAGATGCAATTCGCCCTCTTCTGAACTCCCACCGCTCCTGGATCTCCCAGAGGGTTAGAAAACAAAGTCTGTAGAAGAAAATTGTCCACCACATGAGACAATCATAAACCCTTCATACTGTCTGGCTGATTTATTAAAATACATCAATATATAATAATGGGTGGTGCTCCCTTACCATGTTTAACTAATAAGAATTGGCAAACACAAAGGAAGAGAAAAAAGGAAAACATGAAAACTAGGGGCACTCTATGATTGTATTAATTCTTATTACAACAAAATACCTTATTAGATAAATTTAAAAGAACGTTCCCATAATGGCTTGTGTGCCACCAGTAGCAAAATATTTAAAAACAATAGTAACAGTGATACAAGGTGCAAAATAAGTGATTCAAATTGGCAGTTCTTACTGCCCTGCCTCGCTATGTTTAATAGATTGTTATGGTGAATTGATACACACAATAAACAATTATTAGATCCTTACGTAAATGTTATTTATCTTTCAATAAAGATTGTAAAATCCACTATTATGACTTCAATTATTATTAAATATTTATGTGACTGCCTATAGCTTGATTATGTATAGAGGTTATTGGTTATCCTATCTTATAATGCCACTGATCAACAAATTAAGGAGAAAGATCTGCTAATCATACACTGCACTAAGTTAAGATAACTGATGATAAAACGCTCTGTATATATGCTGCCCATAAAGTAACTAATACCATGAATAAATGGCTTCTCCCATTTCTAGTGGATTGCTCGCACACTGACACAAAATTTCCGCTCCCATAATGGCTAATGCTATAATATAATAGCTGTAACCAGGGCCTGATTAAGGGTTCTGGCCGCCCTAGGCTAATATGGCCGCAGCGCCCCCCCCCCCCCTCCTCCGAATATATAGGTGTATAGGAACACTCCTGAATATGAATGTTCAGGTGTATTCTCCAGCATTCAAATTTAGACAGATTGTGCCATTGTCTCTTACCTGTTCTTGCTCTTCTCTCTTGCAACTTTGTTATCCTCTCGCTGGCTTCTGGAAAGTTGGCGTCCTGTTTTGAAAATGCAAAAATGTATAATAATGCAAACCCTGAATGATTAGGCCCTTTTGTTAAAACAAAACACTCCATTATGGCCAACTAAAAGTACCCCATTGGACAGGCATATATAAGCAATATCTGAATATTTGTTGTCAATCAAATACAAACCTCTACCAGCCCCATCTCACTAATATTTAGTATTCTAGTGATTGCTGAGACCACCCATGTGACCACCACACAATCATGAGATTCTGCCCCCCAAAGCTGCTCTATTTTTTAACTACCCCTGCAGCCATTTTACTTAACCCCTGCTGCAGCTATTTTCTTTACCTCCCACCCTGCATCCATCCCCCATGCAGCTATTTTCCTTACCTCCACTCTGTAGCTATCCCCCCCCTGTCACATCAAAACTCCCCAGTCACATATATCAGCCCCCCTCCTCTGCCCTCCTTCATACATATCAACCTCTTTCCCTCCCTATAGATTTTCATGGCAGCCCCCCCTCCCACCCTATAGATTTGTATGACAGTCCCCCTCTTCCTCCCTATACATATGCATGACAGTCCCCCCTCTCCCTCCCTATAGATATGCAGGGTAGTCCCCCTCCTCCCTATAGATATGCAGGGTAGTCCCCCCCCCTTCCTATAGATATGCAGGGCAGTTCCCCCCCCTATAGATGTGCAGGGCAGTCCCCCCCCCCTATAGATATGCAGGGCAGTTCCCCCCACTCCCTATAGATATGCAGTGAAGTTCCCCCCTCCCTATAGATATGCAGGGCAGTTCCCCCCCTCCCTATAGATATGCCGGGCAGTTCCCCCCTCCCTATAGATATGCAGGGCAGTTCCCCCCCTCCCTATAGATATGCAGTGTAGTTCCCCCCCTCCCTATAGATATGCAGGGTAGTTCCCCCCTCTCCCTATAGATATGCAGGGCAGTTCCCCCCCCCTCCCTATAGATATGCAGTGTAGTTCCCCCCCTCCCTATAGATATGCAGGGCAGTCCCCCCCCTTCCAATAGATATGCAGGGCAGTTCCCCCCCTTCCTATAGATATGCAGGGGAATTCCCCCCCTTCCTATAGGTATGCAGGGCAGTTCCCCCCTCCCTATAGATATGCAGGGTAGTTCCCCCCCTCCCTATAGATATGCAGGGCAGTTCCCCCCTCCCTATAGATATGCAGGGCAGTCCCCCCCCCTCCCTATAGATATGCAGGGCAGTTCCCCCCTCCCTATAGATATGCAGGGTTGTTCCCCCCCCTCCCTATAGATATGCAGTGTAGTTCCCCCCCTCCCTATAGATATGCAGGGTAGTTCCCCCCCTTCCTATAGATATGCAGGGCAGTTCCCCCCCCCTTCCTATAGATATGCAGGGCAGTTCCCCCCTCCCTATAGATATGCAGGGCAGTTCCCCCCCCCTCCCTATAGATATGCAAGGCAGTTCCCTCCCTCCCTATAGATATGCAGGGCAGTTCCCCCCCCTCCCTATAGATATGCAGGGCAGTTCCCCCCCTATAGATATGCAGGGCAGTTCCCCCCACTCCCTATAGATATGCAGTGCAGTTCCCCCCCCTCCCTATAGATATGCAGGGCAGTTCCCCCCCCCATCCCTATAGATATGCCGGGCAGTTCCCCCCTTCCTATAGATATGCAGGGCAGTTCCCCCCCTCCCTATAGATATGCAGGGTAGTTCCCCCCCCTTCTATAGATATGCAGGGTAGTTCCCCCCCTTCCTATAGATATGCAGTGTAGTTCCCCCCTCCCTATAGATATGCAGGGCAGTTCCCCCCTCTCCCTATAGATATGCAGTGTAGTTCCCCCCCTCCCTATAGATATGCAGTGTAGTTCCCCCCCTCCCTATAGATATGCAGTGTAGTTCCCCCCCTCCCTATAGATATGCCGGGCAGTTCCCCCCTCCCTATAGATATGCAGGGCAGCCCCCCCTCCCTATAGATATGCAGGGTAGTTCCCACCCTCCCTATAGATATGCAGTGTAGTAACCCCCCTCCCTATAGATATGCAGTGTAGTTCCCCCCCTCCCTATAGATATGCAGGGTAGTTCCCCCCTTCCTATAGATTTGCAGGGCAGTTCCTCCCCCTTCCTATAGATATGCAGGGCAGTTCCCCCCCCTCCCTATAGATATGCAGGGCAGTCCCCCCCTTCCTATAGATATGCAGGGCAGTTCCCCCCCTCCCTATAGATATGCAGGGCAGTTCCCCCCCCCCCTCCCTATAGAAATGCAGGGCAGTTCCCCCCCCCTCCCTATAGATATGCAGGGTAGTTCCCCCCCTCCCTATAGATATGCAGTGTAGTTCCCCCCCTTCCTATAGATATGTAGGGTAGTTCCCCCCCTTCCTATAGATATGCAGGGTAGTTCCCCCCCTTCCTATAGATATGCAGTGTAGTTCCCCCCCTCCCTATAGATATGCAGGGCAGTTCCCCCCTCTCCCTATAGATATGCAGTGTAGTTCCCCCCCTCCCTATAGATATGCCGGGCAGTTCCCCCCCTCCCTATAGATATGCAGGGCAGCCCCCCCTCCCTATAGATATGCAGGGTAGTTCCCCCCCTCCCTATAGATATGCAGTGTAGTAACCCCCCTCCCTATAGATATGCAGTGTAGTTCCCCCCCTCCCTATAGATATGCAGGGTAGTTCCCCCCTTCCTATAGATTTGCAGGGCAGTTCCTCCCCCTTCCTATAGATATGCAGGGCAGTTCCCCCCCCTCCCTATAGATATGCAGGGCAGTCCCCCCCTTCCTATAGATATGCAGGGCAGTTCCCCCCCCTCCCTATAGATATGCAGGGCAGTTCCCCCCCCCTCCCTATAGAAATGCAGGGCAGTTCCCCCCCCCTCCCTATAGATATGCAGGGTAGTTCCCCCCCTCCCTATAGATATGCAGTGTAGTTCCCCCCCTTCCTATAGATATGTAGGGTAGTTCCCCCCCCTTCCTATAGATATGCAGGGCAGTTCCCCTACCTTCCGATAGATATGCAGGGCAGTTCCCCCCTCCCTATAGATATGCAAGGCAGTTCCCCCCCTCCCTATAGATATGCAGGGTAGTTCCCCCCTTCCCTATAGATATGCAGGGCAGTTCTTCCCCTTCCTTTAGATATGCAGGGCAGTTCCCCCCCTCCCTATAGATATGCAGGGCAGTTCCCCCCCTATAGATATGCAGGGCAGTTCCCCCCCTTCCTATAGATATGCAGGGCAGTTCCCCCCATCCCTATAGATATGCAGGGCAGTTCTCCCCCTTCCTATAGATATGCAGGGCAGTTCCCCCCTTCCTATAGATATGCAGGACAGTTCCCCCCCTCCCTATAGATATGCAGTGTAGTTCAGCCCCTCCCTATAGATATGCAGGGCAGTTCCCCCCCCTCCCTATAGATATGCAGGGCAGTTCCCCCCCCTCCCTATAGATATGCAGTGTAGTTCCCCCCCTCCCTATAGATATGCCGGGCAGTTCCCCCCCCTCCCTATAGATATGCAGGGCAGCCCCCCCTCCCTATAGATATGCAGGGTAGTTCCCCCCCTCCCTATAGATATGCAGTGTAGTAACCCCCCTCCCTATAGATATGCAGTGTAGTTCCCCCCTTCCTATAGATTTGCAGGGCAGTTCTCCCCCTTCCTATAGATATGCAGGGCAGTTCCCACCCTCCCTATAGATATGCAGGGCAGTCCCCCCCCTTCCTATAGATATGCAGGGCAGTTCCCCCCCTCCCTATAGATATGCAGGGCAGTTCCCCCCTATAGATATGCAGGGCAGTTCCCCCCCCCTCCCTATAGAAATGCAGGGCAGTTCCCCCCCCTCCCTATAGATATGCAGGGTAGTTCCCTCCCGCCCTATAGATATGCAGTGTAGTTCCCACCCTCCCTATAGATATGTAGGGTAGTTCCCCCCCTTCCTATAGATATGCAGGGCAGTTCCCCCCCCTTCCGATAGATATGCAGGGCAGTTCCCCCTGTCACGGGCACTAGGAGTCTTTACCCAGGGATCACCAGGTGGTAGGCTTACCAGAGCAATGTAGGTGGTAATAGGGTACTCTGGTAGCAGGGTGATCACGGAACAGTAAATAGCAGATGATGAGATGCTCAGAAAGTCTATGACTAGCAACACTGGTAATATGGAGGTAATAGTACACGAGGAACTGTATGGACAAGGACACGTGAAGTTAGTCAGTGGTCTGCGATAGCAAGTTGTACCACTGCTATAGTGAGGAGAAATGTCCAACAGAAATGAGGAAGTGATGAGAGTCAGCGGTCTGCGGATAGCAAGTTGTACCGCTGTCTGGGTGAAGGAATGGAATCCAAGTGGAGGTATCCGGGGAGTCAGTGGTCTGCGATAGCAAGTTGTACCACTGCTATGTGAGAGGATACTGGAACAGGTGATACTGGAAACAGGGATCAGTGGTCTGCTACTAGCAAGTTGTACCACTGAATATATATGTGAGGAGGTGCACGGGGAGAGACTGCCACAGGGTAAACACGGCACCTTAACACGATCCACAGTAATATGCACAATATAGATATATATATATGAATGACTGAACAGCACTGCAAATATGGAAAGTCTCTTGAAGTACTCCGGCACAAGATAGTACAGTCAATGATGGTAATAGTCTCAGCGGATAGTAATCTCCAGAGGAGAACAAACTCAGTCCCGCAAGGTATGCAATACACCAGCACAGTCAATGAGAAGTATGCATACCGTGGTTCAGAAGCAGGCAGTCAGACAGGAGTGCAGCGATACCTGAGCGGCAGGAGGCCGGCAGGATGAGAAGTCCCTGGATAGATGAAACAGAGGTCTAGTAGGTGCAGCTCACAGGTAAGTAAACCAACAGGGACACGAATCCACAGGAATTGGTAGAACGAGAAACTGGACTCTTGGAGGACCCAGGAGAATGGTGATGATCTAGCAGCAGGATAGCGGATGAGACACGAATCCAATGCTGACAGGCGGGTAGAGACCAGCGGAACACAGGAAGGCGTGGAGAGCGGATCAGCAGTAGATGGACGATTAACGCTGGCAGCAGCAGCAGGACTCTGCGGATCCCCGGAGGTAGCCAGTAGCAACCAGCAGGTGCACATAGCGATGGAACACGGGTGAGCAGAGTAGACCAGGAGCTGTTGATCACGGAGAGTAGTGGATGGCAATAATAGCAGCAGTCTCGAGGAAACACGGGAGAGATGAGATGAAGGCTGCAGTGCACAGGGGCAGCGGATAGGAATCAGCTAACAGTCACAATGATGAAACACAGCCGAGTTGCAAGCTGGAGTCTGTAGTGCACGGAGGCAGCGGAATAGGAATCAGCTAACAGTCACGATGTTGAAACACAGACGAGTTGTACGCTGGAGACTGTAGTGCACAGAGGCAGCGGATAGAAATCAGCTCACAGTCTTGATGATGAACAGGTGAGTAGATGTGGAGAGTGGCTGAAGTGCACGGAGGCAGCGGATAGGAATCAGCAAACAGTCACAATGATATGAGATAGAGTTGAAGTGGCTTAGAAGACTGTAGTGCACGGAGGCAGCGGATAGGAATCAGCAAACAGTCACGATGATACAATTGATGGTAGAAGTGGTATGGGAACCACAGTAGTAGAAGTGGTTTGGAAACCACAGCGGTAGAAGTGGTTTGGAAACCACAGGAATCAGCAGCGCTGAATAAACGAGGAAACACCTTCAGAGACTCATGGGGAATGAGACTCCAAGATCAGGCAACGGGGTGTTGACCACAGGTGCTTAATATAGGGAGTGTTGCCTGATCTGCCAATTAAGTTAAAGGGACATACACTGAAGGATAGGAAAGAGCTGCGCATGCGCAGACCCTCAGGATGGAGGACGGCCACGGTTCCTAAATGTCCGGGAAGAGGCACTCACGGTCCGGTGAGTGAGACCCCCCCTCCCTATAGATATGCAAGGCAGTTCCCCCCCCTCCATATAGATATGCAGGGCAGTTCCCCCCCCTCCCTATAGATATGCAGGGTAGTTCCCCCCCCTCCCTATAGATATGCAGGGCAGTTCTTCCCCTTCCTATAGATATGCAGGGCAGTTCCCCCCCCCTCCCTATAGATATGCAGGGCAGTTCCCCCCCTATAGATATGCAGGGCAGTTCCCCCCCCTATAGATATGCAGGGCAGTTTACCCCCTCCCTATAGATATGCAGGGCAGTTCCCCCCCCTCCCTATAGATATGCAGGGCAGTCCCCCCCCCCTTCCTATAGATATGCAGGGCAGTTCCCCCCCTCCCTATAGATATGCAGGGCAAGTTCCCCCCCTATAGATATGCAGGGCAGTTCCCCCTCCCTATAGATATGCAGGGTAGTTCCCCCCCTCCCTATAGATATGCAGGGCAGTCCCCCCCCCCTCCCTATAGATATGTAGGGCAGTTCCCCCCCTCCCTATAGATATGCAGGGTAGTTCCCCCCCTTCCTATAGACATGCAGGGCAGTTCACCCCCTCCCTATAGATATGCAAGGCAGTTCCCCCCCCCTCCATATAGATATGCAAGGCAGTTCCCCCCCCTCCCTATAGATATGCATGGTAGTTCCCCCCCTCCCTATAGATATGCAGGGCAGTTCCCCCCCCCCCCTTTATAGATATGCAGGGCAGTTCTTCCCCTTCCTATAGATATGCAGGGCAGTTCCCCCCCTCCCTATAGATATGCAGGGCAGTTCCCCCCCTATAGATATGCAGGGCAGTTCCCCCCACTCCCTATAGATATGCAGTGCAGTTCCCCCCCCTCCCTATAGATATGCCGGGCAGTTCCCCCCTCCCTATAGATATGCAGGGCAGTTCCCCCCCTCCCTATAGATATGCAGGGTAGTTCCCCCCCTCCCTATAGATATGCAGGGTAGTTCCCCCCCTTCCTATAGATATGCAGTGTAGTTCCCCCACTCCTATAGATATGCAGGGTAGTTCCCCCCTCTCCCTATAGATATGCAGGACAGTTCCCCCCCTCCCTATAGATATGCAGTGTAGTTCCCCCCCTCCCTATAGATATGCAGGGTAGTTCCCCCCCTCCCTATATATATGCAGGGTAGTTCCCCCCCTTCCTATAGATATGCAGGGCAGTTCTCCCCCTTCCTATAGATATGCAGGGCAGTTCCCCCCCTCCCTATAGATATGCAGGGCAGTCCCCCCCACCTTTTTATAGATATGCAGGGCAGTTCCCTCCACTCCCTATAGATATGCAGGGCAGTTCCCCCCCCTCCCTATAGATATGCAGGGCAGTTCCCCCCTCCCTATAGATATGCAGGGCAGTCCCCCCCCTATAGATATGCAGGGCAGTTCCCCCCCCCTCCCTATAGATATGCAGGGCAGTTCCCCCCCTCCCTATAGATATGCAGGGCAGTTCCCCCCCCTATAGATATGCAGGGCAGTTCCCCCCCCCTCCCTATAGATATGTATGGCAGTTCCCCCCCTCCCTATAGATATGCAGGGCAGTTTTCCCCCTCCCTATAGATATGCAGGGCAGTTCCCACCCCTCCCTATAGATATGCAGAGCAGTTCCCCCCCTCCCTATAGATATGCAGGGCAGTTCCCCCCCTCCCTATAGATATGCAGGGTAGTTCCCCCCTCCCTATAGATATGCAGTGTAGTTCCCCCCTCCCTATAGATATGCAGGGTAGTTCCCCCCCTTCCTATAGATATGCAGGGCAGTTCCCCCCCCTCCTATAGATATGCAGGGCAGTTCCCCCCCTCCCTATAGATATGCAAGGCAGTTCCCCCCCCCTCCCTATAGATATGCAGGGCAGTTCCCCCCCTCCCTATAGATATGCAGGGCAGTTCCCCCCTCCCTATAGATATGACGGGCAGTTCCCCCCCTCCCTATAGATATGCAGGGCAGTTCCCCCCTTCACTTACCTGTAGTTGTGCCAGCGTCGCTCCTCTCCTCAGATCAGCAGATAGGAAGTGAAGACGTCCTGCTTTCTGTCTGCTGCATAGCAACAGGCAGCCTGGCGATTGGCTGTGTGTTGCTAACCACTGACCACCAATGCTTTTGATCGTCGAGCCCTCCACCCCCCGGCGGCGACCCCCCCGCGCGGTGACCCCCCGAGGCGACCCCCCTCCCCCACCCCAAAAAAAAAATGAATGAAGAAAAAAAAATATGAATGAAATAAATAAATAAATAAATACCCGCAGCGCCGCGCCCCCCCGGGACCCAGCGCCCCAGGCTGCAGCCTGGTCAGCCTAGTGGTTGATCAGGCCCTGGCTGTAACTAGTACAAAAATCTATGCGGTTCATGTCCGGGATATGAGATATTCCAGGGGTAGTGCCGCCATATTAAGGCAACCATAGGTGAATTGTGTGAAGGATCTGTTATAATTGAGCATAGCGAGGCGCACGCTGACGCACATTTCGCATACTTGCTTTAACAAGGCAAAGCGACAATTCACTTGTCATACATGAATTCAACAGAAAATAACAATCAGTCATTAGATATACTACGTAATCGTCACATCTCGTCCTAAACCTAGGGCACGGTGAACTGTGACCTGTTACTGTCTCTCCTTCCCATTCACCACTTCTGTCTCTTGGCACGAGAGGCCATCTGCGTTTCCATGTTCTGCGGCCTTCTGGTGCTAAATGGTGAAATATATTGCTGCAAAATTAAACTCCATCTTAAAAGCTTACTATTATCCCCAAAAGCTCTATTTAACAGGCTTAGAGGATTATGGTCTGCAATAATGGTGAAATCCTGTCCATACAGGGCTGTAGTTTTTGCAGTGCCCATACGATGGCTAGGCACTCTCGTTCAATGGTAGCATACGCCACCTCCCGGGGGAGTAGTTTTCTACTTAGTGCTCCTCCCCCTGCACTATCACCTGGCTTAGGACAGCTCCTAGTCCACAGTTAGACGCCTCGGTCTGTACTATAAACCTTCATTTGAAATCTGGGGCCTGTAGAACAGGGGACTGGGCCAAAGCAGATTTCAAAGCTGTGAATGCATTTTCACAATTTTCTGTCCAATTGACCAGCTGTGGTAATTTCTTTTTTGTTAAGTCAGTCTGAGGTTTGGCTAGGGTGCTATAATGGGTCACGAATTTTCGATAATACCCAGTTGTACCTAAGAAAGACATGACCTGCTTTTTTAGTGGTAGGAATCGGCCACGCTGTGATAGCCTCTACCTTGCCTGGCTCTGGGTGGATAGTACCTTCCCCAAGTACTGCACTTCACGCATGCCAAGCTGGCACTTTTCTGGATTGATAATCAGACCTGCCTCAGTAATTCGGCCTAAAACACTATTCTGATGGATCAGGTTCTTCTCCCAGGCCTGGCTGAACACCGCAATGTCATCCAGGTAGGCAACTGCATTTCCTTCCTGGTCCTTTAGCAGGTCATTGACCAGGCGCTGGAAGGACACAGTGGTATTTTTCATTCCAAAGGGCATGACCAAAAACTCAAACAGCCCAAATGGGGTGATAAATGCGGACCTCTCACATGCCTCGTGTGACAATGGGATCTGCCAGTACCCCCTACTGAGATCCATAATGGTGATGTAGTGCCTGGGCATGCTGATCTAGTAGTTCATCTATCTTAGGCATAGGATAAGCATCAAACACTGTGGCGTCATTCAACCTCCTATAGTCTACACAGAACTGGGTGCCCCCACATTTCTTGGGGGCCAGTACCACCGGGACAGTCTAAGAACTGCAAGACTTTTGAATTACCCCTAGCTGCAGCATCTCATCTATCTCCTTTTTAATGGCTTGAAGCATGTGAGGAAACGGGGTGCTACTGGACTGAGAACTTTGTATTCATCACCTCTTTCTCGCGTTTTAATGTACTTTTTAATCCTTGGCCCAGTCTAAGATTATACACCAGAGCATTGATGTATTATGCGTATTATTATTTCATGTTATTAGGTACATTTTGCCCTTGCTATTACCTGCAATATTGTATGTAGTATAAATATAAAGAATATTGCCATACTGTGTGAAAATAGCAGGACAGCAGCAGTCATTTTGCTAGTGTTAGCTAATGTAATTACCATTTGTCTCAAATGCCCATTGTTATGAGGGGCAGCTTAGATTTGGTTTGTAATCAGAACAATGTCTGAGTTAACTAGCTGGCAGCCCATGTTAATTAGCTAGGTCAACAGGTATTCTGAGAGGTAATGAGGTTAGAACCTCTAAATTATATGCAATGTGCCTCCACAGTAATATATTGGGTAAAATAGCATTGGGAAATGTATCAAAATGTATCAATATAGATGTTATTGTATTAAAATG
The DNA here is from genome assembly GCF_038048845.1 of Mixophyes fleayi. Lineage (NCBI taxonomy): Eukaryota > Metazoa > Chordata > Amphibia > Anura > Limnodynastidae > Mixophyes > Mixophyes fleayi. The sequence goes on along the minus strand of NC_134404.1, from coordinate 248,065,192 downwards.
TATCACAGATTCAGTTAGCGTAACACTGCTTTTACAATGTGTCAAAAGTCGTATTGTTTCTTGTAAGCGTGCAGAGTCATTTACTGTAATATTGTAACTCCATGTTTAGGGTATCCAGCCAAAATAGCTAATTGAGTTAAGCCATTCTATTGTATAATCAAGGTAACAGGGACAGCATGTCTAGCAGCTAAAGTGTCCCTGCTCTAAGGGGGAGGTTTGAGACATTTGATCCTACTTCCTGTGTATACAGGGAAGAACATAGGGAGAGCAGAATGTCAAGGGAGCTATTCTAGCTTGGAGGATCCTAGTGTACAAGATAGCAGCGAAAAGGACTCTGGGCAAGGCATCGTGGTGCCGCTGGAGGAAACCCTACCAGGACAGGGTCAGTGTGAGCCAGTAACCCAAGCTGGGCGACACCATAACTATTTTGCTAATCGGTAGTGGTAATATTGTAGGAGGATAAGACTCTGAAAGAGACAGAGACTATTACTTTGGAGTGCTGACTACAAGAGGCTGCTGGAGGATACATGCTACCATTTAACCTGTAACTTGTGAACTTCTTGTGGTGTTGTGCTGTCGTAATAAAGTCTTATTTTGGATATATTCTGGTCTACCCGAGTAAGTTGAATCCCACAGAGGGTAACTGCCATCCCAGCAAAGGGTGGTATCCTCACAAAGCACTTCTAGGGAAGTACAATATGCTGGCTGTCTGAGGGGTGTCTGGTTGCCTGTGTTTACATGATGTGTGACTAAGTGTGTTTTTCTAGGTTTCCCTGTGAAATGAGACAGATAAGGCCTTAGTGTGTCCGCAAGCTACTCTAATTGATCGTCAGACAGCTCTACACTGCAGTGAGCAACTGCTAAATCCACCAAGGGGTCAGACTCCTGATCACTTTCAGATAAACTACACACAGCTAATACACATACTTCCCTGTCATGATAACCAACCTTTGAGCATGTTGGTGTGATATACCTTCTGCTTCTTTTGGCCCTCCTCTTTTATCTATTACATAATTGACATCATTAATGCCCTGTACTATGGTGTATGGGCCCTCTCAGGCAGCCTGCAACTTGTTCTGACGCATAGGGATCAGAACCAGAACTTTGTGCCTCACCTCAAATATGCATTCTCTTGCATTGCAGTCATACCACAGCTTCTGTTTATCCTGCACAGCTTTTAGGTTGCTCTGTGTCATCCCCATCAAGGACTGCAATTTTCCCCTGAACTGCACTATATAGTGTACCACTGACATTCTGGGTTGATCAAGTTCCCTTCCCACACTTCCCTAATCAAATCTAACGGGCCGCGCTCCCAGCGCCCGTACAGGAGTTCAAAGGGTCAGAAGCCAGTGGATTCCTGCGGTACCTCGCGGTATGCAAAGAGGAGGTGTTGTAGAAACCTCTCCCAGTCTCTTCTCTGTGACTCCACAAAAGTCCTAAGCATTTGTTTTAGGTTGCCATTAAGGCACTCGCAGAGTCTGTTGGCCTTTGGGTAATACGGGGAAGTAATTAAATGATTCACCTGCATCTTTTTACACAGACTCTGCATGAGGTTAGACATGAACTGGGTACCCTGATCAGTTAACATTTCTTTTGGGAACCCCACCCTGGAGAAAATAGTTATAAGGGCATCTTCTACCTTGCCTGAGCGAATGGAGGAAAGAGCTACTGCTTCTGGGTACCTAGTAGCATAGTCCACTGCAGTCAGAATGTACTCTTTCCCTGAGCTACTGGGATTGGCTAAGGGACATACAATATCCACAGCAACCTGTTTAAAGGGTTCTGATATGATGGGCAGGGGAATGAAGCATGCCATGCCAGTAAAAATTATGTATCAAATAAGCTTTAGTTCTGGCAACACCCAAATGTCCTGCTAGAGGTATCTCATGGGCCACTTTCAGCAACCCTTCCCTATAGGTTTGTGGTACAATGAGCTGTCTGTCTGCAACTTCATCAGGATGCATGCTTGTGACATTTTTCGCTCTGTACAAAAGGCCATTTTTCCAAAACAATCTGTCTTCTTCACCTTCAAAACAGGTTTGGCTGACCCTACACCTCACTGCTGATAAACTAATATCAGTGTTTTGTTCTACCTTGAATGTATCACTTCCAGGCTTGTCAGTGTGGAACACAGCATGGGGTGGCTCATTCAAATCACTGCCTGAGTCTGCAATTTCTACAGTAAGGGAGGGTGGGTGGAGGGAGATTAGTTTCTAGTGAACTTGCCTCCACACTTTTTGGGGTTAATACACAGATCATCTGTGCTGCTCTCCGGGTCACTACTGCTAATACATTTGATACATTTTCACACTTTGAGACACCTTCAGAAATGGGTACATGTAAATTGACCTGCTTACCTAAAACATTAGAAGATATGGTATCACATTTAGGCACAATCTCACACACTTTGCCCTGATCAAATTGACAACCTAGGGGATGTAAAAGGATAGTCTCTCCAACAAGAGCATTATATACAAGAGCATGTCAAATACATTGACACATAAGCCCCCCTCTGCATCACAGGTACCTACAAATCTGCTTGAGTATTTTCAGCAGCACATAAAATTTCATTACATATTTTTGCACTTATATTATGCTGGTCAGCAGAGTTCACCTGGGAAAGATTAAGGTTAGTTTGCATCAGTGCATCAGAAATGACATCATTTTCATTTATATAAGAAGCATGCATCCTTCCCATATCAGTCCAACAATAGCGTGGCAAGGAGATTATCTAGCACAACATCTCATATTCCTCTGCCAGATCCCCAATCTAGACACACTCTGGCTAGGGGTACTCCTCGCACAGCAATAGTCTTCCTGGGAATAAAGTTCTCTGGGCTCACTAGAGCTGGATGTACTAGAGTCAGGTCTGCGCCAGAGTCTAAAAAGACAAATGCGACTTGGTGTCCTACCTTAACCGCTTGCAGATTGTTTCTGGGGCGTTCTTGGGATCCTCCTGCACACAGGACGGCCGGCACTGGCTTTCCTGCCAGCCTCCCCACAGGAGAAGGAGTTATTTTCTTCTTTTTGGGGCAATTGACACTGATGTGCCCCAAATCATCACATTGAAAACACCTGTGGCCAGTTGCCAAAACAGATTCCCCCCCCCAAAAAAAGGTGCAGCAACAGCTGGTTTGGTTGATAGGGAACCCAGGGGTGACCTTCCAGGTAGCATCTCTTTCCACATAGTTTGCCTTGGCGCTCCCCAACTCTTCTTCATTACCGAAGCCCTGGTAACTGTGTACTTGTTGGCCAGGCTAGAAGCTTCTTGCGCTGTCTTAGGGTCACGATCCACAACCCATTCCCTCACATCAGCTGGGCACAGTGTGAGAAACTGCTCCTGGAGAATAAGATCTTTTAGCTTATCATAGTCCAGTAGCTGCAATCCCTCAATCCATTGATGCATCATGGATGATAACTGCGCTAACAGTCATGCATAAGTATCAGAGGGACTGCGCCTTGAGTCTTTAACTTCCGCCTGTAAGCCAGAGAAGTTATGTTGAAACGAAGTAACAAGGCTTTCTTAATTGCAACATAATCGCTGTCCAGTTCCTGGGAAAGGTCAGCAAACGGTTCCAAAGCTTTCCCTCTCAGTCCAGCGGTTAAATAGCTGTCCCACTCACTGGGATCAAGTTAAAACTGTCGGCAAGTCCTTTAAAATCCCCTCAGGAACGCATCAAGGTCGTTGGCCTTTTCCAACACAGGACATTGGTTGTGCCTGTTTTTTTTCCTACCCGGACTTCGGTCCGCCGACTGAGCCTGGCTAGTTCCAGCTGGTGTTCTCGCTCGGCTTGATGCTCTGCAGCGTCAGCCTCCCAGTCTGCAGCAGCGCGACATTCAGTAGCCTTCCTGTCTGTTTGGCGTTCTGCAACCTATTGGAGCTCCTGGATCAGCTGCAGTGATGTGTCAGAATCAGCATCCTTCACCTGTTTAAGAGCAGTATTAAGGTAACTTTCCAGGATAGACTCCTCACTTGATTTAACAGAGGTATATGTGGTAATGTCCAGTGTTAACTGTTCTCCTGAAGCAAAGATGCTTTATTCCTGCCCTCCTCCAGCACTTAACTTCTGCTCAGCATCCACGAGCACTTGAATCATTTGCTCTCTGTTCTTGACGTGGTCGACAATTCCTCTTTTGACACACAAAGCTAAAAGCTCATCCTTTTTCATCTGCTTACAGTCAGTGGCTATCCTGGACCTCACACTTCCACCAAAAAAAAAAGATAGAAAATAAAAACAAGAAAAAAATGGGGGGGGGGGGGGGACGACAGAAACTATATGTGCAGTATGACGTTTAAAATTTTGGAAGCCTTGAGCGTAATCTCTGGTCAATTAGGATGTTGACTCTCTTTAGAATCACACACCACTAATTCACTTAAGTTCTTACGATAAATATGATAAAAAGAAAAATATTATCAATCCCACCGCTGCCACCAGTTCAGTTTGTCACGAACGCCCAGCCTGTCCCAGATACAGCAATCTGAACAGCTGGCCGTGACTGCGGTCACCTTAGTTAATTAACAATGAATATACCTTTTCTGACACCATGAAGGACTTATTATGGTGTCCTTACATTCACCAAAACTACTTATTAAAGTTTCACACTTAAATCACATACACATGTAGCATGAGCCTCCCTGGGCTTTGTAAGTTCGCAAGGGGGTATAGTAGGTGGGTCTGGAGTTAGACACTTATAAACTTGTTTGTTTCCCTGACTTATCCCCCACTATGCCCCTCCTCTGTATCTGACTTCAGTTTTGTATAACCAAGCCAGGAAGAGAGAAGAAGCAATCTAGAAAGCAACACCAAAGATAGCACTACTTTCAGAGCAAGGGAGGGCGCGCAGTGTCCCCCAGTGTAGTAAGAGAAACTGATTTTACGGTGAGTAAAAATCCTCTTTTCTCTGTCCTACCACTTGGGGACACTGCTTTACCTTGGGGAGCTACCAAAGCTGTGTCCAAGGGCGGGAATGCTCTGGAACGGCTGTGCGCAATGTTTTGTGCTCAAAACCCTGCATTTGTGAATGCAAAGGCATGCAACAAAGAAACAATATGCAGCAGAAACAGACGCTGCCACTCTGTACAACTGCGCCATTGAATGACGCTTTTGTGGCATACAAAAAGCTGCAACCCTCCTGGAAAGTGCACTGTAAAAGTCACTGGAACCTGCAGAGGGGTACAGACAAAATGTTGGTCATGATGCAGAGGCAAGAGACCACCTAGACCCTGTCTCCCCTACGCTCTTTAGCGTTAGAGAGGCTAAATGGGCATTAAATTCCTAACAGGAACTGTGCGAACAAGAGCACAAACTATCTCCTGTCGGAGAAACGTTACACAAAAAGAAGAGGCACAAGATTGATGAACTACAATCTCTGTGTCAGTGGAATGCAGGCACTAATTGTCATAACCAATTATGTCTCGAACCGCCACTAAGTTTCTGATAAAGGAAATGAGGAAGAGCCATACAAACTCTCGCCCCAGATCCCCTACGAGATGTGACATCCAAGAGAACAGCCTGCATTGAGCTAACAACTCAATCCACTCAATGATATACAAAGGACCACCATATACACTGATGCAACAGCTTAAGTCCCTCAGTGATATCTAAGGGAGCACTGATACAGTGCTTAAACCATTCAGAGATAAACAAGGGAACAGAATATGTTGGCGCTATATAAATAAATAGATGATGTTGATGATGATGATGATGATGATGAGGATGATTGAAGCTTGAGTTGGTGCCAACTGTCGCATGCATAATGTATTTGGTTATACTTTCTTATATTTTGCTATAACTTCTTATACATCATCATGGTTTGCTGTAATTGTACTATATTTTGCTATTAAATCTCTTAGTGCGTTGGAACCAGATTAATCGCATTGGACAATATTTATTGGTAGCGATAATACGAACATAAAAGATGCCACATGAAGTCTTATATAGGTGACATTGAATATAAATATAAAAAGTACTTCAGACAAATTTCATGTATAAGGAAATCATCATATCTAGATTTATTTTGCCAATACAGACTATTATTATCAAGGAAAGCATAAACAATGAGTCATGTGAAGTTAGTTGGCAACACCTGAATCACAAGTAGAAACAATGACAATGTTATTTGGGTGAAAAAAGGTGCAAAAAATAATCTAAAATACACTTCCAGATTGGAGAGTACATGCAAGATACAAGTCAAGATCGTGACAGTAATAACTGGATCTCCCTGCATGACGGAGCTCCCCTGCTTCCTATTCTAATGTCTTCGCACAGCTCCATAGCTTACGTTCCTAGCACTTGGACTCCTTGTGAACTTCCTCTTCCTGAATTCCTCTTGCCTCAACTTGCCATTTATCCTACATATTTCCTCCACTGGACCTCTCCGTCCTCAATGCCACATTGACTTGAAATTCATTTAACTTTCTCACAGGTACACTTACATATCAATACTTTGCTGTTCCCTTCCCTGGCTCCCCATTCCCTCTAGAATCCAATTTAAACGTTTCTCCTTCACCAAGAAAGGCCTTAGCCACACCTACGCTTTTTACATCTCTAACCTCATGTCTGCAAAATTAGGATAATATCTATGCCTAGGGGTAACACATCATTATGTTTGCACCAGTTTCAAGCTTCTACTATAGGATGTGTGCTATCTTTTAACACTTAGACACTGTAGTTTAATAAAGATGGTTTACTGATTGTTTACTGCAATACAGTGGTGTTCCACTATATCACAGTTTAGTAAGGGAAGGCCTTAGCTTAATTATGGTGTCAGAAGGCTGTTAACATTTGTTCCTGTTAAGTTAAAAAGTATCAAGTGGGTCATGTCGAAGTCATATAATTGGATGAACGAAAGTATATTGGTTAATATTGTTTTATTGTGCGATTGCACGGTAAAATAGGCACGCACACACTCGCATTACAACATTTAGTTATTTATATAATTCATATTCATATTGGTTCCGTTATAGTGATTTATGAGCAGATAGTATTTAGTTTATTATTAGTTTATATATTATGATTATATGTACACTTCAGTGTTATTTAAGGTTCAGATTATAGGAAAGGTGTAATGTCTGGTATCATTTTCATCCCCTATTCATCAGCAGCTGTCCGGTTCATTCGGCGAAGAGAACGCACAATTCATACTCTAGTTATTGATATTAGGGAATAAACCTTTAGAGTGATACCAACTGTAAAATGCTAATGGACTAGTTGTAACTGGTTTCTGGGCGGGAGAATCATCTGGAATGTTGACCCTCAGCCTTGGAGGGAGTTGTTTGTACTAGTCTATGACCTGTTTATAATGGACCCACCTGAAGTCTGGACCTATAGAAGCAAGCCACGTCATCTGCATTGTTCTCCCTGTAACACTGAATGTATATAATCATAGCTGTGCTCCCACTAGTCTCAGTCTACTCTGACCACAGTATTCTAGAGGAATATACTGTTCACTGGTACCTGTTGGGGCGTGGTATGTATTTATCTCTTTTTGGTATTGGCTGTACTGTATTATATTATAATCAGGTATTGAACTGTTAAACTTTGCATCTGCTGAAATAAATTACTTTGTGCGTTGGAAACACAATACAATCGCTTGGGCAATGCTTATTTGAAAATGATAGAATTACTTTAATAGTCACATACCAGTCATGCAGCAATGTTGGTCAGAGAGTTGTTGTCTTGTTTTAGCTGTGTAGAGGGTAACTGTGTAGAGGGTGGTAATAGGGTAACCTATGGAGATTAAATCATCTGCATAGAGTTGGGCAGTATGGTGGCTTAGTAGTTAGCACTTCTGCCTCACAGCACTGGGGTCATGAGTTCAATTCACAACCATGGCCTTATCTGTGAGGAGTTTGTATGTTCTCCCCGTGTTTGTGTGGGTTTCCTCCGGGTGCTCGGTTTCCCCCCACACTCCTAAAACATACTAGTAGGTTAATTGGCTGCTATCAAATTGACCCTAGTCTGTGTTTTTGTCTGTCTGTGTGTGTTAGGGAATTTAGACTGTAAGCTCCAATGGGGCAGGGACTGATGTGAGAGAGTTCTCTACACAACGCTGCAGAATTAGTGGAGCTATATAAATAAATGATGATGATGATGATGATAGAGATGATACTGAAATCCAAAGGAGCTTATTAGTTTTCCAAAAGAAGTGGTGTAGATAGAGAATAGCAGAGGACCTAGGACTGAGCCTTGTGGTACTCCAATTGTTAAATGAAGTGGAGTGGAGGTTGTTCCATAGAAATTAACACTGTGTCTTGAAGACCTAGGAGTAATAGCGTTTGTATAATGAGAAAGTGGTCTACAGTATTAAATGCAGCAGAGAGATCCAGGAGATTTAGAAGAGTAATGGCCTTTAGTTTTAGCTGTGATCAAATCATTGACAACATTTGTCAGCACAGTCTCTGTGGAATGTTGAGAGCAAAAACCTGACTAAAGAGGATCCAATAGGTCAATAGCAGAAAAAATTATATGAGGAGAGTGTAGGCAATTCTCTCAAAGTTTGGAGGGGCATGGGAGCTGAGAGGTGGGGTGGTAATTTGAGCATTAGTTTGGTTCAGAATTTTGATTTTTCTGATTAGGAGTAATAACTGTGTGCTTGAATAGTGATGGAAAAATACCAGTAGAGAGAGATAGATTACAGATTTTAGCTACAGGAGACATGGACCTACCAATTTGTGAGGGCATAGGATTGAGAGGACAGGAGGTAGAGTAGAAAGATAAGAGGGTAGAAACTTCCTCTTCATTTGTGGTATCAAATAAAAGAGGTTGTCAGAAAGTGCTAGGAAGGAATTGGGCTCATTGCTAGTCGAGGGAGATGATACCATTTCAAGTTGGATCTTACCAAACTTGTCCTTGAAATAGGAGGCAAGCTTCTGGGCACTGATAGTAGTCGGAGGGTTTGGGGTGGTAGGGTTTAGAAGAGATTTAAATGTGTTAAAAAGGCATTTGGGGTTAGAATTCTGAGCATTTATAAGAAATTGGAAGTATGTTTGTTTTGCAGTGTCCAGAGCATTTCAATAGAAGTGGTAGATAGCAGTATATGTGCTGAAATCATTAGAGGTACAAGATTTACGCCAGTGATGTTCTGCTTTACAAGAAAGTTTTTGTAGATTTCATGTTGCTTTAGTGTGCCACGGTTGACAATGAAGTTTAAGCGGAGTATGAAGAGGAGCCGCTGGAGCCACTTGATCAAGGACAGTTTCTATGGAATGGTGAAAATGAGTAATTGCCATATCAGGGGAGGAGAATGTAGAAATTGGGGAGAGAAGGTGTTGGAGAGAGGTGGAAAACTGTTGAAAATCAATAGAGTTAATGAACTTATATAAAAAGCAACTAAGATAGAAAATAAATAAAATAATATCAGGAGCTAGATAATCTAATAAATTAAAATCAAACAAAACAGGAGACCGCTGCTACCTTATGGTAGATATCTGAGTCTAACCAGAATAATAAACAATGAAAAATAATAAAGGAGCGCTGGTACAACTGTAAACAATTTAATTAATAAACAATGAATAGCCTTATATAGGCAATACACATATAAAAATCAATGCTGACTAGACGCCCGCACAAAAGTTTAAAAACCAGGATTAAAAATCAGATTTAAATCACCAGTAGAATTAGGCAATTTGTGATGAAATAAACTGGTATCACAGTATAGATAACTTATAACGCTCAATATCAGCATTAAATGTGTGATAATAGCTGATAATCACACAAAGGTTTGGACCACACAAATACAGCCAATAAGACAGGTGATAATATAAACCATAACAAGTCTCATATACAAGTATAGAGACACCCGGGGGTAAATGTATGGCTTCAGATGCTTATATCTGTATATTACCTGTGGCGAGAATAAAACCTTGGCAAACAGCCATTATATACTACACCAGTTACCATCTCATTACATACATTTCTACTAGCGCCTGGGAACCAATTCAATCTTCACATAAACTTTACCACAGCCTGTGTTGGTGTCCTTATTGTGATTCTGGATCCTCATAAGCAAGAGCACCTAAACAAAAGGGGCAGTACAGTGGCTAAGTGGTTAGCACTTCTGCCAAAAAAACCTGTGGTCATGAGTTCAATTCCCGACCATGGCCTTAGCTGTGTGGAGTTTGTATATTCTCCCCATGTTTGCGTGGGTTTCCTCCCACAATTCAAAAGTATTCAAGTAAGTTAATTGGCTGCAATCAAATTGACCCTAGTCTATCTATGTGTGTGTGTGTGTGTGTGTGTTAGGGAATTTAGACTGTAAGCTCTATTGCGGCAGGGACTGATGTGAGTGTGTCTTCTGTAGAGCACTGTGGAATTAGTGGCGCTATATAAATAAATGATGAGGAGGAGCTAGTCTGTGACAACTATGTGGACAGAACTAAGAGATAATAGATGTTGGGGTATATTTACTAAACCGTGGGTTTGAAAAAGTGGAAATGTTGCTGTGAGGATACCACCCTTAGCTGGGATGGCAGTTACCCTCTGTGGGAATCAACTCACTCGGGTAGACCAGAATATATCCAAAATAAGACTTTATTATGACAGCACAACACCACAAGATGTTCACAAGTTACAGGGTAAATGCTAGCATGTATCCTCCAGCAGCCTCTTGCAGTCAGCACTCCAAAGTAATAATCTCTGTCTCTTTCAAGGTCTTATCCTCCCACAATATTACCACTACCGATTAGCAAAACAGTTAGGGTGTCCCTCAGCCTGGGATACTAGCTCACACCGACCCTGTCCTGGTAGGGTTTCCTCCAGTGGCACCAGGATGCCTAGCCCAGAGTCCTTTTCGCTGCTATCCTGTACACCAGGAACCTTCAAACTAGAATAGCTCCCCTGGCATTCTCCTCTCCCTATATTATTTGCTGTATACACAGGAAGTAGGATCAAATGTCTCAAACCTCCCCCTTACTCAAGGGGTCTCCCAGTCAACACTTTAGCTGCTAGACACACTGTGCCTGTTATCTTGATTATACAATAGAATGGCTTGACTCAATTAGCTGTTTTGGCTGGATACACTACACATGGGGTTACAATAGTACATCAAGGAATGACACTGCACGCTTACATGAAACAATAAGACTTTTGACACTTTATATCAGCAGTGTTACACAATATAAGTCCGTGATACCTTTTGATACAATAACATTTATATTGATACATATTGATACATTTCCCCATGCTATTTCAACCAACTTTAATATCTTTATATCCCCATTGACAACTTTAATATCCCCATTGACAACTGTTCCGACCCCGCCACCATCAAACTTCTTGTGCTTTCCTCCTCTCTAGGCGTTACTCAATGGACCTCCTCACCCACCCACTGTCTCGGTCACTCCCTCAACCACGTCTTCTCCCATCTCTGTGATCTCTCTGACTTCTCCAACTCTCCCTTCCCACTCTCTGACCACCATCTCCTCTCCTTCACGCTGTCCTATTCCCCTGCTCCCGCCCCACCTAGAGCCACCCTCACTAGGCGCAACCTTGATGCTATTAACCCTACCTCCTTCTTCTCCTATCACCCCTTCCCTCCCTGGACTGTCCTGACCAGGCGTCCTCTCTCTACAACCTCTCCCTCACTACTGCCCTTGATGCTGTCGCCCCAGCCTCCTCTATCCGCCAACGCCGCCTGATTCCCCAACCATGGCACTCCAAACTCACCCGCTTCCTCCAAAAGTGCTCTCGCACTGCTGAACGCCTCTGGAGGAAATCTCATTCCCTGGCTGACTTCCTCCACTTTAAATTCATCCTCTCCTCTTTCTACTCTGTCCTCTGCCTCGCTAAACAATCCTTCTTTAAGTCCCTCATTTCTTCTCAGTCCTCCAATCCCCGCCGCCTCTTTGCCACCTTCAACTCGCTACTCTCTCTCCCCTCCCTCTGTCCCGCCTTCCCTCTCCGCTTCTGACTTCGCCACCTTTTTCTCTTCCAAAATTGAGGCCATCAGACTGAACATCTCCTCTTCCCCTTCTCCAGCCACCCTCATTGCTTCTCCTCCCTCCAACAACCAACTTTGGTGCTCCTTTTGCCCCACAACAGGCAAAGAAGTCCGCTCTCATATTCGTTCCTCCCCACCCTCTACCTGTCCTCTCGACTCCATCCCCTCTCACCTCCTTTGCTCTCACTCCCCCACTGCCTGTTCTTATCTCGCACACCTATTCAACTTATTACTCTCCTCTGGTGTAGTCCCCTCCTCTTTTAAACACGCTCTTATCTCTCCTGTCCTCAAAAAGCCCAATCTGGACCCCTCCTCTCTTGCTAATTATCGCCTTATCTCACTACTTCCCTATGCCTCCAAATTACTTGAGCGGATATTCTGCAGCCGCCTCGCCAAACACCTCTCTGACCATTACCTCCTTGACCCTCTCCAATCCGGCTACCGTCCACTGAAACTGCCCTGGCCAAGGTTACTAATGACCTCCTATTGGCTAAGTCCAAGGGTCACTTCTCCCTACTCATCCTCCTCGATCTCTCCGCAGCCTTTGACACCGTGGACCACCCCCTCCTGCTGCAAACTCTTCTCTCTCTCGGTCTCTCTGGTTCTGTCCATGCCTGGTTCACCTCATACCTCGCCAACCGCTCCTTCTCTGTATCCACGTCTGGTTCTTCCTCCTCCCCCTACCCTCTCCCTGTAGGAGTCCCGCAAGGCTCTGTTCTCGGCCCGTTACTCTTCTCGCTCTATACCTCGTCCCTTGGTGCTCTCATCTCCTCCTTCGGTCTTCAGTATCACCTTTATGCTGATGACATTCAGCTCTACATCTCTTCTCCTGATCTTTCTTCCACCCTCCTCTCGTGTATCTGACTGCCTCTCCTCCTCGTTTTCTCAAAATTAATATCTCTAAAACTGAACTTATTGTCTTTCCTCCACCCAGACTCCCATCCCACCATGAACTCTCTATTGTCGTCAATGATACCACCATCTCCTCTGTCAACCAACTCCGCTGCCTGGGTGTCACCCTCGACTCCTCTCTCTCTTTTGCTTCCCACATCCATTCCCTTGCCCAAACCTGTCACTTCCAACTACGCAACATCGCCCGCATCCGTTCCTTTCTCTCACAGGACGCCGCCAAAACTATCATCCATGCACTCATCATTTCCCGCCTCGATTATTGTAACCTCCTTCTCACTGGCCTCCCCCACTCCCGTCTCTCCCCCCTACACTCTATACTCAATGCGGCCGCTAGACTCATCTTCCTCTCACGCCACTCCTACTCGGCCTCCCCACTCTGCCTCTCCTTACACTGGCTTCCCTTCCCCTATAGAATCCTCTTCAAGCTCCTCACCACCACTTACAAGGCTCTCTCCCACTCTACCGCTCCCTACATCTCTAACCTCCTCTCCATTCACACTCCTGCCCGCTCCCTGCGCTCAGGCAATGATCGCCACCTCTCCTCCACTCTCATCACTACTTCCCACTCCAGAATCCAGGACTTTTCCCGGGCAGCCCCCCTTCACTGGAATGACCTCCCTCGTACCATCCATCTCTCTCCTACTCTGTGCTCCTTCAAACGTGCACTGAAAACTCACCTCTTCCGTAAAGCCTACCAACCATCCACTTAACCACCTCTCCTCCTCCACTCGCTCTCCCGTCTCTCTTCTGGCTCCCCTTGTGCCTGTTCTGTCTAACCTCCCTTAGGATGTAAGCTCACATTAGCAGGGCCGTCTTCCCTCCTGTCTCCTCAACTGTTCTTCTACTCCATGCTTATTGTATTAGCCTGTGTGGAGCTTCTGAAGTATTGGTATTTTTGTTTATTGTTCTGTACTGTTTCACCCTGTATAGTCCACTGTTTGTACTGTGTACGGCGCTACGGATACCTTGTGGCACCTAACAAATAAAGGATAATAATAATAATAATAATAATAATATTAATAACCAATATATCACTGTGGAGGCACATTGCATATCATTTAAAAGTTCTAACCTCATTACCTATCAGGTTACTTATTGACCTAGCTTATTAACATGGGCTGCCAGCTAGTTAACAAAGACTTTGTTCTGATTACAAACCAAATCTCAGCTGTCCATCATAGCAATGAACATTTGAGATACATGGTAATTACATTAGCTAACACAGGCAAAATGACTGCTGCTGTTCTGTTATTTTCACACAGTATGGCAATATTCTTTATATTTATACTACATACAATATCACAGGTAATAGCAAGGGCAAAATGTACCTAATAGCATGAAATAATAATACACATAATACACTGATGCTCTGGTGTATATACTTAGACTGGGCCAAGGATTAAAAAGTACATTAAACCGTGAGAAACGGATGATGAATACAAAGTTCTCAGTCCAGTAGCACCCCATTTCCTCACAGTTGCCTATAGCAACCAATCAGATTTTAACTGTCATTTTGTAGAATGTGCTAAATAAATGATAACTTGAATCTGACTGCTATGGACAACTTCTCCACTTTTTCAAGCCTGCAGTTTAGTAAATATACCCTGTAGTTTCCAGCTTCTTCTGCCGTGGGCCCAAATTTTATATTTCTTACTGAGTGTGGTCTAGACACATGAGTGCGCCTTGTTATGCATTCACATGAAAAAAGGGGATTTTGTTTTACAAAATGAAATTATTTAACTAACACAGAAGAGAAAGAAGGAAGTCTACATAGTCAAAGGTAGTATTTCACATACTAAAAAGATGGAACTTGGCTTATGCAGAAAAGTGCACATTTCAATGTATAACAAAGATGTTAAGACAGAAAAGTGACACACTTTATAAAGGCAAACATTATGTCCCCTTATTCTTACGATTAGTTTAAGATATAAAACAAACATTATTTTAAGGTAAAAATGTAAAAACAATAATTATCCTAAAATGGTACTAGGATAGACTTTGAAGTGACATTTTCACTGCTTCCACCAAGTGCATTTCCAGACAAACTGGTAATCCTGCAAAGTAGGCATAGATCAATTTTCCAAAAACTAGTTATTTGCGAGACCAAAAATAGGAAAATTTGCTTGCTATGAAAAGCTCTGCACACTAACACGTTTTGCACTAATGAAAATGTCTCCACCCACAGAGAGAGTATATTTCATCCAAAATAATCCATGTTAGTTGATCAACAAATAATAATGTGAAACAGAAATGTCTGTATGTGTACCTGAAATAATCTAGGCACTCTCTCAACCAGCATATAATTCAGCAGATAGTGGGCCTTCGTCCAGAAATTTTCAGCTTAATCTGAGGAAGTGAGTAAGGGCAACCATCAGAAATCAAATGTACATAACAGGCAATGTAAAATTATGCTATGCACAATTTCCAAATGAACAGGTAATGCATGTACATGTGTTCTTCTTAATTTAACATTTTGACAGGTCTTTCTTATTTTCTCCAATCTCACCTTTAAACCACATTCTCAAGAATTATTTATAAGCATAGCACCACCATGTTATGCACATTAGCCCCTGTTACGTTGGATCTTATAGTATAAATTGCCTTCCACACAAACACACAGGAGGATCCACTTTTTCAGAAGCCAATTAACCTATCAGTATGTTTTTGGACTGTGGAGGGAAACCCACACAAACACAGGGAGAACATGCAAACTCCACACAGATGGTGCCCTGGACAAACTTGAATCCTACATTGTGAGACAGCAATGTTGGCCACTGTTTCACAATGCTGCTCACTAATACACAAGCACAATCTTTAGGCTTCGAAGCACCCCTGCTGTCAGAGTAATACAGGCTGTAAATAAAATCCAATATTCCTCCATGGGTATTTAACCGTAAGTCTTAAAGTGTTAACAGAGACTTTGCTTGAGTCTTTAAATTCTATTTGCCAAAGAGAATTGTGGGAGTCCCAGGGCAGTGACCCCCATCAAAGTATTATTATTTGGAATGGAGAGGAGTTAGTAAAATTCTTGAAAAAAACATTGAATCTAGAAAACTATCTTCTTAATAGCTATTGCATATACCAGGAGACAGAATAAGTTTCTGGCAGTCATAGCAACTGAACCATATTAGGTTTGTCATCATTACAAAGCAATTCTGCTTCCAGACAAAAAGTTTTTGTCTTTACACATTTATCAGGAGATTGTCCTTCTGGTTTTCTTTCAAAATCCACAGAATTCAGTTCAGGAAGACTTATATTCAGTTGAACCTAGTAAGGTCTTTAGCAATGTCCCTACAAATAATTCAATCACGATGACAGATTGTCTCCTTGTTTTGCAAAAAGCTTTGGATATTGGACATCCAAAGCTACAACTGACAAATGGAAAATGTCCTGCATTAATTATTCATTCATCAATGGCATCCTTTAACACTTATGATTGACCATACCAGTTGTATGTGTAATTTTCTGCATTGTCCCAATTTGGGCACCCTAAAAAACAAAATAGGCCTACAATAACTGTATATTAACCCTTTTAATTAGCCAGCCACAAAGTAAGAGTTACCAGAAATTAATATTTTTTATATTGATTACATTTCCACATACACCAAATCAAATGAATTCTCTGTAGCTCTCTATAAGCTTCTCTTTCCAATAAACATAAGCAAATATATTTGACACCAGTTCACATTCATTAGAATGGGCCAGTTCAGAGAAAATTAATTTGTTAATTCACAATATGGAATGCACGCCGTTTTGAGATACATGCTATCTAGCATTGTTTGCACCGTTTGGTTAGAGATTGGAAATTCCCTAACTGCCCTCGTTCATCATTAATGCTATAAATAAAGTGACCTTGATTAAGACACTTTTGTAGTTTTTGGTCATCAAGTGTTTGTTAACGCTCATTTGGGTGTGGCCCACAAGCCAGCCCTTGCTAGATGTAAGTCCTTGATCAAAATATGAACTAATACCTCATGTTTTCATTTTGCTAGATACACACAGATATGCAGTGTTAAGGATAAGCGCTGATAACTGTCTTTTTTGTTTTGTATACATATATGGGCATTTCTATTGCCACACAGCTGGTACCATATACAATATGGGATATACCAAGCGTGGGCTTATTGCCATGCAGCTGGTACCATATAGAATATGGGATATACGGAGCACGGGCTTGCTTTTTCTCTGGTTTTGTTTCAAAGATTGCCTTATTTTCATAGTAGCTGTCCATAAAGCCTATTTAAGACACATTTGGGTGTGGCTCACAAGCCAGCCCTTACTAGATGTAAACCCCTAGACATTGGAGGTGAGTGCATCTGATTTTCACTGCATTTCAATGGTGCTTAAAGCAAATAGGCCTGTGTATGACCTGCATATAATGAGGTGCCCTTGACGCTGGGATACAGGCTTAAATGTTTTGATCAAAATATGAACTAATACCTTGTGTTTTCATTTTGCTAGATATATAGAGATATGCAGTGTTAAAGATTAGTGCTGACAACTGTCTTTTTTGTTTTGTATATATATATATATATATATATATATATATATATATATATATACCAAAATGATAAGTACGTCCACCACCACGGGGAACAAATCCCAACATAACTTTGCGCTGAGTTGGCCTCAGAGTGACTGCCCCTTTTAAAACTCACGCTGCCCTCCCTCACCGAGCCGGACAGGGACCTTCCTCACCGAAGGGCCAAAAAGGGAGTTACTGGTGCCTCAACGGGGGGTAGTGACCTACGACAACTACCAGTGCGCCCACAAATCAGCCGCTGAACGCAGTGCCTTCCTACCACAACATAACTGGACATACCATACCAAAGGAGTGGGTGGGTGGGATCTCGTGCTGTGGAATGAGGCAGAACAGGAAGTGCAGCCTCCTATATCAATCAAGGTCCCTCCCACTGGAGTACACATTGGTCGGGCCAACCCATGTTAACCCCTTCAGGTAAGTGTTCAGCTTACAACAAACCCTGTCGCCCTTTAAGTGCATTCGTCCTATTCAGCCTCATTTGTCATTATTGACTGTTTTCATTATTGACTTTTTTCATTTTGGCTTGTTTGGACTTATCCTTTATATTTTTTCCTTAGTGTTTGTATTTATCCCTTATTAAGAGATGTTATTATTTTTTCATCTTGAATTTTGGCCATATTGCTACATTCATTAACCGTTTTAATAGCATGCTATATTGATAATTTATATTTGTTTATCTTATTGCTAAAGTCTAGTCTACCTTTAAGATTCATAGCAACTGTAGTTACCAATATTTACACACCCAGGCAAAATACATGATAAAAGCATGTGTTAAGGTGAAGCACGCCTACAGTGATTTTCGCACTTTGCAGTATAGGTCAAAACACCATCTTACCACAGCATATATAAAATAAATCGCAAATGGGGATACAGAGACAACATTATACTGGTCCTTCAGTGCTGATCCTAGGGCATGTTCCTAAGCTACAGAAGATTCTCTCCTGACACTGCTGGTAAGTCAGTGATCCTGATTCACTGCAACCCTGCGTTTGGCAGATACAAAAATCCACCAGACTTGCAGGAAACACAGATTAAAGAAGAAGACTTGCTGAAGAAGACTCGCTGACACTTATGGCCCTTCATTAGAGCTCTGATTCTTCAGTCAGTCCAGCAGGAGCCATAATCCCGCACTCGCCTTGATGTCCACCTCATGAACACTAAGGAGTATAAGATGATACCACCAATGCAGCAACATGTGCTCTTTAAATTGTGCCTAAACCAGTCTCCACCTCTGCCACAATTTCCAATAAACACTTTAAGTATTGTGCCAATCTTAGTGGTTACTTGAGCAGGGTAGCCAATATGGTAGAGGGGGTAAAGTACACTGAGCCCACAAATGAGGACTAGTTTTGATTAGGCGAATGGGCATTGTGTTTATGAGCATTTCCAGCTCATTTATTCCCTGGCTTCAAAAGAGGGCAGAGGACTGCTCATACCAACAGGAAGGCTTGCAAAACAGATATATCACATATTAATGTTTAGCACCCAGGGTAGTTCTTGCCATGTAATGCATTATCTAATATTAGGATTCAAACACAATATACGATAATCTATGATTTCCCCAATAACTGATTCAACACAGTAACTTAACATTGGGATATTTATAAAGGGAATTCCCAGTACACACAGAAACAGATACTCAGGAGCCCCCATCCCCTGGTGAGAGGGAATACAGTTGTCATGATGATATTTTCCCCCTCCCAGACCTGATGCTAACTAAAATTTGTCTCTGTCTCAGTTCTACACACCCCTACTGTTGGCCTAACTACCTTTAGAAAAAAATACAGAGTTTACATTTACAATAATATACACCCTGGTTAAACAATAGACATGATTAATGCATGGGTTTAAAACATAACTGGGTATCTGTGTGAATAAAAGAGCTAAATATATTTGATCACAGTCTACACTTTGTGAGAAATTAAGCACAGCAATGATGGTGACAAATTAACCAGTTTTCTTACATTTTCCTATAGAAATAAAACTACCATTCATGAAAGGAGTGGAAGACTTTTGCGTTTTACTAATCATACCAAAATGGCATGAATGCAGAAGCACCTTAATTAGCTAAGATACCAAACCAGTTGTATTGAGACATGGGGCTAGATTTACTAACAGGCGTGTTGGTAAAACTGCCGACTTTCGGCGGGTTTGCCGGCGGTTTAGCCATCAAATGGATTTACTAATGCTAAAACCGCCATCCAAACGGCCAGAAATTACCCATTGGTACTGCAATATTACCAAGTTCACACATTCAGCAGTAAAAGTCCAGTGGTACTGCAATATTACAAAGTTCACACATTCTGCAGTATCAGTCCAGTGGTGCTGTGTCCTGTGCTCTGTCCTGCTGAGTTCCGTAGTGCTGCTGGGTCCTGTGCTGTGTCCTGTTCAGTCCAGTGGTGCTGTGTCCTGTGCTCTGTGCTTCTAAGGGCATAGTTATTTCCCCATTATTCCCAAGTTTTTAAAAAATAAAAAAAAAGTTATAAAAAAAATAAAAATAGAAAATTAAAAAAAAAAAAAATTATAACCAAATTTGCAAAACCAATCCAGCAGTATAAGCCCATTGGTACTGCAATATTACCAAGTTCACACATTCAGCAGTAAAAGTCCAGTGGTACTGCAATATTACCAAGTTCACACATTCTGCAGTATCTTGTGCTACATATAATGGAGACCAAAAATTTGGAGGATAAAGTAGGGAAAGATCAAGACCCACTTCCTCCTAATGCTGAAGCTGCTGCCACTAGTCATGACATAGACGATGAAATGCCATCAACGTCGTCTGGCAAGCCCGATGCCCAATCTCCTAGTACAGGGCATGTAAAATCCAAAAAGCCCAAGTTCTCAAAAAATAGCAAAAAGAGAAACTTAAAATCAGCTGAGGAGAAATGTAAAGTTGGCAATATGCCATTTACGACACGTAGTGGCAAGGAACGGCTTAGGCCCTGGCCCGTGTTCATGACTAGTGGTCCAGCTTTACCCAAGGATCTAAGCCCTCCTCCTCCCCCCCCTACAAAAAAATTAAGAGAGTTATGCTGTCAGCAACAACAACAAAACAGCAAAGAACTCTGCCTTCTAAACAGATGACATCACAAATCCCCAAGGCGAGTCCAAGGGTGTTGTTGGTTGTGAACCCTGACCTTCCCATCACTGTACGGGAAGAGGTGACTCCATCCAGCATTTGCAGCACGCCCTCTGCATATGCTGGAAGAATCACCCACAGTCCAGTTACAGATTTGGCTAATGAAGGTGTGAATGTTGTACACCGGGAGGAGGATATTGATGTAGCTGGTGCTGAGGAGGATGTTGATGATTATGATGCAGACAGATACCAAATTGCCTTTCTCAATTTCTATTTATATTCTAGATTATATAACGGCTGAATAGTTTTCTGTTTTACTCCTGGTGGAGAGGGGATCTGATGCAGACAGATACCAAACTGCCTTTGTCCATTTCTTTGTATATTTGAATTTCTAGTTCTACAGTCTATGCAGGCTGCTTTATTTATATTCAACTACAAGTGTAGGGCGGGGGGGGGGGGCATAGATAGCCACCAAAGTAACGTGGTCCATTTAATTACACTTTCTAGCTCCACAGTCTGTGCAGCCTGCTTTTTTTTATCTTCAAAGTATTTATATTTACAAGTCTTGCAATCTAAATTAAATAGAGGTAGTGACATGGTAGAACTCCAAAAGGCAGTTTGGAAGCCCCTGTACAAACTGGCTCTATTTTTTAACTGCGTTGTCCCCCCTCCAGTGTGTACTTGGAAAGAGTTTTTAGTGCAGCTGGGAACCTGGTCAGTGAGTGGCGAAGGAGGTTGCTTCCTCACAACGTTGAAAAAATGATGTTTATAAAAATGAATAATCAATTCCTCAATGAAGTACAGCACTGCCCTCCAGACAGTACAGAGGGACCTGTGGTTGTGGAATCCAGTGGGGACGAATTGATAATGTATGAGGAGGAGGAAGTACACACTGTAGGGGGAGAGGAATCAGAGGTTGAGGATGAGGGCGACATCTTTCCTCAGTAGAGCCTGTTTAGTTTGTACAGGGAGAGATGAATTGTTTTATTGGTGTGGGGGCCCAAACAAACCAATCATTTCAGCCAAAGTTGTTTGGTAGGCCCTGTCGCTGAAATGATTGGTTTGTTAAAGTGTGCATGTCCTATTTCAACAACATAAGGGTGGGTGGCAGGCACAAGGACAATTCCATCTTGGACCTTTTTTTTTGCATAATATGACCAATCAACAGTCGTTTACCATGTTCAAAAAGTAAAACCAAATTTAAACAAATTCAGGAAATTAAACCAAAAGTAAAATGCCCTGTCATAATTTAAAACAAGAGGGATTGACGTGCTCTAGAACTACTGTATTGTTGTTTATATTTTATAAACACTACACTTGAAAGCTTGAGTCTTTCAATGAAAAAGTAACTCTCCATTGCACAAATATTTGCAACAGGGACAATTTTAGGGTTAAGAAAGTCAACTAATAACACTTCGACGCTGTCTGTCTTTATAAACACTACACTTGGAAGTTGGAGGAGGTATTGTGGCCCCGGCACCAAATTTACTACCGGGGCCACTCCACTGTGCAGTCCATATTTAGGTGTATCAGATATTAAACAACGGTGACAGTTGATGCCCAATTTTTTAATTATATTGTTGGCGCTGTAAAAAATTGTATTCCGGGCACACCACACTATGCAGTCCATACCCTTTTTTGGTGGAATTCTGACCCGTGGAGGGTTTTTTAATTATATTGTGGCCTCGGTACCAAATTGTGTACCGGGGCCACCACACTACGCAGTCAAGAAAGATAGATGCGTATCATAGATAAAGTACATTCAGTGTTGTGGGGCAAATTGAAAAATATTCAAAATGCACTGACATTATCAAAAACAAGAGGTTTTCACACGCTGAAACTCCAACATGTATATGATGGAGAGGATGGAGGAGCAGCCGTATGTGCAGTGTGATGCAGACCTGTTGAAGGTTTTTTATATATTTTATTGTGGTGCCCAGTGCCCACTACTCTACGCAGTCCAGATACTATTTTTGGGTGTAATTCAGACCTGTTGAAGGTTTTCTATATATTTTTTATTGTGGTGCCCAGTGCCCACTACTCTACGCAGTCCAGATACTATTTTTGGGTGTAATTCTGACCTGTTGAAGGTTTTCTATATATTATATTGTGGTGGCAAGTGGCCAGTCCTCTACGCAGTCCAGATACTATTTTTGGGTGTAATGCGGACCTGTTGAAGGTTTTTTATATATTATATTGTGGTGGCCAGTGGCCAGTCCTCTACGCAGTCCAGATACTATTTTTGGGTGTAATTCAGACCTGTTGAAGGTTTTCTATATATTATATTGTGGTGGCCAGTGGCCAGTCCTCTATGCAGTCCAGATACTATTTTTGGGTGTAATTCAGACCAGTTGATGGGTTTTTAATTGTATTGTGGGGAACACTCCTCTACGCAGTCCAGAAAGATACCTCGTTGCAACGTTTTGTACTAAAAAAAATAAATTATTGTGAGGTGTTAGGTGTTCAGAATAGCCTTTAAATTAGTGGAAATTATTGTTATTGAATGTTATTGAGGTTAATAATAGCGTAGGAGTGAAAATAAGCCCAAAAACTTGATTTTTACACTTTTTAGTTTTTTTTCAAAAAAAATCCGAATCCAAAACCTTAAATCCGAACCAAAACGTTTCGGCAGGTGTTTTGCAAAACAAATCCGAACCCAAAACATCGAGAAAATCCGGATCCAAAACACAAAACACGAGACCTCAAAAGTCGCCGGTGCACATCCCTAATTCAAACGACCAAAATGAAAGAGCTGCTTGTGAGCGGCGAGATTGCTCAAACAGCATGCTGTTTGAGCTATTTTGCCATTCAGAACATAAGAGAAAGGGCCATTTCATGTCCAATGATTGCATTGCTCCTTCAGGATTGTATATTGGAAATGGTGTCATGTAATTTCAGTGCAGAGTTAAAACATTTTTTTCCCCCAGTATGATTGCATCGTAATTTCTGAAATCAACATTTTTTTAAAAAATTTTTTTTCTTTCAACAAATCCACAATAATAATGGTGCTAAAAAAACCCAGGATGCACAATGTGTCATTACATAGTTAACCTTAATTTAATGTTAATGCAATCCAGATGTGACAAAAACAAAAAGGTGTTTCTGGCTGAAGAAATTACAGTCTAGTGGCCAGCAGTTAATCATGATGCTTCCAAAAAGGGGCACTCATTATTTTTTCAGGTGTGGGTTTGTTGGAGAATGGCTTTTGCAGGGAATTTGGTACATTCTTGCCAGTGTATGTTTGCAGCTTTTTATCTGATGGAGGCAGAAAGGCGGCAGGAGGAGGAGGATGGACAACAGTTACCATCTGTTCCATGGAGCCTGCGCAGACCGTGCACTCCACGTGCATTTACAGTGAGTTTGAATCTGGATTCTTTGGCTGATGTGGACGTAGTACAAATGTTTTGGCTCAATCGTACTAACCTGATGAGATTTTATGAGCAAGTGAAGGATGATTTGGACTACTTTACTGGCCTACAACCAGTCGCTCTAATGCAGTGTCAGGACTACACAAACTTCTGTGTGCAGTTCACTTTTTGGCAACAGGTTCCTTTCAATCTGTGTCCTCCAGAGTGATTGGCATAACGCAGCCTACATTTTCAAGACATTTTGGGCAGGTCTTAGGTGCCCTTAAAAGAGTGTGCCCTACATATATCTGCTTCCCCAGCCAGGAATCACAGTGACATGAGCTAAAGGTAGCTTTCTATAGGGTTGCAGGTATCCCAAATGTAATGGAAGCAATAGATTGCACTCATATTGGCCTGACCTCACCACAGGGCAGAGGTTTTCGTTACTCGCCATCCTTACCACTCCCTGAATGTGCAGGTTGTGTGTGATGCTAACATGCGTATAATGAATGTTGTGGCAGGCTATCCTGGGTCATGTCATGATGCCTTTATCCTGAGACAGTCTACCCTTTATGCCAAATATGAAAGTGGTGAAATACCGGAGGTATGGCTTTTGGGTATGTACTTACCATGTTTTATATATCCCTTATCATGGTTCAATTTGCCTCACATGAGCTAACTGCTGTACAACAAGCTCAATTAAAATGGTAGTTAACATTTTTGTTTTATTACAGGAGATTCAGGATATGGGTGTTGCTCCTGGCTGATGACTTCTCTGCTGCATTCTCAGACTCCTGTACAGCACAAATACAATGAGGCACACAAAGCTACTAGAGGTGTGATAGAGCTTACCTTTGAACTCTTAAAAACCAGGTTCAGGTGCCTTGATAAATCTGGTGGGGTGCTTATGTATGCACCTGAAAAGGTGTCTGATATTGTGCCGGCTTGCTGTCTGCTACATAATCTAGCTTTACATCAACTTACCCCACCGATTATTGCAGTACACCGTGAACAAGTAGGGGTCCGTGTCCCATCTGGTGATGTGCAGAGCACAGAGGGGGAGGCAGATTAGAGACCGTCTCATTACAAACTACTTTACATGTAAGTGCATACTAGAAAAACCACTTATTGCTATTAAATGTGTTTGATGTGAGTGTAATGGTTTTTTGTTTTTTGTTTTTTTTGGTTCAGAGTTTGGAACCTTTAAACAGAGGATAGTGTGTACTCCTCATGTGGTAAATGTGAAAGTCCCTGGAAAGTTACAGTCAGATGTCAATGTGTAAGTGGAATTAGTGCATTGTTTTTTAAAAGCCGTATACTCTTGTTTAATTTGCAGAAAAGAAAGACTGATAGCATTGAAATGTAACTGCATTTATTGCAGTAGAATGCATAAACAGAAAATTTACAATGCATACACATGCATAAAAATATATATACAGAAAACAGAATTAGGCTAGCGACGCCTTTTTGCAGGTACATCTGTACCTCTGGAGCCACTCTCTCCTCTCCCTCGGCCACCCCTGGTGCGAGCACCTGTCCTTGGAGGTGTACTCTGGACGGATCTACTCAGCGTGCTAGCGGTACTGGTTGTTGCACATGAAATAGGTGCAGGGAAACGGGCCATAATTTCATGATGGATTTGGCCTGCCATCCGACTAACATTCGCATTTACCTCCCTTACAGTAGAATATAATGCCTCCACAGCACCAGTTATTTGGACCATTGTAACATTTGATTGCTCTATAGCAGTAGCAATTCTGTTTAAGGCAGCAGGTATTTGGCTATTGCTGCGGTGTGCCCGCCTCAAATGGACCACAATATGAGAGATGTGCCTGGTCTGTGTGTCCATAAACTGGGATTGCAGTTGTTGGAATTGGGCAATTGACTGTGCCATTTCTCTCCCTGGATCCAATGTAGGAGGTGGAGTTTGCTGCTGTGTGGTTTGTTCTGCTCCTGGAGGGCAGACACAGGGGCATCAACAGCTTAGAGGGTGATGACTGTTTCATCCTCTGGGTCAGGTGACATGGCCAAGGACTCCCGCTGAGGTGTCTGATATGAAGACGGACCTGTGTTTGAAAAATCACGGTAAGTATATAGGATAAAATATGTTTGTATATTGCATTCTGGACACTGGACAGAAAATAATAATCTGTTTCAACTACAGATTGTTTAACAATGTTTGCATTCCTGATTACTTGTCCTATGCAACCTGCTTAAGGATGCACTTTTTATCATTTGAATACACATTCTCATTTGGACTATGTATGGGTGAGGGGGATAGAAAAGCAAATTATTTTGAACAACAAATATGATGATGCAGGCAGCCAAATGCTGCAAGACCGTGCTTTTGGGTAAGATAATACTATTTTAGTTCTCCCTCTGTGTAGTACATGATGTTTTCAATGCAAACCATATAAAAATCAAGATATATAACATGGACAACAACATTTGCACATAAAAACATCTAACTCCATTGTTTCTCCCCCAAACAGAGTACACGCACCTGCTTGATCTTCAGGGGCAGAATCCCTCACAGAAGGTGGAGGTGTAGACCTTGGACTGGGAGTGAAGTCTCTTACAGGTGATTCTGGATGTATTAGAAAAAGCATACAATGTATTTGCAGCAACAATCATTTGAAATATATACAGTATATTTGAAAAATGTGTTTTAAAAATTATTTTTTTTAAAAAAAACAAAACGTGTACTTGCAATACTGTTAGAGTAAAAAATGCAAATAACTCACCAACTACTTGGCCAAACGAGGGTGCATCGTTATCTTGCACATTAACCCCCTCTACAACCTCCCAGGGCAGTATCTGCCGAAGCTCCTCTTTATAGCTGATGTATTCTACACGAAGTGGGGGTCCACCACCAATTCTTCTTGCTGCCCTCCTTTCCCCTGCCATTTTTTCTTTAAGCCTCCTCTTAATGTCAGAGAATCTTTTGCGGCAGTGAGCCACTGACCGCTTTAGTGGCCCCACCACGTTCACGGTCTCACAGATTTGCCCCCACAATTGGTGGCGCCACCTTAGCGGAGTACGGGCTGCCAGGTTCCCTAATATTACTTCATAGCAGGGAACTATATTGTGCACCAGCACACAATTTTCGTCATGAGAGAAACGGACATTCCTCCCTGACTTGGTCTTCCTTCCCTGCCCTGACTCCTCTAACCCTTCCTCACCTTCCTCTGCCCCTCCAGCTCCATCTCCCTCTCCTCAGCCTCTGCCCCCCTCCTATCTCTAGCCATATTCACAATTAATATACGAAAACAATGACAAACACAAAGAACAGACTAGACTAACTACAGAAACACTCACAACACACTCACGCACAAGTAACAGAGACAAAGGACTAGACAAATATAATAAATACAAGACAGAAATTAAATCATAAAATAAATGCACAAAACTGAAAAAGAACACAGGACTACTCACACTTCAATCAGAAATCGCTGCACCAGACCACTTTAAACCAACTCTCACCAACTCTCACCAAACCACAATCCTCAAAACCCTATTAAAGAAAAAGTGGCAGGCCAGTGCTTTATATAGGGCTTGTGATGTCAAATATCCTGACTTTGAAAGTAGCCAATAGTAAAAGGCCAAGAGACAGGTGTATTTTTCAAAAAAACCGCCATCACACAAAAGTGCTGTCATTTAAAGCAAAAGCGCCATGTTCCAATATTCTAAATTGGACATTCCTTGTTCTTCATCAACTTTTTTCACTTTAATCTTCACTATGCTTTTGTGGCTCTCAGGAATACATGTGCGTGAATCATATATGGTGGTTCTGTTTCCAGGCAGATAGATTTTGAATAAAAATATCAGAATTGATTAATAAAGTTATGAGAATTCAATTTCATAAAAAAGCCTCTACAATGATAATTGGTGGTAAACCTACCTACATGGTTAACAAATACAGGTCATATGTTTTTCTGTGAACACACACACATTACACACATTACTAATGCCTCACAATACAAGAAACCTACTGTTTAATGCAATAAAATATGATCTTTCTTATCATGTCATCTGAGAAGTTTAATACAGTTCTTAGACTTAGAGATACAAAGAAACTCTTTTGCAAAGAATGGTATACTTGTCTATCAGTTATAAGATTTATATCAATTGTGTAGACTAATGCTGGGTACACACTACAGAAATTTCAACCAACTTTTTATGTCGAGCGATTTTACATGCGACCGATGATCCGATCACTCAGTCCATGGTCTGCATACACACTAGCCTTGTTTAGGACGATAAAGGGAAGAGCGGACGGACCTTTAGCGACTTTTTACAGCCATGTTGTCGTGAAAAATGATTTCAATTTCGTACACATTGCAGTGACATTTGCGGGAAATGTACGAGATACCAAAGACATTAGCATAAAGGGGCAGAGCTGTAGCTATAGTTAATTCCCTATACATTAAATTTAGAAAAACATTTAACTGCTAAAGTGGAATGCAATGAATATTCCCTAATAATAAAACCCCTTCGTATGTAATGGAATGCTCCAATCTCGGCGTGCATCATCGCTGATTAGTCCCCAGCACAAACAAACGCCCATGTCTCAGTGTATAAAATGACAGAGGAACCTGTTTGGCGCCGAGGAGTGTCAGAAAATGGCGAGTGAGAAAGTGACAGTGGGGGTTGCGGGTGAGGAGAAGGTGTCAGTGGGGGTTGCGGGTGAGGAAAAGGTGTCAGTGGGGGTTGCAGCTATGGAGACAGAGACGGAGATGGAAATAGAGTCAGAGATGGTGCTGGAAGGGCCAAAAAATGTTGGAAAAGTTAAGGTGGGGAATGGAGATACTCGAGAAGAGGAAAGAGCAAATCCAATGAGCCCAAGAGAGGTGGAGATGATGGTCAAAGTACTGGACCAGGACAACAACGACATTAAAAAAGGTCAGTAGCATGTGTAGTGCACCTGTTAGAAGGACTTTATTTCATTCTAGTGTCACAAAAAGCAATGGAAACTAATTTGTAACCTAATTTTTTATGTCAGAATGAAGAATTAACGATGAGAAGGCCTGTTTAGATATCAAACAAGAAAAAATTGAAAAAGAAAAATATACTAAAGAAATTCTACACTAAGGTATTTCAGTGAACATGTGTAGACAATTGAATGCATTGGGCACATACCTGTACCGTTATAATAACCAAAATGGCACCTGTTTTCCAGAATTCTCGGAGGTTAAGCCCGCTATTATTGCGATTTCGCCACAGGGACCAAAATATAAATATAAACTGATCTCGAGCAGTGTTAAGGTGAGAAAATGAGAGTATTTATGTCGTTAAATATATATTACAGATATATAAGTTAAATGGTAAAAAAAAAAATATTTCCTTGTTTCGTAGATAAAGAAATCAAAGGGAATAGATACCCAAGCGACATCAAGACCTGTTCTGCCACAAACCAGTAGCACCTTTAAAAATACTAAATACTAAAAATAATGCTCTGCAGTATTCAGCTCTCTGATTGGTTTGGGCGTGCTCACTTCTCATGTGGATCTTTCTGACAGCTGTGTGTGTTAAAATTTTTGTACCTTTTTCTTGCAACAAAAATGTTGCGTGAGGTTGGATCTCTAGGTTGCGCCAGGATCACGCTAGTGTCGCTATACGCTTCCAGTGTGGGGCAGGGTGCCTTTTTTGCTGCATTTTTCGAACAGCTCTCCACCATAGCCCAAGGTCAAATAATTGTAGGTGGCGATTTCAACTCCACCCTGGTCCCCGGGATGGACCGCTCCTCTGTCTCCTCCTCCTGTACCTCCGCTCACTGAGAATCTAAAACCCTAGTATCCCTCCTCAAATCTTATGATTTCTACGATGCTTGGCTCCTCGCCCATCCCTCCGGAGGCAATACACTCACTATTCAGCCCCACACAACATCCACACTCACATTGACCTCATTCTTATAGATCGCCCTACCACTCAGCAACTTATTGATCTGACATTCTTCCAGTTAGCTGGTCTGACCATGCTCTGGTGCTGCTCGAAATCTCCTTTCCTCGCCCGCGTTCTTCTCCCCCAAAATGGCGACTGGATGACACCTTACTTCTAAAGCCCGATCAGATTTCCTCCATCTCTGATTCCATCGAGGAATTTATCTCTCTGAACTCTTCACCAGATATTTCGCCTTCCATTCTCTTGAAGCACATAAAGCTTCCATACGCGGCACACTTATTGGACTGTCTGCTTCGTGGATCTTGAATCACAAATTGCAGCTCTAACGACGCTACATGAGCGTTTGCCGAAACGTAAGACCCAACTCAAGCTAATTACTCTTCGCGGGCAATTACAGCAAATCCTCTCTAAAAAAGCGGCCAAAACTCTTGGTTGGCTCCATCAGAAGTTCTACGAGAGAGGAGATAGAGCGGACAGACTACTTGCCCAGAAACTACGAGATAAACGTACCCGCAACCGCATTGACTCTATCAAGAATCACTCTGGAGATCTTACCTATGACCCGAAACAAATAGCTGATTCGTTTAGAGACTTTTACGCCTCTCTCTATAACCTCCCATCTCAAATTCCTGACCCGGTATCTTTACACTCTAAAATCAACGACTTCTTTTCCTCTATCGCCCTGCCCTCACTTACCTCGGCACAATCTGACTTCCTTAACGAACCGTTCACTGCCGACGAAATCGCTCAAACCATCAAAGAACTCAAAAATTCTTCAGCCCCCGGCCCCGATGGGTTCACGGCCGTGTATTACAAAACTTTCTCCAACTCTCTTATGCCCATGATCCTCGAGCTCTTCAATTCCATACTCCTCGGTTCTAAATTCGATCAGGCTACAACTCGGGCAGACATTGTGGCTATACCCAAGCCTGGTCGCGATCCTCAACTCTGTGGAAATTATAGACCGATTTCTCTGCTCAACGTAGACCTCAAATTGTTTGCAAAACTCCTCGCTAATCGCCTGAACTCTGTCATCACCTCTCTCGTTCATCCCGACCAGGTCGGTTTTATCCCGGGCCGTCAGGCATCGGACAACACTCGGCGAGCAATTGATTTGACTTACTTCTCCAACTCATGTAGCATCCCCACCCTGCTTATAGCCTTAGATGCGGAGAAGGCTTTTGATAGGGGGGCCTGTCCCTATATGCAGCGGACCCTCGAGGTCATGGGCCTGAAGGGCCCCTTCCTTCAGGGCGTTGCCTCCCTATACTTTAACCAGACAGCTTCCGTTCTGGCCAATGGCTTTCAGTCCTCTCCCTTTGAAATTCGAAATGGCACGCGACAGGGGTGTCCATTATCCCCACTTATTTTCGCACTAATGATTGAACCTCTTGCTCGCAAAATCCGTTTTAATCCTGATATCTCTGGTGATCACGTAGGTTCCTCCGAGCATAAAATATCTCTAAACGCAGATGATATTCTTTTATCAGTCAGAAACCCTCTCATATCGCTTCCAAATCTACTCAAGGACATCACTCTCTTTGGCACTCTTTCCAATTATAAAATCAATGCCTCCAAATCAGAAATCCTGGACCTCAATATCCCCTCAACTCTTCTGTCAACTCTCAAAACCAGCTTCGATTTTAGATGGCAGCCCCACAAACTAAAATACCTTGGGATCAATCTCACTAGACTCTACGATCAGCTGTATGCGACAAACTTCCCCTCTTTATTTTCAGCCATTAAGGCTGACCTTTTAAAGTGGGACAAACTCATTATCTCCTGGACGGGCAGAATAAACTCCCTTAAAATGAACATCCTCCCTCGGCTTTTATACCTGTTTCAGACCTTACCCCTCAAAATCCCCGCTAACTCTTTTAAGCTCCTTCAACAAATGGCTACCAAATTTGTCTGGTCTGCAAGGAAGCTCAGAATTTGTATGCAGACTCTTCACAAATCTATCCAAGAAGGAGGCCTGGGTGTTCCCTACTTTTTCAAATATTATCGTGCTACCCACCTCACCCAGTGTGTACTCCTTCACTCTCCTCCAGGACAGCGAGTCTGGGTCGATATTGAATCCGCTCTCACAGACACTACCTCGCCCTCCTTGCTTCTTTGGCTTAAACCCCAACATCGGCCTCCCTCCTCACAGCTCCCCCCTCCACTAGCATTCTCACTTGCTTCTTGGACTCATATAGTCTCCTCATATAATTTAGCCCCCAACTTATGGCGCATGACGCCTCTTTGGAATAATCCCGCCTTCCCCCCTGGACTTCGCTCAATTCAATTTTTCTACTGGATGCGTTGTGGCATCAACTTTCTCTCCGACATTAGGCCTCTGCAAACCTTTCCTTCTTTTACTGACATTCAGACGCGCTTTCGCATTCCTTCATCCTGCTTCTTTCAATACCTACAATTTTGACATTTCTATAACTCTATCCGATGTACAGTCACTGATATACATCTAACTTCTCCCTTGGTCTCCTTTTGTAAGCTTCGTTCTTCATCTCAGGGCTTGATTTCCACATTCTACCGCCTTATGGTGAAATACAATTGCCCTCCCAAGGATTCTCATGAACTCAAGTGGGAGGAGGACATGGGGGAGTCGATCTCTCCTGAGGAATGGGTTAAGATTCATCTGAATCTCTCTAAGACCTCTATTTGCTGTAAAATAAGCGAAAACAGTCGCAGGATCTTATACCGTTGGTTTCTGGTCCCTCACCGTCTCCATATGATATATCCAGGCTCCTCATCGCTATGCTGGTGTTGATGCGGTTGGGAGGGCACCCTGTCTCACATATGGTGGCACTGTCCAAAACTACTTCCTTTCTGGAAGTCGGTCCATCGGTTGATTTCCGACGTCACTCAGATCTCCCTTCCCCCATCTCTGTCGTTTTCCTTACTCCCGCGTTCTATTCCCAAAATATCAAAAACAACTCAGAAACTTAATACACATATACTTAGTGCTGCTAGATGCCAAATTGCTCTATTTTTGAAAAATCCGAGTCCTCCCTCTCTGCCATCGGTTATCATCCGCATTTGGCAAGTCTACCATATGGAGTATATGCCTAGCATTCTCCGCCATACTTCTGTCCAATTTGATAAGGTCTGGAGTCCTTGGACTGAGCATCACGGAGCCTCCTCCCCTCTTGCATTTTAAGGCCCTTGAGCCCCAGCTATTAACTTTAAACCTTGTCATGGTACACCATCTTCTCCATACTTTTTCTTTTCTCCGCTTTGGCTTGTGATTTCCCCTGTCCCTCTTACTTCTGTTCTTCCCTCTTTCTTTCCCCTCCCTCCTACTCTCCTTAAATTTTCTTTTGAATCTTCATATCGATAACAATATGCTCCTTATTTTACGTGGAAACTTCATTGCAGCTCTCTTTTACCTGTATTACCTGTTTCCCTTTTTGTCTGTACTGTAAAACTTAATAAAATATCTTATAAAGAAAAAAAATATGTTGCTTGAACACTTTGTGGTTTATTCTGGGTACTTCACAATTATA
This sequence comes from Mixophyes fleayi, assembly GCF_038048845.1. Lineage (NCBI taxonomy): Eukaryota > Metazoa > Chordata > Amphibia > Anura > Limnodynastidae > Mixophyes > Mixophyes fleayi. The sequence goes on along the minus strand of NC_134404.1, from coordinate 248,031,961 downwards.
AGTTAATATAACTTTAATAGGTTATAAAGGTATAAGTGTATAAAGAGTAAATATGAATACTTTGTGATTATCGACGCTAAGGGTAATAACACACGTGCTTTGCACAAGTGTAATGGTCTGCAGCCAGACAGGTGCAATATACATCGATACAAAACACAGTGATGTGCGGATTCCGCTCCACGTGGGACTAGGATTGACATAAAAAATTTACATACACACGCCCCCCAGGTGGAGGAAGTATCGGAGGATTGTCGTGGATCTGTCGGAAGTTTATACACATTTCACAGCGGAAACGAGATTGGAACGATAATATTAAACGGTACGACCAACCAAATGAGACGAGAATCGTCCATTTGGGCAGACTTTCGACCATTGTGTCACTGCACACACTGACCAGACTTTTGAACGAGCGGTCGTATGTCGCCTGTTTGAGCCGATTATTGGACGAAAACTGTGTAGTGTGTACCCAGCTTAAGGCAATTCAGTTTTAGGCTTACTAGTATTATATTATGGATCTGAAAGCATCAATATATAAATATACCTTTTGACCTATGAATATTCCTTCACTCTTATCAGTGTGATCTTGTTTGTACCCCGTACAACTTGTCATAGTTCTACTGGAAGTGCAATAATTAAATACTTGTTTAGGTTTAAATAGACATGGACAATCAGGTTCAACCCTTCTTCCTTAAAAAAAACCAGATGATCGTAAATCATACTCCAATTTTCCTCAAAAGAGTGAAAATTCAAATCTAACATTTGAATCTAATATTTGAATTTGTATTTATATTGTATACTCTTATGTTAATATATGCATTTTTACTAGAAATACTCACTGACCCCTGTGTTTTTTGTTTTTTTTTGGATCTGGATTACCTTCGTGTTTTGGTTTTGATTTTTTGGTTTTGCTTTTGCATTAAAAAATTCCATTTTTGGGGATAAAATAACATAATTTAGGTATTATTTTGTACCTACATTATTATTAACATCACTAACACTAATTTCCAGTCATTTCCATTCAATTTTGACCATCTCACAGGTCACAATATGCTTTTCATACACTTTCAGGCAAATACTGCAGCGATCTGGCTGGATGGTAAGCGACAGAGCAATGACCCAAACACACGGCAGTTCCTACCACATGTAGGAAACATTGCAATGAGCACTTCACGTGTTTCTTGGATAAGTGAGGTAATTCTACAGCTAATACACAGCAACGAGTGCTGACCCCCTCCCCTTCCCCCGCCGACCCCCCGGATTGTTTGCTTTTATCAGACACACACCAATCCAGGGTGCCAGACAATGCACTAAGAAGAGCCATTGAAATTCATAGCAAAAAGCCAGTTCATCAGTGAGCTTCGAATCAGCCCCAATTCCCACAAACTTATAATCTAGTTACCGTATTTCCCCAAGTATAAGACGCACCCATGTATAAGACGCACCTTAATTTTGGGGTCCAAAATGAAAAAAAAGATGTATTACATAAACACTGACAGCTCCGAGACTGTGGGAGGCGCCTGAAGGACCTTAAGGTCCTTTTGCCAATCAGCGGGGACACGCTGTTCCAAACAGCCAGCAGGGACACAGCCAGCAGGACACGCTGTTCAACGCAGCCAGTGGGTACACAGCCAGCAGGACACGCTGTTCCAAACAGCCAGCAGGGACACAGCCAGCAGGACACGCTGTTCAACACAGCCAGCGGGGACACAGCCAGCAGGACACACTGTTCCAAACAGCCAGCAGGGACACAGCCAGCAGGACAAGTTGTTCAACACAGCCAGCGGGGATACAGCCAGCAGGACACGCTGTTCAACACAGCCAGCGGGGACACAGCCAGCAGGACACGCTGTTCAACACAGCCAGCGGGGACACAGCCAGCAGGACACACTGTTCCAAACAGCCAGCAGGGACACAGCCAGCAGGACACGCTGTTCAACACAGCCAGCGGGGACACAGCCAGCAGGACACACTGTTCCAAACAGCCAGCAGGGACACAGCCGGCAGGACACGCTGTTCATCACAGCCAGCGGGGACACAGCCAGCGGGGACTCCTCTCTCACACCAGGTGCCGACTTCTTCATTGAGGTAAGTAGCGCTTGCAGTGTATAAGACGCACCTTTTTTTTAGACCCAAAATTTGGTGGAAAAAGGTGCGTCTTATACATGGGGAAATACGGTAGGTACCTATTATTTAAAGTGCTGATTACAAACACAACAAAACACGTGTGGGAGAATGTGGCCTCTAAGAGGCTGACTACTACACACAAAGACATTGCATGGATGGATATCCAGGGATTGTAAGAGGAAGAGGAGTAAGAGGAAGATGATTCGTTTTCTGTCTCCCTCTTCTCCTCCTCCCCCTATGTGTCTTGTTTATTCAATGTAATGTAACACTTGCCTGCAAATTCTACAGACAAGCCTGTTTGTCTTCCTCTCCATCTTTGACTATTGGCAATGGAGCCATCGCCTTTGGGTGTATATTACACCCTACACTTATAGTTAAATAGAGCCTGCAAAGACTATTTTATAAATAGAAATGCCCAAAGCAGATGCTCTGTTTGGGTCTAGATGATTCCCAGAGATTAAAATTGAAATAGAAGAAGAAGCAGCCTGCAAAGACTGTACAATAAAATATAAATGCCCAAAGCAGATGTTCTGTTTGGGTGTAAATTATTCCCAAACCTTATTAGTGCAAATAATGAAAAATACTGTTTAATCTCTACTAGGCTCTCCTTAATTCTATAGCTACACACACCAATCCAGGGTGGCAGGCAACGGTCTAAAAAGAGCTATTGAAATTCATAGCAAAAAAGACAGTTGGGTATTTGGTCTGTATTTTACGCACTTATCGTTAAATAGAAAAACAATCAACCTGCAAAGACTGGACAATCAATAGAAATGCCCAAAGAAGATGTTCTGTTATGGGCAAGGTCACACATTTTTTGGTAAAATCTTTCAAACCAGCCCAGATGTCAAACTGTTGTGATCTGCCACCTGCGTCATCCCTGCTTCTCTTTGGAAAGTGCAATTTAGTGCCAGAACTGCTGCAACTGGTGCCACACTGCTGCCACTGGTGTAGGACTTACACAAACAACCTCATACTCATCAACATCCTCATTAGCGCCCTCATCAGCTACACAAATCTCCCCATCTTCTAATTCCAAAGTGTCATCCTCACTTGGTGTATCACCAGCTACACTCGGGCTGTTCAGGCACACATCAGCAGAAATGCTGAAAGGGCCCGTCTTTATGGGAACACTATCAGAATGGTCTCGATTACACATACTACTCGTGGATGGACTCTCCTCAGGGATTGGTGTCATTTCTGATTCTGAGCATACCTTTTCCTCTAATGCCTTACTGTTTTCTTGCAGCTCAGCTTTCACATGTAACAGTAGTTGTGCACCACTTTTGGACTCCGAAATACTTGGTCTTGCTTGGTCACGAGTGACCTTACAAGAAGAAGGCTGAGTAACATTTCAAGATCTCGCACTAATAGAAAAAGGCGAAGGCCTCATTCTTTCTTTGCCACTGCATGTGTAGAATGGCATGTTGGCAATTTTTTTTTTCTCGGCAGTTAACTTTTCATCAGTTACAGCTCTTTTTCTCTTTTTTTTTTTTGTGTGTGTTTTTTTCCCCTGACTTCAAAGGACTATGTACTTTTACATAGCCTTTACCAGATGACGTACAGGGAAGACTACCATCAGGACTGGTGCCAGCAGCAGCTTGCTGATCCTGCTCATATGTGGACTGCTGTGAATCCATTTTAATGAGACCCCAAACACTTGTAGTGCAAATTCAGAAATATATAGTGCTGGTATATAATAATTTCAGCACCAGAAAATAGTTTTTTACTACAGGGGAATATGAGACACCCAACACTTGTAGTGCAAATTCAGAAATAAATTGTGCTGGTATATTACAATTTCTGCAGGCAGAGAATTGCTTCTTTAGGAGGGGATATGACACCCCAAACAGTTTGTAATGTTTGGTAAAATGCTTCCTCTATTCTCCTCTCTTCCTGCTCTAATAACTGCTCTAATAACTGTTCTCTCCCTGCTGTAATCCTGCGACCTAACCCTTCTCTCTCCCTCTGTCAAATGGCACTGGATTGCTGTGGATGCAGATATTTATGCATTTGAAACATCGCGAGAACCGAGCTCTGAGATCCGACGACGTCACAATGACGTTTTGCCTCGTTTCGAATCGGTGGGAGAGTACCGAGCCGAGCGCTCGGTACTCTGATATCTGAAGTTCGGGCGGGTTCGGTTCTCGGTTCGGTTGTCGGGGAATCGAGCCCGCCCATCTCTAGTTTTTACCTATTCATGATTTATGAGTTTATTAATTAAGCATACTGTTGTATGCATTGTTTTACAACAGTGGATACATATTAGGTTGTAAGATGCATATTCTATGTAGGTAAGATGATTTGATTTTAATTATTTTTCAATTTGATTATTAATTATTCAACTGTTTGTCCTTTGATCATTTGACTATTTGGGTACTATAAATGGATACCTATGTAGTTAACTTGCACTCACCTTGACAAAGACCCACATATTGGGCCACACGCGTTGGGTAAGTGCAAGCTAAAGATTGCAGCTACACCTACCAAGATCTAGTCGGCTCGGTACTCAGAATCCAAATCGAGGCAAACGTCATTGTGACGTAGTTGGATCTCGCCAGTTTTTGAATGTATAAATACTGTCCTCCATGGCGATCTAGTGCCATTTGAGAGAGGGATACAGAAGGGGTAGGATAGAATGAGAAAGAGAGTAGGTGTAGTGTACAAAAAAATGTATGTGTTATATACACCCAAAGACAAGAGGTCCATTGCTAAATTTGTCATTGCTGCGATACTAATATACCAGTCCTTGCAGGCTTTCTTTCGGAATTTGCACTACTAAGTGTAGGGTCTAATATACACCCAAAGACGAGTGCTCCATTGCTAAGAGTCATGGATGGATAGGAAGATAAGCAGGCTTGTCTTCTGAATTTACAGTCTTTGTTTTAAAGTGTATGGAAATAATATTGTGACCTGTGAGGTGGTCAAGATTGAATGGAAATTAGTGTTAGTGAGGTTAATAATAATATAGGTACAAAATAATACCTAAATTATGTTTAGCCCAAAAAATGGAATTTTGAAAAAAATACCAAAACAAAAGTAAAGTACAAGAGAGGACCATGGAGGATAGGCTACATTGACCAGTTTAAGAAGTTAAAAATGATTTAATTAATTTAACATACACATAATATACAAGATTCCACTAGAATTTATTTATTATATATTATTTAGTCCTAGTATGTCATCAAGTCCCTGTGGGTCAAGTGTTTTTAATCTAAAAATCTAAAAGGCCTCTTTTTTACAATGGAGCCTAAAAAGGTCTCCCCATCTGTTAGTCACCTTTACATCCTCTATTGCTCTCACTGTGAACCCCTGTAGATTTCCATTCTAACACAAATAGACATGCCTAAACAGACTATGTGGTATATTTACTAAACTGCGGGATTGAAAAAGTGGAGATGTTGCCTATACTTACCAATCAGATTCTAGCTGTCATTTAGTAGAATGCACTAAATAAATGAAAGCTAGAATATGATTGATTGCAAAAGGCAACATCTCCATTTTTTCAAACCAGCATTTTAGTAAATATATTTCTATGTGTTTTATGTGTTCCTATGGTGTTCTAGGACTCTTACTTTGGGGAAATGCATTGTTTTTCCCACATATTGGAGTCCGTATTTGCTTTGTATAATATAAGTAATATATGAGGATAGACAGTTTAGAAATCTTTAATTGGATAATTTTTCTTAGACACATTTGCAAAAGATTCAGTACTCCTGTGAATCCTGCCGCAATTAAAAAAAAAAAAAACTTTGGGTTTTTCGGAAAGCCACATGAGATGAGTCTGACACAGATTGGTCATTACTCATGAAAAAATTAGGGGGAAGTTTCTGTTTAGATTATTAGACTTCCTAAAAATAATATTCATGCTGTCACTTAAAGACAGTTTAAACAATTCATCTAATTTCAGCACTGCTGAATTTTTCTCCACAATACTTATAATGTCTGATGTAAATTCAGTAATAAAGGCTAATGATTGTCTCCTCCATCTTGTCTAATTTTATTGTTCTTGTCTTCTGCCAAAACAGATTGCCTGTCATATTTGGGGGCTTCATTCATAGCTTTTTTTTTTTAAATAAAGAACTTCTTGGTAACATTGACTCTTAAATGCATGCTGTTGTGATGTAACCTGTCTTTGGAATGCTTCCATAGAGGAACCGTTCTTACAAATCCTGAAAAATTGCCCCTTGGGGACATTATCTTTCCAAGATTCTAAATAGCTGCTATAATAATTTCAATCACTATATTAATTTACCTTCATTATAAAGGTTTCAGTAACAATTATACTCTCAGTCACCAACAGTGCAACACCCAAATAGTTCACCTATGTTGTACAATAGACAGACAAGTAAAATTTAAATCAACAAAGAAGAAAATAGGAATATCATCCCATCGCAAACAATACAGGAAAAACTGTTGGCATAACTAGGGGCGAACCTATGGCAGTCCCCCATGTATGTGAATAAAATTGTGAGTCAAAAATAAAATAATTGTGTGTGAGAATGAAGCATATAGAAGCTAGAATAAAGTCATACTGTGTCTGTCTGAGAGCACCATCCAATTGCAGAAAGAGGCCCACTGACAAATTACTGCATTATGTTATGGCATTTTAGTATATAATGATCTCAAATCACAGGTGAAGAATTGGTAACCATCTCTAACCATCTCTACATTGAATATGTTTAATTAGATTTAGAAAATGGGTTGTTTGTTTTATATGTGATTGGAGAAATGCACTGTGACATTGAAGAAGAGAATCAACATAAAAAGAAAGATTTGCAGTAAGGTACCCAATACCTGAAATAATAGGATTTCCAGGACATAAGTGAGGGATTTGTTTATTTTGGTCAAGTGGTAGTTAGTGGGTACAAATAAAAAGTACCAAGTATCCTTGCATATTACACTGCCCCATTTAGGAGGGTTAGGTACGCTTCAATGATTACGACAACTCCGACACAGACAATGCCTACAAAAAAAAACGATTTCATGAAAAAAAAACACTGGAATCTACACAGACCTGCGGGGTCCTGACATTGCCACTTTAAATTAAAATTCATGCAGGTCGCATTGACGTCAGACACTACTGCCAGAGAGCTGGCTATTCGGAAGGAGGTCATGTCAGCCTTCTGCTGCCATTGGATATTTGTAGAGTTGGTTTTCAGGTAAGTCTGTGTAGATTCCAGTTGTTTTTTCATGAAATCGTTTTTTTTTTTAAGGTTCTCTCAACTCCTCCTGATGCATATTAGTTTTATTGCTTTGAACTTTCCTATAAAATTAATAAAGCACACATATGGACCACCAGTCTGATACTAAATATACAGTCATGGCCAAAAGTTTTGAGAATGACACAAGTATTGGTTTTCACAAAGTTTGATGCTTCAGTGTTTTTAGACTATTTTGTCAGATGGTGCTATGGTATACTGAAGTAAAATTACAAGCATTTCATAAGTGTCCAAGACTTTTATTGACAATTACATTAACTTTATGCAAAGAATCAATATTTGCAGTGTTGAGCCTTCTTTTTGAAGAGCTCTGCAATTTGCCCTGGCATGCTGTCAATCAACTTCTGGGCCACACTGACTGATGGCCACCCATTCTTGCCTAATCAATGCTTTTAGTTTGTCAGACTTTGGATCAATTGGATTTAGGGCTGGCGGAGATTCCTGGCCATGGACCCAAAATGTTGATGTTTTGATCCATGAGCCACTTCGTTAACACTTTTGTCTTATGGCAAGGTGCTCCATCATGCTGAAAAATGCATTGTTCGACATCAAACTGTTCTTGGATAGTTGGGAGAATTTGTTCTTGGAGGATGTTTTGGTACCATTCTTTATTCATGGCTGTGTTCTTAAGCAAATTTGTGAGTGAGCCCACTCCCTTGGATGAGAAGCAACCCCACACATGAATGGTCTTAGGATGCTTTACTGTTGGAATGACACAGGACTGATGGTAGCACTCCCCTTTCCTTCTACAAGTATTTTTCCCGATGCCCCAAACAATCATCTGAAAGGGGATTCATCAGAGAAAATGACTTTACCTCAGTTCTCAGCAGTCCAATCCCTGTACCTTTTGCAGAATATCGGTCTGTCCCTGATGTTTTTCCTGGAGAGAAGTGGCTTCTTTGCTGGCCTTCTTGACACCAGGCCATCCTCCAAAAGTCTTTGCCTCACTGTGCATGCAGATGCACTCACACCTGCCTGCTGCCATTCCTGAGCAAGCTCTGCACTGGTGGTGCCCCGATACCGCAGCTGAATTAAGTTTAGTAGACAGTCCTGGCACTTGCTGGACGTTGTTGAGTGCCCTGAAAACCTTCTTCACAACTATTGAACCTCTCTCCTTGAAACTCTTGATGATTCGATAAATGGTTGATTTAGGTGCTATCTTACTAGCAGCAATATCCGTGCCTGTGAAGCTCTTTTTGTGCAAAGCCATGATTACTGCACTTGTTTCCTTGAGGTAATTATGGTTAACAGATGTAGAACAATGATCTCAAACACCATCCTCCTTTTAAAAATTCAAGTCTGTAATTGTAACTCAATCAGCATGAGAGAGTGATCACCAGCCTTGTCCTCGCCAACACTCTCACCTGTGTTAACGATAGAATCACTGAGCTGGTGTCAGCTGGTCCTTTTGTGGCAGGGCTGAAATGCAGTCGAAATGTTGTTTTTTGGTTAAAATTCATTGTCATGGCAAAAAGGGACTTTGAATTTAATTGCAATTCATCTGATCACTCTTCATGACATTCTGGAGTATATGCAAATTGCCATCAGTCAGCAGACTTTGTGAAAAATAATATTTGTGTCATTCTTAAAAATTCTGGCCATGACTGTAAGTCTAAACAAACAACTGTAAAAAAGAAAAATACTCACATTTATACCCAGCCTCTAATACAATTTACAGAAATTGTTTCCCTATAAATATTAGGAGAACAATTTTGGGCTTAATTACCTTCTGCATTTTATTTTGTGTGTTTCTTTTCTAGACAACCACCCCCTGTGTACCTATAAATTGATTGTGTGGCTTACATTATTATTATTATTATTATTATTATTATTACCACCATTTATTTATGTAGTGCCACTAATTCTACAGCGCTGTACTGCGAATTCACTTACATCAGTCCCTGCCCCATTGAGGCTTACAGTCTAAATTCCTTAACACACACACATACATTTTGTGTATTATTGCTTATGAAGACTTTATGATTTAAATATAATCCAGTATGTGGTGCTCCACTAACAAGAAATAGAGACCAGCAACAGTAAAACAAAGGTCACCTGTCAGCCCTTTTTAAATAGCAAACATTTCAATAACAGTGCTAAGGTGTTCACTATACCTGCTTGTAATATTTAATGTGGTAATCATATACTGTGTGTATGTGTGTGTATATATATATATATATATATTGTGGCTAGAGCCCGCTACTGCAGAAGCACACTCGTACAACTTCTTCCTTTTTATGGTTCTTTATTGTCAGGATGGTAATAATGTTTTGACACTGTATACTTGCACAGCAATTATGGAGACCCTCAACGCTTACTATACATAGTCCAGCTCTCTGTCCAGATCAGATATAGTATATGAAATATACTGTACATCTCAATGTTATCTTAAATGATTTTAAAAACAACTGATCAATGTTGAATGGATGAACCATTATACATATTAAATTCAGCAATAATCATGACACCTCTCAAATTACAGCCCTATATTCTGTAATATGTTGCCACTTTATAAATAAAGGATAATAATATCACCAGAGTGATGATAATAGTACCAATCTTGCATGCAGGAATATAGAACAGCAGTGATAGTTAACTCCAGTGATTTAAGCAGACCACAAATATTGCTTAGAATTGAGATGCTTGACACATTTCTTCACTTGGTTAGTGATATCTTCAGAAGCAAATGTAGTCTGAATCCACTATTTTAACTTCCCTAATCCAATCTGTGCACTTCTCATTTAGTTGTTAATAAACAGCTTCTGTGAAAGCTGAAGAAACTTGAGTCAATCTAAAATATTGTTACATTAATCTAAAGAGTGCTAATGGTTAAAAAACCCGAAATAAAATGTATAATTATGCAAAAAAAATACTTGATACACCAACAGCGATAGTATCAACAAACATGAGGAATGTGATTTTGCTAAGCTGACACCATCTTGTTGCCTTATAGCCATTTTGTTCTGCTATAGCTTAAAGACAGATTAGATGCACCTGTTTTGTAGGAGTAATTCATTATTTGCAAAACTATGCTTATAACCTTGGACATAGCAGACAGGAGATAAGCCAACCCCCTCCCACCTGAGGAGTATTCATGTGTGATAATGAGAGAATGCACTAACATCTGTGTAAAGGGAGCATGAGTGGTTAAAACCTTTTGGGGTGTAGTTTTCTGTAATAAATGATTTTTGCTATATAGATAGGGACTTGTAACTAATAAAGCAGAGTTTATTGTACACTCAAACCATGCAGTGTATTTAATTCTCTCCAGCTGATGAGCTCATAACTGATAAACTGACACTTACAGGTGAACAATCTGATTTAGATTCGACAGCATTGGAGGTCCACACCGAGACTGCTGCCCTGAGCGAAGGACAGACAGAACTGGAGGTCGCCCTGGACACAGGACTCTGACTATAACCCGGGTGAGTAGAGTTTTCTACTCGTCAGGCTCCTGTGTTTAGAGCTTCCTCATGTCCATTTAAGGTATCAGGCACGCAGATCTGTAAGTCTCCGAATTATACAGTTACTAACAATTTGTTTATTGTAATTGTATTGCTAATTAGATTTCTGAAAGATGAGTGAATTTTGAGTGCAAGTGTGATACAATACCACCATCCCCAGAACTCTGTCAAGAAGTTTAGAAAGAGTTTTCAGACCTTCGTCCCAGATGCTGTCAGGCTATTCTGCATAAGAGACATCCAGTGCACAGATCCCACAGAACCGGACATCCAATGTAAGGAGTATAAGTGGCATCCAGTGGATGGAGCCCAAAAGGGGCATCTAGTGTATGGAGCCTAAAGAACCGGACATACACCCCAAGGTGTCCAAAGAACGGGACGTCCACTATTGGGACAACCCACAGAAACTAGACCAGAGTCTCTATTGGGACTCAAATGTAGTGTCAATATAAGGGAATATAGAGAGTAAACAGATGACAGCAACCCCCCAATAGAAATGATGCACAGATTTCTAGGATATGTGGGGAGTAGAAGATCTGCAAGTAATTTTCAAGAAAGCGGGGATAGCCAAAAAAGGAATTGATATGTGTTAACAGAGAAACAAAGGTGTTGCAAGTGGTAATGTGACAAGAACAAAGGGGTATTGAGCCCAAACCCCAAGAGAAAGTTTGAGATGGCAAAGGAAAGTTAAGAGATCTAGAAAGTTGCAAAATATGTAGATAGGCTAAATGTATCACAAGCTAAATGATATAATGACTAAAATAATGAATCAAGTAGGTTGTGTACTAAAAATGTATGTTTGATGCTGCGCAGCTGAAAGAATGAAATGTTTTCCTCCCTTATTCTGTGTAAAAGATTTTCAGTGTGTTGAGATAAGAAGGACTGTATTTTGTTATCTGACAATGTATGCAATATTGATAAAAAGGTTCTTCAAGTATGCTTGTATGTCCGGAGTGCCGTGTGATAATAATGTTAACGCTAATTTGAATTTAGTCTAATGCTGGGACTTGTAATTCCACAGCAGTAGGCTGGAAGATAACAGTTAATTTTTCTTTTTCTGTATGTGAGTTTTATCTCCGTCTTACTGCGTGTGAGGGAGATCCGTGTTTGTCTGTCTTGACCGTTTTACAAGAGACATGTTTCAAGGTTGAAAAAGTTGTACATTTGTAAATAATGTCAAGAGATGCAAAAGAAATTTTAAAATCTGTGGTCCGTCACTGCACGATTCAGTGGACGGGCAAGACTGTAAATAATGTACATTATCATTATTATTACTAGTGTCAGAACAAAGCTGGCTGGGGTTCAACAAATCGTTTCTGTATTTGAACAAAGTAATTTTGTTTCTGAAATTGAGAAAAATAGCTTTCTCTTTAATGAAGTTGAGAATTGTGGGAGTGAGCTTTTACATGCAGATATTAAAAGCTGTTTTAATCTGTGTAAAATGGCGCTGATGCATGTTCTCAGAAATCAGGAGGTTTTTTTATGCCCATAAAGAAATGTTACGAGATAAAATTTGTGAGCGAAAATTGTGAATATATATTTTTACTTTCAACATGGAAATCACAGAATCTGGAAATGTGTGTGAATATTTGGTCACAGGAGATTTTGTTGAGAAAATGTTGAGTGATTTACAGATATAATGTGAGGTGTCTAACGAGAGTACTCTGATTTATAAGAGAAGCAGTGTTGCTTTCAAATGGCTGAATGCCTGGAACCAAGATTACAGATTGAATGTTTGTAAACATATTAGTGTCATTCAATGGGGCTGTACTAGGTGATGATGCGAAAGGAGTGGCTTTGAACGCCCAGGTCTCGTCACTTTGACATTCCCTGTTTGTGAGAATAGGGACTGCCCCTTTGAGGAAATCATGGCTTAGAACGCATAGCATCACAGTTAAGCATTTAGCAGCTGTTCACTGCACAAAAATGTTTACTGGTTACCTGTTAGCGGTGTACTGATACTGACAAGCATGATAGTTACTGTAATTCCTAGTGAATAAATGTTAATCTCTATGCAAAAGTTTTTTTTCTTCACAAAAGATCTCCAACTATAAAGACCCTTTAGGCAATCCAAATTGCATTGATCCAACTTCCAATGAATAGAAGTTTGCAATATGTTTTGGTCTACAGCCACAACAAACATAAGTATAAACTAATGAAGGATTTAAAGAATGTAGACTCTGCTGAGTAATGATTACCTTGTTTTGGAAAGAGATATTAGAGTTTATGGGCTATTTGTATAGCAAATGCATGAACTAGGTGGTTTTTCTGTATGTCGTAGAAGATCAGAAGGTTTGTTTTTAAAGAGACAAGGAGAAATGGACTAACATAGTTGAATATGAAATAGTGTTTGGATTTGTTTTTGTTTTCTTAACCAAATTTTATATTAGATGGTTTGAAAGAAAGTAATGCAATGTAATGTCAAATATGGTAGATAACAAAAGGTTTTTATTTTTTATCCTTATAATAGTTTTGAGTCAATCAGTGTTGTAAAGACATATCACTGCACTTATTGACTGTGCTATAATTATAATATACTGTAAATACCTCTTTTTGTATCATAGGTATGTTAATGCATTGATGGGAATTCAATGTTTGTACATAAATGAAAAAAGCCTTAAGACTTTAAGAGCTATTATCTGTGCTCCTGCAATAGCACTTCTGGATGATAGCAAGCCATTTATACTCTCCTCTGAGCAGAGCCAAATGTTTAACCAATTTTAAGCTGAAGTAACTTCAGCGCCAGCACTGACTTTGCCAGATTATGACAAGCCTTTCACATTATTTTATTATAAAGTAAGTGCACATGCACAAGGAGTACTGACACAGATACATGGTCACAAGCTAAGGTCACTTGCATACTACTCTGCCCAATTAGACCCAGTCATACGAGCAGTGGCTGCAGTGGCCACGGTGTTTGGAAAAAGTACAGATATTGTGCTAGGGCACCCAGTAACCCTAATGGTAACAGAAATTTTAAATCAAACACAAACAAAACACTTCTCAGCAGCCAGACTAAGTAGCACTGCTAATTCCCTGTAACGTTACACTTAAGTGGTGCACAATGTTGAATCCTGCTGCCTTATTGCAGCAAGTTTCAAAAGATGGTAGAAGTACCTGTATATATCGGGGTTCCCCTAGGGGTTTAGGGGAATCCCATCCCAGCTTGAACAGGAAGTAAAAAAATGCAAACATAACATTTTTCTGAATATGATTGTGTAGAACTAATGAGACAAGGATTTTTGGTTTTATCTGACATTAAAGATACACCGCTACTGGGTCACTACATGCAGCAGCTAAACTACATCTGCCCACTCAGCCTGCCTCCTCCAAGCACTGAGGGGAGAACAACTGACCACCAAAACTGCTTCCTAGCCCTGTGGGAGCCAGACGCAGGGCTGATACTGGTGCCCTAAAGTGTACACCTGGGCCCTAGGGTCCCTCTGCTGTGCCCTAGCAGCACCCATAGTACAATACAGCGCCTACAGGCTCCACAGGGACCGCTGCCCTCTAGTGGTCAGTCGCTTATACTACCATCCCTGGACTTCTAAGCATATAGGCTCCACAAGGACATAAATACCAAGCTCTCAGTCCTTCCCTACAAAGGCTGCTCCGGGCTGCTGGCCCATCCATTCCATATTCTACCTATTATTGGATCCTGTACCGGGCATCCTTGGGTACTCAATGACCCTATAACCCCCTAAATGCTGACGGGGGGGGGGGAGTTTCTTCTACAATGCTTTCAATACCAGAGTCATATGAGCCCTCCTTCCTACGTGGGTCCGTGCATCGTAATTTACTCTACTAACATGTCTGGACATACCGCCACTCCTGCTTAAAACTCCAGTCCTTGTGTTCCTCCACAATGTTTAAGGGAGGTAAGAAATCTCATCCTAAGGGACTTCCTCAATATTTCTCCAAGCAATCGACCTCAAGCCCGCATCGGGTGAGGACAGATTCCCCTCACACTTCTGCTGATTCTGACTCAGATGATGATGACACATACCCGATAACCAGATGAGGATGACACATCCCCAATAACCAGACGGGACTTTCTAACACTAATCAAAGAAATGAAAGAGCTTAAATCTTCCGTCCACTCACAGGTGCAGACTGCCCTTCACTCACTACGCGCGGAGGTGGCTTCAATCGGGGCTCGTACTGACCAAGTTGAACAAAGACTGGGGATGGTGGTGTCTTCTTAGACAGGAATGGAGGAGTATATTGTACGCCTTCGTATCGACCTGACACCTGTCCAGGAACATCAAGAAGATATGGATAATCGGGCTAGGCGGAATAATCTACGCCTAAAGGGCATTCCGGAAACATTCGAATCTGCCCACCTGGACCAATATCTGAAGAAGCTTTTCTCCCAAATAGCCCCCGAGGTCCCGGAGGACCACTTGCTATTGGATAGAGCTCATAGAGCCCTAAAGCCCAGATCGACCGACCAGAACCAGCCTAGGGATGTCATGCTACGGCTCCATTTCTATACTGCCAAGGAGATGGTCTTGCGTGGGGCCAGAAAATTACATACCCTAACATACGAAGGTCACAACATACATATTTTCCAGGACTTGTCTTTGACCACCCTGTCCAGATGACGGGAGTTAGCCCCAGTAACGCAAGTTTTACGAGATCATAATGTGTGATATCGGTGGAGTTTCCCCTTCCGCCTCTTTCTCTAGCATCAGGAGCGTCAGATTTCCACCCGCACACTCCCGGAGGCTAAGGTTCTCCTTCAACAACTGAGTCTTGCTCCCGGGTGTCACGACGCTTACCTGTGTCAGCGCCGCTCCTTTGTTCTGTACTGCCGCACTTCCGGGTAGGTCCCGGCGGCAGGTCAGCTGATCTGGGCGGGGAATTCAAACTCCTACTTCAGGACTGCACTGTAGGTGTCAGAGCAACGTGTTACCTGTATCTGGCTGCACTTCCTGTGCTTTGGCTTCCCTGGTGTTCTCCTTTGTGACTGTTGATCTCTGTGTACCGAACCAGCGCTCATTCAGACCATTCTACTGCCTAACCCCTGGTACTGCATAACGGACAGACCTCTGTGTACCGAACCAGCTATCCTCCAGACCATTCTACTGCCTAACCCCTGGTACTGCATAACGGACAGATCTCTGTGTACCGAACCAGCTATCCTCCAGACCATTCTACTGCCTAACCCCTGGTACTGCATAACGGACAGATCTCTGTGTACCGAACCAGCTATCCTCCAGACTATTCTTCTGCCTTATCCCTGGTACTGCATTAACGGACGGATCTCTGTGTACCGAACCGGCTATTCTGGACTACGCTTCTGCTCCTGGGGCTGTACCGTGGATTGACTCCTGCATTCCACCAGTCTCTACTCCAGACTACTACCTTCTGAATATACGGTTAGTGACTTCAGTTATCTATTCTTCTGTGGATCTGACCGTGCCGCTACATGTCCATCTCATAGAACTCTCTCCTTACGTCAGTAGGCTAACCTGGGGGCCGCGACCTGCGGTTCTCCGGCAGCAAAACCCACCCTGCCTTGCGGCGGTTCTTGGAGAAGACCGGGAGGGCCGTTAGACTCCGCGCCCTAGGAAGGCCGGCGTAAATACTGACTAAGGTAACCTTGAAACCTAACAGTTTGCTCTGACCCCATATATCTATCTGATGGACGGATCCGGGAACTCCTCAACCAGGGAGTTATTGGAACATTTAGCTACCCGGGTAGAGGAACAGGACAAGAACCAGGCACAGTTACTTCAGTTTCTTCAGAGCATGTCTGCTCGCCTGGACACACTGCAGGGGGCGGTGTCAGCTCAGGCAGTCCAGGCAGCGGTACCTGATCCACCACCGATTCCCCCTCAACCTGCTCCTGCCCAGGGGGGTGGTGCCGCTCCTCTCCCGGTGAATTCCCAACTTCGCATCCCTAATCCTCCGAAATTCGATGGGGACCCCAAGGCCTGCCGTGGATTTTTAAATCAGTGTGATATCCAGTTCGAACTCCAGCCAGGGAACTTCCCTACTGAAAAAGCTAAAGTAGCGTATATTATCTCGTTACTTACCGGTCAAGCTCTTGCCTGGGCATCTCCCCTATGGGAACACAATGATCCTTCACTACATAACTGTTCCACCTTCCTGGAGGCTTTCAGACATGTCTTTGATGAACCAGGAAGAGTTTCCAGCGCTGCCTCTGGCATCCTTCGTCTGCGTCAAGGCTCTATGACCATAGGCCAGTATGCTCTTCAATTTCGCACTATGGCGGCTGAGTTACGTTGGAATAATGAGGCCCTGGTAGCAACCTTCTGGCAGGGTTTGACCGACCGCATTAAAGACGAATTGGCAGGTCGTGAACTTCCAACTTCTCTGGATGCTTTGGTCTCTCTATGTAACCAGATTGACATTAGATTCCGTGAGCGCTCTCAGGAGAAAGAGAGTTCTCGTCGTTCTCCTTTTCGTCTGGTCCCACGTTTTCAGAGTCCGGTGATGTCTGAGGAAGAGCCCATGCAGTTGGGAAGAGCTCGCCTTTCTCAAGAAGAGAGGGAAAGACGGTTCAAAAATCGCTTATGTCTCTACTGCGGAGAACCTGGTCATTTGCTAAACAATTGTTTTAAGCGTCCGGGAAACGACCGAACCTAACTAACGATGGAGAGGCCAAGTTAGGTGTACGTATTTCCTCTCCTGTTGATTCTAGTTTTTCTATTCTGGTTCTGTTACAATCCTTTGACAAACAGCTTTCTCTTCCAGCACTCATTGACTCCGGAGCAGCAGGGAATTTCATAAGAGCTGACATAGTGGAGAAGTTGTCCTTACCTACCCTTCCCCTGGATCCCCCGATTGCCATCACAGCCATTGATGGAAAACGTATTAGTGGAGGATCACTCAAGAAACGTACCATCAAGCTCTCTCTTCGTATAGGAGCCCTGCATACTGAATCTATTTCCTTGTTGGTCATTCCAGAGGCTATTAATCCCCTCATTCTTGGTCTTCCGTGGCTCCAACTTCATTCCCCTACATTAGATTGGCATAAGCCAGAAGTTTTTGCCTGGGGTCCGGCCTGTCATTCTCGTTGCCTTCCCAGAATCAATAAGTTCACCAAGAATGAAGCTGCATCATCATTTAAGTCCACTGGTATTCCTCTCCAATACCGTTCATTCTCGGATGTGTTTTGCGAAAAGGAGGCCTCCAAATTACCTCCCCATAGACCGTGGGATTGTTCTATTGAGCTTTTACCCGACAAAATACCACCCAGAGGACGCGTTTTTTCGCTATCACTACCAGAGTCCAACTCCATGTCTAAATACATAGAAGAGAACCTAGAAAGAGGCTTTATTCGGAAATCATCCTCCCCTGCAGGGGCCGGCTTTTTCTTCGTTAAAAAGAAAGACGGGGGTCTACGTCCATGTATAGATTATCGTGGGCTGAATGCCATTACTGTGAAGAACAAGTACCCGTTACCATTGATTTCAGAGCTATTTGATAGAATAAAAGGCGCAGTTATTTTTTCCAAATTAGACTTGAAGGGTGCCTACAATTTGATCCGTATTAAACAAGGGGATGAATGGAAGACTGCGTTCAATACCCATGATGGACACTTTGAATATTTAGTTATGCCCTTCGGGTTATGTAATGCCCCCGCAGTATTTCAAAACTTCATCAACGAAATTTTTCAAGATTTTCTCTACCAGTTCGTGGTGATTTACCTGGATGATATCCTGATATTCTCTCCGGACATCGTGTTGCATCGCCATCATGTTTCCTTGGTGCTTGAACGCCTTCGGGTACATCAACTGTTTTGTAATTTGGATAAATGCATCTTTGAAAAAAGTCATATTCCCTTTCTTGGACACGTGATCTCTGGATCTGGGCTATGCATGGATTCCGAGAAAGTAAAGGCAGTTTCTGAATGGCCTCAGCCGATAGGCCTGAAAGCAATCCAACGTTTCATAGGCTTTGCCAATTACTATCGGCATTTTATTAAAGGCTTTTCTTCAGTGATCGCACCCATTACTGCACTAACTAAGAAAGCTATCAATACTAAACTTTGGCCTCCTGAGGCAGAAAAGGCCTTCTCTTCCCTAAAGAAAGCATTCACGACAGCTCCTATCCTCCATCAACCAGATCCTACCTTTCCTTTCTTTCTGGAGGTCGATGCCTCCTCTGTGGGAGTGGGGGCTATCTTGTCACAGAAGGACTCTGGTGGAAGATTATCTCCTTGTGGTTTCTTTTCCCGTAAACTTTCTGTTGCCGAGAAGAATTATGGCATCGGAGATAGGGAACTCCTGGCCATCAAATTAGCCTTAGAAGCATGGAGACATCATTTGGAAGGAGCTAGGTTTCCTATCACGATCTTTACAGATCACAAGAACCTTCTATATTTACAAACAGCTTCTTGTTTAAACCCTCGGCAAGCCAGATGGTCCCTGTTTTTCTCCCGGTTTGATATGGTCATCACCTTTAGACCAGGATCTAAGAACAAGAAAGCGGATGCTCTTTCCCGATCCTTTGATGCCACTGATACTATAGAGGATACTCCTAGACCCATCCTGGGTTCCAAATGTATACTGGCCACCACCCCTGCTCATCTAGTGATTCCTCCCGGGAAGACCTTTGTTTCTTCTCATCTTCGATCAAGACTCCTCAAGTGGGCTCACGCCTCTCGGTTCTCTGGTCATGCTGGGATCAAGAAGACTCTGGATTTTGTCTCCCGTAATTACTGGTGGCCATCGATTCACTCTGATGTTCGGGAGTTCGTTACGGCTTGTTCCATCTGCGCTCAGAACAAAGTACCTCGGCAAGCCTCCTATGGATTGTTACAGCCTTTACCCATTCCGGATCGTCCATGGAGTCATCTCTCCATGGACTTTATCACTGATTTACCCTCTTCAAGAGGCTTTTCCGTGGTTTGGGTAGTCACAGACCGTTTCTCACGGGCTGCTCATTTCGTACCTCTAAAAGGCCTTCCATCTGCTCCGGTGCTAGCACAACTTTTTATAAAGGAAATATTCCGTCTCCATGGTTGCCCAGAGGTCATCGTTTCAGACCGTGGAACACAGTTTGTTGCAAGATTTTGGAGAGCCTTTTCTCGTGTTTGTGGAATCAAACTGAATTTTTCCTCTGCATACCACCCCCAAAGCAATGGTCTAACGGAGAGGACTAATCAAGAGCTCGAAAAATTCCTCAGGTGCTTCATTTCAGCTAAACATGACGACTGGGTTGATTTGTTACCTTGGGCAGAATTTGCTCACAATAATAATTCTCATGACTCTACATTGGTTTCCCCTTTTTTTGCTCTCCAAGGCTTTCATCCTAGAGTTCCTCCTTTTAATGATTTGCCTACATCCGAAATTCCTGCTGTAGATTCCATGTGGTCAGACTTCTCGTCCAGGTGGGGTATAATCAAACGTAACCTACTTCACGCCACTGCCACCAGCAAAAAGGCGTTTGATAAGAAAAGAAGACCTTCCCCATTACTTTCTCCTGGCGATAAGGTATGGCTATCTACGCGGAACCTTCGCCTGTTGGTTCCTTCTAGGAAATTCGCTCCCCGTTTCATTGGACCCTTCAAGATCTTGGAAGTTATTAATCCAGTAGCTTTCAGATTAAAGTTGCCTCCTACTTTAAGGATTCCCAACGTTTTTCACATTTCCCTCCTCAAGCCACTGGTCATTAATAAATTTTCCTCTTCCAAGAGACCTCCTGCTGCTGTCTTTACGCAAGATCATGAATTCGAGGTCAAGGAAATTCTAAATTCTCGCATTTCCAGAGGTTCTCTACAATTCTTGGTTGATTGGAAAGGCTACGGACCAGAGGAGCGTTCATGGATTCCGGCACGTGATCTACATGCTCCAGTACTGTTAAGAAAATTCCATGACAAATTCCCCTTTAGAAACCTTATAGGCTGTCCGGTGGCCATCCCTAATGTGGGGGGGGTACTGTCACGGCGCTTACCTGTGTCAGCGCCGCTCCTTCGTTCTGTACTGCCGCACTTCCGGGTAGGTCCCGGCGGCAGGTCAGCTGATCTGGGCGGGGAATTCAAACTCCTACTTCAGGACTGCTCTGACACACTGTAGGTGTCAGAGCAACGTGTTACCTGTATCTGGCTGCACTTCCTGTGCTTTGGCTTCCCTGGTGTTCTCCTTTGTGACTGTTGATCTCTGTGTACCGAACCAGCGCTCCTTCAGACCATTCTACTGCCTAACCCCTGGTACTGCATAACGGACAGACCTCTGTGTACCGAACCAGCTATCCTCCAGACCATTCTACTGCCTAACCCCTGGTACTGCATAACGGACAGATCTCTGTGTACCGAACCAGCTATCCTCCAGACCATTCTACTGCCTAACCCCTGGTACTGCATAACGGACAGATCTCTGTGTACCGAACCAGCTATCCTCCAGACTATTCTTCTGCCTTATCCCTGGTACTGCATTAACGGACGGATCTCTGTGTACCGAACCGGCTATTCTGGACTACGCTTCTGCTCCTGGGGCTGTACCGTGGATTGACTCCTGCATTCCACCAGTCTCTACTCCAGACTACTACCTTCTGAATATACGGTTAGTGACTTCAGTTATCTATTCTTCTGTGGATCTGACCGTGCCGCTACATGTCCATCTCATAGAACTCTCTCCTTACGTCAGTAGGCTAACCTGGGGGCCGCGACCTGCGGTTCTCCGGCAGCAAAACCCACCCTGCCTTGCAGCGGTTCTTGGAGAAGACCGGGAGGGCCGTTAGACTCCGCGCCCTAGGAAGGCCGGCGTAAATACTGACTAAGGTAACCTTGAAACCTAACACCGGGCCCCCCGCGGGTGCTTCTCAACCATCGACTTTGGGTAATCAGGACGCGAATCCACGACCTCAACGAGGCGAATGGTCCACAATCCAGAAATCTTCCACTCCTCGCAAGACTTCGTAATTTAACTTTCTGACTGTCCTCTAGGGTTAGGAAGCTCCTCACTGAAGAAGGGTGCATCGAGAGCAGGGCTAATGGGAGCCGTACCTGTTCGCTTACTGGCTATCTCTACTGGTGCCTATCCAAGGAATTGAGCTTATCTGGAGACTTGTCCTCTGTGACGTACATATGTTGCCTAGTTTTCAGTGTGTTGTTTGCATGCTCTAGGCCAGCTGTTTCTGTTTGCCTTTTTGTCTCTGCTCTCTCTGACTGCAGGTTGGTCTCCATACCCGTTGCCTCCTCAGATCCACAACGTAATGAACCTCCCTCTGAAGGCCGTATCTCTCCTTCGACCATCAGCAGGCCTGTCTGTTTGTGATTTTATGGTCTATTCGGATTTGTTCTATGATTGTCTTTTTTTTGCTGTTTGTTTGCTTGTTTTGCTTTTTGTTTCTTTCTTTGTTTTTTTTTGTTTTTTTTTTCTTCTTGGATTTCTTTTCATGTTTACACAGGTACCTACTTGCATTTGCAAATGTGTGCAACAAAGACTTTTGCATTTTTATCTACAGTAGAAATGGCAGATCTGTTGCTGGCTATAGCAGTGTGCTGGGGGAAAAAATGTTGTGTGTATGTTCCTTGCAGGATAACCCCACCCTTTCAGCACCTGTTATGGCCTATAAATTGATTTGAGCAGCTTCCACTTTTGTATTTGTCTGAGAGGCATGTTGGTGTCAGTAGCTGAAGGGGAGTGCTGACATTGGATTGCTATTTGGAGGCTTCTGGGGTACCTCTTTGGTAAGTTAGCTCTCAATTTAAAAACACATATGTATGGCCCAAATATAGGGACTCTCATTGTTTAGAGTAGGACCATCCTATATGCAAAAGCGCCTTGGCGTGGCAGAATGGCTTAAACATACATTTGCAAATGTGTGCAACAAAGACTTTTGCATTTTTATCTACAGTAGAAATGGCAGATCTGTTGCTGGCTATAGCAGTGTGCTGGGGGAAAAAATGTTGTGTGTATGTTCCTTGCAGGATAACCCCACCCTTTCAGCACCTGTTATGGCCTATAAATTGATTTGAGCAGCTTCCACTTTTGTATTTGTCTGAGAGGCATGTTGGTGTCAGTAGCTGAAGGGGAGTGCTGACATTGGATTGCTATTTGGAGGCTTCTGGGGTACCTCTTTGGTAAGTTAGCTCTCAATTTAAAAACACATATGTATGGCCCAAATATAGGGACTCTCATTGTTTAGAGTAGGACCATCCTATATGCAAAAGCGCCTTGGCGTGGCAGGATGGCTTAAACATACATTTGCAAATGTGTGCAACAAAGACTTTTGCATTTTTATCTACAGTAGAAATGGCAGATCTGTTGCTGGCTATAGCAGTGTGCTGGGGGAAAAAATGTTGTGTGTATGTTCCTTGCAGGATAACCCCACCCTTTCAGCACCTGTTATGGCCTATAAATTGATTTGAGCAGCTTCCACTTTTGTATTTGTCTGAGAGGCATGTTGGTGTCAGTAGCTGAAGGGGAGTGCTGACATTGGATTGCTATTTGGAGGCTTCTGGGGTACCTCTTTGGTAAGTTAGCTCTCAATTTAAAAACACATATGTATGGCCCAAATATAGGGACTCTCATTGTTTAGAGTAGGACCATCCTATATGCAAAAGCGCCTTGGCGTGGCAGGATGGCTTAAACATACATTTGCAAATGTGTGCAACAAAGACTTTTGCATTTTTATCTACAGTAGAAATGGCAGATCTGTTGCTGGCTATAGCAGTGTGCTGGGGGAAAAAATGTTGTGTGTATGTTCCTTGCAGGATAACCCCACCCTTTCAGCACCTGTTATGGCCTATAAATTGATTTGAGCAGCTTCCACTTTTGTATATGTAAAAAGCCGTCTGCTATCATTATCCCTCTAGTTAAACAATGTACCACAGTTATTGTATATGTTTTCTTTATGTGGACCTATGCTACACATATGCCCTAACGCGCCACCCCCTTCCCCTCCACACACACAGGCCAACTGGGAGGTGGGCACCCACCTCCCCCCCCTGTCAGCCACCTACCTGTCACCTTCTTGATTGGTAACCCCCAACCATCTCCCCCATAGAGCTTGCTTGCTCTCGCTGGTCCCCAGGTACCTAGAGTACCGCTCCATGTGTCCCACCAGCACCCTGGACAGGTGTTTTGCACCACACCCATCCTTTTGCCCCTACCTCCCTGACACTCCTACAATGTTGGTATCTACTCCTCCAGCAAGTCAGAATTACAACTTTCTATACATATCTTCTCCTCCTAACTCCTCTCCCCTGACTTTCTCATGACCTTCCGCCTAATATCTTTTAATGTTAAAGGTCTCAATTCTCTTAAAAAAAGGGGCAAACTTTACACTTCGTTACAGGCCCCTAAAGGCGATCTAGTATTCCTACAGGAAACCCATTTTATTAAACACCTGCACCCGGAACTTAAGTCCAAAAGATTCCCCCTCACTTATCATGCTTGTGACTCTGCCAAGAAGAGATGCGTGGTGGCAATTCTTTTCTCTCGTAATCTTGTTTTTGATGTCATAGATACACATAGAGACAAAGAAGGTCGATATCTTATTCTAGTGGGTAAATTGAATAACCTCCCTTGTATGTTAGGGAATATTTACGCCCCAAATCAAGACCAGCACAAATTCTTTAAATATCTAGGAACTACACATTCTCAGGTCCGTAAGGGAGAATTGATAGTGGGTGGAGATTTCAATGCGGTTCTTACTTTCCCTCTGGATAGGTCTGCCCCCTCATCTGCTCTTCCCGACAGAAGGGATGGGAGGAACTCCAGGGCTTTGCAGGATTTTATGAAGTTGCATAATCTGTATGATACATGCAGAATCGCTGACCCTCTAGCCCGAGATTATTCTTTTTATTCCCCAGTCTATAACACTTATTCCCGAATCGACATGGTCCTGCTCAACAACGATCTGACCCTTAAACTCAATAACTCTAATATTCACTCAATTACATGGTCTGATCATGCCCCAATTTCGGCAGGCCTCTCCTCCCTAGTTTCTCGCCCATCTTCTTCTTCCTGGAGACTCAACGAATCCCTCCTCCATAACCAGAACACAGTAGCTCATCTTAAATTCCTAATATCTGAATATTTTGAAACAAACGAGGCCCCTGATATCTCACGCTCCACCCTCTGGAATGCCTATAAGGCGGTCATTAGGGGCCATCTAATGGCCTTTGTAGCAAATGCCAAAAAGGTGATATTAGCTGAAACTATGCGCCTTTCCACGTCCCTCCAGGAGTTGGAGGACAACATAAATCCAACCCTGACCCTGCTGTACTTGAACAAATGGTCTCTGTGAGGGGTGAGCTTAACCTGCTTCTCTCCCACCGAGTGGCCAACAAGCTGAAATGGCTGAACCAACGCTTTTATGAAAAGGGTGAAAAGGCAGATAAGCTCTTGGCCACTCGATTGCGGACTAAAATTTCAATCTTATGTCTGTCAGGGATTCCTCAGGGGTCCTGGTCTATGATCCAAAATTAATTTGTTCGGAATTCCAGAACTACTATCTAAAACTATATAATCTTCCTCAACCCCCCAGCGCCTTGGCCCATCGGGAACAGGCGGAGCGTATAGATAAATTCCTGGAGGACGCTCGTCTTCCGAAGCTTACTCCCCAGGCTGCGGATCATCTCAGTGAACCCATTTCCTTAAAAGATTTGGCGCAGGTTATTAAGGCTCAGAAAATGGGTAAGGCACCTGGTCCTGATGGGTTCTCAGCAGCTTATTATAAAAAGTTTGCAGCTCTTCTGGCCCCTCGCCTCTCCACTCTTTTTAATTCTATCCTGAAGGGCAACCCTTGGCCCAAAGAATCTCTGGAGGCTTGGATAACCCTGATCCACAAGGAGGGTAAAGGTGTCCATAATTGTGGTAGCTACCCCCCAATTTCCCTGCTTAACAATGACTTGAAACTATATGCCAAGATCATGGCTAATCGCTTAAATACTCTACTCCCTGGGCTAGTTCACTATGATCAGGTGGGGTTTGTCTCCGGTAGGCAGGCCAGGGATAACACGAGGAGAACTATTGACCTTATTCACATACTCAACACTAGGAAAGCGTCTTCCATTATTTTATCCTTAGATGCCAAAAAGGCCTTCGACTGGATTTCCTGGCAGTTCATGACCCCTACTCTTAAGCACTTTGGTCTGTTTGGGGATTTCTTGTCGGGGGTCCAGGCTTTATATTCCCATCCCTCTGCTAAGGTTATGGTTAATGGCTCTCCTTCTGATCCAGTCCCAATTAGTAATGGTACCTGCCAGGGATGCCCAATGTCCCCTTTAATTTTCGCCTTGGTCATTGAGCCTTTGGCAGCCACTATCCGAGCCCCCCTAGATATAAGAGGGATGGAGACGGGGTCTTTGGAGAGTAAGCTCTCTTTATTCGCTGACGATATACTTCTCATGCTCCAACAGCCAAGAACATCTTTGCCAAACCTGTTCTGCCTCCTCACGAGATACGGCGGCCTGTCCGGGTAAAAAATCAACATAACAAAATCTGAGGCCTTCACAGGACTGCTGTGATCTCGCCTCCCATTTTCACTTTAGATGGCAGAAGAAAAAATTAAAATACCTGGGGGTCTACATTACCACCTCATACGAATCCCTATATCAGGAGAACTATCCAGCTCTTTTTCGTAAACTTAAATCAGACATTTTCTCCTGGCGGACCCTTATCATTTGTGGCTGGGCAGGATCATTGCGGTAAAAATTACTATTCTTCCTCAACTTCTTTACCTTTTTCAGATATTGCCTGTGAGAATACCCTTAGCTGAAATATACTCTATGCAGCAACACCTTTCTGTAATGTGCGTATTGTCGCTAACCAATAACGATTGTCGAACCTCGATTTGTGTTTCCAAAGCACAGAGATTTATTCGCAATAAGTGGAAAAAAATATGCTCAAGCGATGTAATAGTAAATACAGCCGTTACTTAACGCAGGCGCTCTGGATCCAGTGCAGTCATTCAATCCTGAAGTCTGGGGACAAGAAGTCTGCACTCTGGATCACAAGCTGCTGCTTATATACACAATCAAGTACAGTAATACAATGAAGATGGTATGGCTTGCATCTATTGGTCCGGGTCTCAGGAATGTCCAAGGGGTCGTCAATCATTGGCTGGTTCATCCTAAGGAATCCAAAGGAGGGGGTCATCTCTGCAGGGGGTATGCTCGGCTCTTCCCGCCAGAATTCCTTACTCTTAAGTAGATCATAATTCCCTATCATTCATAACTTGCGTATGCGCTCTGCGATTCCCTCGCAGAGCACACCAAACAGTAGGATATGTAACAAGGTTCATTATGATACCACTCATGATGTTATTCCTTTAACCCGTTCTGTGTATTTCACTAATATGCATGTAACTCTGATATAACATATAAATACTACTATATTTCGACATAACTGACTATGTGTTGCAACTACCAATAATGTGTACTATTTTATAAGTATGCGTGTTTGTGCAAATGTATGGTAAAAGACCAATTACTGTTGCTGCCACGTGTAGTGGATGCGTACGCCCTTTCACGCCGTAGCGTGCCCTTGTACGACATAGCGTACCGTACGCATCTTTTCAGACAAAGACAACCAAGTTTGCTAGACTTTAATTGAAATGACTTTATCCAATTTGCTGACTTCGACAGTTCCACCCTTTGATAGTGTAATAAACTATCACCCAATCACCGTTTCAAGTTCAGGATTATACAATACTTCTTCACAGACCATGATCTCGGTATCTGGTACCACCCTTTCCGTCTCTTTCTTAGTGTTACTCCCATGAGACCGTTTTCCACACTTCAACACAGTAGGAACACATTTGACAACTAAACCAATTGCTAAGATGACACCCAGTATAAGGAGAAGGAGCTTACCTACACTAGCAACCATTTCCTGTACCCACTCCCCCAGACCGGAGAACCATTTTGCTGGGTTCAACCATGAGAACCAACCCGCCACCTTTTCCCCGACCTCATATAACGAAGAATTATGGCTCTTTCGAAATTCCCATTTCAGCTGCAAAATTTCATCCATCTTCCGGTCTATAACCTCTTTAGGGTCTTCCGTATTATTAGTAATGTACGTGCAACATTTGACACCGAACTGGGTGGCCAGTGTCACACAGTACCCACCAGTAATGGAGGTGAGATAATTTAGTACCAGTCTATGTTGCACCAACTCCTTCTTGTACGCTTGTAGCTCCCTTCCAGTATACCTGAAAGTGTCATCATACATCTCGGTGATATTATCTATTAATTTAGCTAGGTCTTGGATATATTTAAAGTTTAATGTTCCCCGAGCGGTCCTGGTGAGATCTAGAGCAACCATAACTTGGAAACCAGCAGTTTCACTAATCAATTTTGTAGCTATGGGTTCCTCACCAGGAATCATATTTCTCTTGCCACGGTGTTCATACTGTGTGTGTATGTATGGTGGTGATGTAGTCTTGTGAATATCTACCATTTCTTCATGAGTAATAGTCATGATTTCAGGAACCAGTTTAGCTAAGAAACACAAGCCCTTGGAACTCGGAGTCACCCAGGAATAAGCTTTCCTTCCACAAACAAAATACACATCATCAGGGAGAACATAAGGAACAGTATGCCCATGAATTATATCACACAGAGTTTTGATAAAACTACCCATGCCTAGTGTCTCCATCTGCTCTAGACACGTGTCGGCATTAATGATATTTTCACATTTATCTGTAGAGACTTTTCCAATAGATACCTTCTTATGTTTGGTTATACGCCCTAACTTGTGACTTACATCAGCATTCCTGCCTAGTAGTGACCTTGTGAGTCTCTCTCTAAAATGAGTGTGACGAGCCATTGTCTGATCTGATAGGTCAGCCTCCCAATTCTCCAGGCGCTTTGCATGAGATATGTTCAGGCACAGCAAAGATCTGCCTATGGAGTATTGTCGAAGCGTCAGACTAGGGGACCTAGTGTTATTGTACCTCCCTTCTATGGGCCTCCCACCCCTTAATTCGAGTACTTCGGATATGTTTAGAGGGAATGGCACTAGTCCTATGTTATGCTGCCCTTGAGGCACGTGAGAGCACACCCAACACTCAGTTTGGTTTAGCACCTTACCCACCAGGGAGTTATAATCCTCCAAATCCGCCTATATTCAGAGTACTGGGGGACTGGCATCGTTGGATGCATCTCTCGTCAACTAGGGAGTTGCAGAACTTGCAGATACAATACTCATCAGACAATAGCCCCTCACACTGCCTCCGAGTTCCTGAGCTAGCAGACCTTTTCATAACCCCTGGACCAAGTTTGATAATGGGCTGCTCAGGATATCCTATTAACTTTTCTTCTGCCTCTATTTCATCCGTATCACTCCCAGAACTCTCCTCCGTCCTCCATCCTCCTTCACAAAAATAGAATGTCCTAGAAAAAGTAAAAACAAGGAAAATCCTGGAACAAAAGAAAAACAAAAACCGCCACTCCATCGCTGGAAAGATAGTTCTGAGGTAACGTCTCTGGTTCAGGTGTCTCAACTGCAGGCTTTAGGTCTCCCGGAACAGGCTCACAAGTGACAGCTCTTTGTCGTCGGTCTGAGTCTTGTCTTGCACTTTCTCCGGATTATGGACTCTCCTGCAGTGGGTGGAATGGACCCAAGTGTCTCTCTCTGCAACCTTCAGTGATGTAGTACTGGTCAGCAGCACTTGGTACGGGCCTTCCCAACGGTCTGTTAAACAACCTGAACGTAAGAAATTGCGGATCATAACATAGTCTCCAGGTTCAACATCATGACAGTTCGTCTCTGGCATACCAGGTGACAGCATTTTTAGTTTTTGTTGTTGTTGTTTCAGCTGTCTACTCATTCTTATAAGATATTGTACAGTCACTTCATTATTACACTTTAAGTCGTCTTGTGGACTCACGATCAAATGAGGTTGTCGTCCGAACAGTATCTCAAAGGGGGACAGATTAAGAGGAGGTCTAGGAGTGGTTCGAATGCTGTGGAGGACCAACGGCAAAGCCTCAGGCCATGCCAACCCAGTTTCAGCCATTATCTTACCTAGTTTGTTCTTGATAGTACCGTTTACTCTCTCCACCTTACCACTGGCTTGTGGTCGGTAAGGGGTGTGAAGTCTGCTACTGATTCCCATGAGTTTACACATATTTTGGAAGACATCACCAGTAAAATGGGTACCCCTATCACTTTCAATGATTATAGGGATACCGAACCTACACACAAAGTCTTGTACAATTTTCTTTGCAGTGAACACAGCAGTATTAGTGGCTGCCGGATATGCTTCTACCCAACCGGAAAACACATCAATACACACTAACACATACTTCAGATTCCTGCACGGTGGTAGTTGGATATAGTCAATTTGTATTACCTGAAAAGGTCCGTCTGTAGGAGGGATGTGGGATGGCTCAGTTGGAATAGTTTTCCCAACATTTTTCCTCAAACAAGTAAGACATGACATTGCTTTCTTACCAGCTTGAGAGGAAAATCCGGGAGCACACCAGTATGCTCTCACCAGTTTGCACATACCTTCTTTACCCAGGTGAGTCAGGCCGTGTGCTGCTTCAGCCAGGCTTGGATAGTATGTTCGGGGAGCTACAGGCTTACCTTGTCCATCCCTCCAGAGTCCTGAGGACTCTTGACCACATCCCTTCGCCTTCCAGACCGCCTTCTCCTGCAGGGAACACAAATCTTGCATTTCAATTAATTTCTGCGTGTCTAATGTCTGAAAAACCATCATAGTCTCGGTCGATACAGTCATAGGTTGCCCTGCTGCCCATTTAGCAGCTTCGTCTGCCCTGTTGTTGCCCAATGACACTGGGTCTTCTTCAAAGGTATGGGCTTTGCACTTAATGACGGCTACTGTTCTGGGTAACTGTATCGCTGTCAGAAGTCCTTTTATGTGTTGTGAGTGTGCCACTGGTGTACCTGCTGCTGTCGTAAAGTTTCTAAGACGCCAAAGGGCCCCAAAATCATGCACTACCCCGAAGGCGTACCTAGAGTCAGTATATATGTTGGCTGATTTACCCTCTGCCAATTCACACGCTCTCCTTAGTGCTACTAGTTCCGCCACCTGGGCTGAGTGAGGTGGACCAAGGGGTTCAGCTTCTACCACATCCTGATCGTCTACAACAGCGTAACCAGTACATAGCTCTCCTGTCTCTGTCTGTCTATGGCAACTTCCGTCTGTATAAAACGTAAAATCTACATTTTCTAAGGGGGTGTCACATATGTCGGGCCTTGCAGTAAAGGTCTGATTCAGGTGTTCCATACAGTCATGCGTGTCAGTATTCTTGCCTAACTCATCATCAACCAGGGTCTCCTCACCTCCCACCCTTTGTGTCTCTTGAGACACATACGGAAGGTATGTAGCTGGATTTAGGGTGCTACATCGTTTGATGGTGATGTTTGAGGGTGCCATCAGGGCTAGTTCCCACTTTGTGAATCTAGCTGAAGAAACATGTCTGGTTTGGGCTGAATTTAACAGAGCTGATACAGCATGGGGTGTATAGATGGTTGAATTATGTCCTAATACTACATCCTCGCTCTTACTTACTAGAAGGGCCGTTGCTGCTACACTTCTGAGACATGTTGGGAGTGACCTTGCCACATTGTCTAATTGTGCACTGTAGTATGCTACCGGTCTGCTAGCGTCACCATGTTTCTGTGTGAGGACACCTGCTGCACAGCCATCAGCTTCTGTACAAAATAGTTCAAAAGGCTTTTCATAATCAGGTATTCCCAATGCAGGTGCTCTTGTCAGACTATCTTTAAGATTAAAGAACGCTTGCTCCGACTCTTCTGTGTGTATGACACGTTCTGGTTTTGAGGAAGAGACTAGCTCCTGCAATGGTAATGCCAGAATAGAAAAACCTGGGATCCAGGACCTACAGTATCCACACATCCCCAAGAAAGTACGAATCTGCTTCTGGCTCTGCGGCAGGGTCATGTGTTGTATGGCCTCAATTCTGTCGGTTGTCAGGTGTCTTAGCCCCTTAGTGAGGCAGTGTCCTAAGTATTTGACCTTAGTCTGACATGGCTGTAATTTATCCTTTGCCACCTTGTGCCCTGTTTGTGAAAGATGAAGCAACAACAATTTAGTATCATGTAAACATGACATAAAAGAATCAGAGCACAACAACAAATCGTCCACATATTGAATTAGAACAGACCCATTGTGGGGTTGAAAGGATTGCAAACAGTCATGTAAGGCTTGGGAGAAAATACTGGGGCTGTCAATGAACCCCTGGGGTAGTCTGGTCCATGTGTATTGCACTCCCCTGTAGGAGAATGCAAAAAGGTATTGGCAGTCAGGGTGAAGAGGGACTGAAAAGAAAGCAGAACATAGATCAATGACAGTAAAATGACTGGCAGACGGTGGAATCTGCATGAGGATGACAGCTGGATTCGGCACTACGGGGAATTGGCTCTCAACAACTTTGTTAATTCCCCTTAAGTCCTGGACTAATCTATAGCCCCTCCCCCCACTCTTCTTCACAGGGAAAATGGGACTATTTGCTGTACTGGCTGTACGAATTAAAATCCCTTGTTGTAACAGCCTCTCAATAACAGGATATACCCCTAGTTCCACCTCCGGTTTTAATGGATACTGTGGGATTTTTGGGGCTATCCTACCACTTTTTAGATTGACCATGACAGGGGCTACGTTTGCCATCAGTCCAGTGTCCTGTCCATCTCTGGTCCATAGGGAACCTGGTATTTCCAGCAACATCCCCTTTACTTGAGATGGACTTTGTTCTATAACAGGAGAGTGTAACATTAACCTTGGAGGGGTGTCCAATATGTCCTGTACCTCATGTGCAACCTTCTCGGGTATATCTAGGAACACACCATCTGAAGTACAGTATATGACACATCCCATTTTACATAACAAGTCTCTCCCTAGCAAGTTAGTAGGAGCCGCTGCAGCCAAGAGAAACGAATGCTTAGTATGCAGAGGCCCGATAGTAACTTCGGCGGGTTTAGTTAGAGGATAATGTAACACTTTTCCCGTCACCCCCATAGCTGGAATAGTTTTGCTGGTCACCTGTAGATTGAAAGGAGAGGTTATCACAGATCGGGCCGCCCCTGTATCTACAAGAAAAGTTTGTTTCCTGCCAGCTATGTCAACTATCATTGTTGGTTCTTCACTCTGACTCTCAGTTAACCTCACTGGCTGTAGACTACAGGTATGACCTGACCCCTAGCGCTGACTAGTGATTTCCCGCGCAGCATTTGCTGCCGTAATATGCGCGGGTAGATGTGAGTCTTCTAGTCTATGTGAATCCTTTCTTGGAGGATATCTATGTGACCCACCCTTATGTGTATTGAGTCTTTCTTTATTACAATCTCTAACGTAATGTCCTTCCTCGTTACAGTTGAAACACCTGATCACTTTAGGTTTCCTGTTATATGGGTTGTATGCTGGTGGTCGTGTATGCACCCCTTCTAGAGCCTGTATACTTACCGTCATTAACCTATCACTTTTCTCTTCCCTTTTTTTAAAAAGGTTCTTGTCATGCTCCACAGCAGACTCCCTAAGGGAGTCTACCGTGACGCCTCTCCAATTAGGTAATGTGGTTTGTACTCTCGTCTTTAAATTTTCCCTAAGGCCATCCATCAGTACCCCTACAGCTACCTCTCTGTGATGTGGGTCCTCACTTATGTTGGATATCCCAGTAAATCGTGCAATCGCTGTTATAGCTCTAGCAAAGTAATCTGAGGCAGTTTCACTATCTTTTTGTTTGATGGTGAAAATCTTACTCCAATTTACTACTACTGGAAAACAGATGGCTAAGTGTTTGACAATTTGTTCTATATTCCGTTGGTTAATCTCATCAGTCAGGGTGTCATCTTCCTCCAACAAACAATCTCCAATAAATTTTTGTATGTTAGTATTGGGAGGAAGACACGCCCTCAACACTACCCGCCAATCCTTACTGGTTGGTTCATGAGCATTCCCTAAGTCTTTAACAAATTTTTGACATTTAGCTAACTCTTTTCTAGGATCTGGGAATTCAGTCATAATGGAACGTAATTCTGATCTAGTCCAGGGACAATGCATTGTAACATTTCTTAAAGGAACTACACCATCCTTATCCGGTTTCCCATTGGGAACTGATATTGTGCGGACCGGGAACACACCCTCTGGTACACTAACTTCAGGGGACGCTACAGGATTTACAGGCCCTAGATTTAGAACACTTTCACTCCTAGTGATCACGCTACTCTCACCTATCTCAGCCATTTTCTCATACTTGCGCTGAGCCTCTAGTACATTAACAGCATGGGCAATGGCCGAAATCACAGTGGGTTCATCTTCGTTTTCAGATACACTTGATTGAAACTGATTTAAAACAGGGTACAACTTAGTAATTTTTCTATTTTCAGTTTTAACAACGGCTGTACTTACCCCTCCCGCCACATAAGGTGGCGGGGGCGCGCTTGCGCTGAGTTCGCCACGCTTCTCAATGGTTACATCCGCCTTGCGCGCGCTTTTCGCCACGCCTATTTCCGGTTTGTATTCGCTGCTCTGCCACGTGTTACCTTCCATTTGCCACAATTTTAAACAATCATTATGTCTATTTCTCTTTTTCGTTGACTTGATCAACCATATTCTATCTTTTACAGTATTCAGTACCTCTGCATTAAAACTCCCTATTGTTGGGAAAGGCCTATCACAAGCTTTGGTCACCCCGACCCACGTGTCACAATACACAGTTGCATATGCACCATACTTCTTACACATGAGAAACCTCGCTGAACCAATAGGGCCTTCCTTAGGCAGTACACTGACCATCTCTAGCGTATGCTTAGCACCCATGTTGAACAATATACCTTCTACCCGGAACACAGACACACCGCAATGCTCTGTTCCTTCCGGCCAAATGTGAAATACAGACACACCGCAATGCTCTGTTCTTTCCACCTAATAATTTCAACTCTGTTGCTATACTCACCGCTAGAGATCTATAATCCTCGGTGAACGTATTTCCTTTAGCCGCGTTCACTCGCTTTTCTCGCCCCTGGCGAGGATCCCTAATACAGAAATATCACTGTGGGCCCCAAGGGCTATCAGCTCCTCGATACCCTGGCTAAACCACAAAATCTGCTGAGTTTATTATCGCTGGGAGCGCAAAGTCGATACAATCAACCTGCCTTTCCAGTATAATTCCTCCTAGCTGCTTCACCAATTCGCACTAACGGTGCGACCGGATCGCACTGCCTACCAATACTAATTATTAGCAAACCTTGCGATCTATTGGTAGCGCTTTGCGAAAACCCAGTTTTCGCATTCGGTATACCTGCCCTGTATACCGTCCTTCAGTTGGGCAATCCGCCTCGTCAGACAGCAACTGAGCACCTCAACAATAAAACAGTGTATCTACGTTACAACATCACACACTATACACCTTTTCTGCGCAGAAAATCAAAAGTTCCCAACAATAGTAATAATGTCTCAGAGGCTTTCACAAGTAATTATACTATGCATGT
Source organism: Mixophyes fleayi (assembly GCF_038048845.1). Taxonomy (NCBI): domain Eukaryota; kingdom Metazoa; phylum Chordata; class Amphibia; order Anura; family Limnodynastidae; genus Mixophyes; species Mixophyes fleayi. The sequence continues at coordinate 247,996,747 of NC_134404.1, read as the reverse complement.
ATAATAACTATCAACACGATTGTTTAACCACGTGGCAAGTTTACCGGAAGTTCGCATACGCACAGCAGGAAGTACACATACGCTAAACAATGCAATACAGTTAAAACGCACAATGACAGAAAAAAGAAACAGTTTTCTCTTTTGTCCCTAGGTTCTAGTTAGCGTGCCCTAGATAATGCAAAACGGACATTCGGTTTCGCAACACAGAGTAAAATTCAGGTTTTGAACACCATGCGTTCTTACCCGTTTATGACGCGTCTCCACCCTTTGTTGAGGAACCGAAATCCGTTGGTCTTGCGTATCATCGGCAACGAAACCTCCAAAGCTCACGAGCCCCCAAATTGTAATGTGCGTATTGTCGCTAACCAATAACGATTGTCGAACCTCGATTTGTGTTTCCAAAGCACAGAGATTTATTCGCAATAAGTGGAAAAAAATATGCTCAAGCGATGTAATAGTAAATACAGCCGTTACTTAACGCAGGCGCTCTGGATCCAGTGCAGTCATTCAATCCTGAAGTCTGGGGACAAGAAGTCTGCACTCTGGATCACAAGCTGCTGCTTATATACACAATCAAGTACAGTAATACAATGAAGATGGTATGGCTTGCATCTATTGGTCCGGGTCTCAGGAATGTCCAAGGGGTCGTCAATCATTGGCTGGTTCATCCTAAGGAATCCAAAGGAGGGGGTCATCTCTGCAGGGGGTATGCTCGGCTCTTCCCGCCAGAATTCCTTACTCTTAAGTAGATCATAATTCCCTATCATTCATAACTTGCGTATGCGCTCTGCGATTCCCTCGCAGATCGCACCAAACAGTAGGATATGTAACAAGGTTCATTATGATACCACTCATGATGTTATTCCTTTAACCCGTTCTGTGTATTTCACTAATATGCATGTAACTCTGATATAACATATAAATACTACTATATTTCGACATAACTGACTATGTGTTGCAACTACCAATAATGTGTACTATTTTATAAGTATGCGTGTTTGTGCAAATGTATGGTAAAAGACCAATTACTGTTGCTGCCACGTGTAGTGGATGCGTACGCCCTTTCACGCCGTAGCGTGCCCTTGTACGACATAGCGTACCGTACGCATCTTTTCAGACAAAGACAACCAAGTTTGCTAGACTTTAATTGAAATGACTTTATCCAATTTGCTGACTTCGACATTTCTAAATTTGTGTGGCGGGGCAGGTCTTCCAGGCTTCGATTGGCACTACACAAAAAACCTAGGGGCTGTGGAGGTAGGGGCTTTCCCGACCTCAAGGCCTATTACTGGGCGGCCCAGCTTAGCTCAGTAGTTTCCTCAATTGCTCCTCCGGCATCTCAAGCATGGGCAGACTTGGAGGCTGCCTATCTCTCCATACCCAATCTATCTGGCCTTTGGGGAATTCCTTTTGATACTCGGAAGGCTCTAACCAAACGTGTCCCAACTCTGGAATTTGCTGCCCGGATCTGGGAGACTTGCAAGAGCCATCTCTCTGTCTTTCCTAACCCTCTACACATTATACCCCTATGGCATAACCCCACCTTCCCTCCGGGTATGTCCCAATTTTTTTCTCCGCTGTAGACCAAGGCGGGATTCCGATTCGCATGAAGCCTCCTTGAGCGAGGAAGGCCTATACCCTATGACGTTCTCTGCTCTAGAGTTCCTAACTTTCATCCGCCTTTCTACCAATATTTGCAGGTTCGGCATTTCCTCCTATCACTCCTGTCGGACAGCTCGACAGACCTCCTCTCCCAATTTGAATCTTTTTGCCTCTGTTCCCCCCTGCGAAGAGGTATGATCTCATCCCTGTATAGTCTTCTACTTTAGAAACTGGTGACAACCGGGAATATACATGGGAGAAGGACATGGGCCCACCCCCGGAGGAGGACTGCTGGGAGACCATTAGACTGAATGTGGCCTCTAGCTCCACTTCCACATTAATTAATGAAAATGCGTATAAAGTTTACTATAGGTGGTATCTTACACCTGATAGGCTCGCAAAGATGTATCAGTCGGCTTCTCCCGCTTGCTGGAGAAATTGTGGTCACCGAGGCACCCTCGTGCATATTTGGTGGTCATGCCCTGTCATTTCCTCCTTCTGGGATAGGGTTGTGAGTGTCACTCACCGGACTGTGAGTGCTTCTTCCCGGACTATTAGGAACCGTGGACGTCCTCTATCCTGAGGGACTGCGCATGCGCAGCCCTTTCCAAACCTTCAGTGTATGTTCCTTTAACTTAATTGGCAGATCAGGCAACCTCCCTATATTAAGCACCTGTGGTCAACACCACGTTGCCTGATCTTGGAGTCTCATTCCCCATGAGTCTCTGAAGGTGTTCCTGTGTTTCCTTGTTCATTCAGCCCTGCTGATTCCTGTGGTTTCCAAACCACTTCTACCTCTGTGGTTTCCAAACCACTTCTGCTACTGTGGTTCCCATACCACTTCTACCATCTACTATATCATCGTGACTGTGAGCTGATTCCTATCCGCTGCCTCCGTGCACTACAGTCTTCTAATCACTTCAACTCTACCATGTATCATTGGGACTGTTAGCTGATGCCTATCCGCTGCCTCCGTGCATTACAGGCTTCAACCACATCCACTCACCTGTTCATGATTGTGACTGCCAGCTGATTCCTATCCGCTGCCTCCGTGCACTACAGGCTTCAACCTGCAACTCGTCTGTGTTTCATCATCGTGACTGTTCGGCTGATTCCTATCCGCTGCCTCCGTGCACTACAGTCTTCAACCTGCAACTCGTCTGTGTTTCATCATCGTGACTGCTAGCTGATTCCTATCCGCGGCCTCCGTGCACTACAGTCTTCAACCTGCAACCCGTCTGTGTTTCATCGTGACTGTTTAGCTGATTCCTATCCGCTGCCTCTGTGCGCTTCAGTCTTCAGTCCTTGTCTACTCTACCGTGTTTCCTTGAGTCTGCTGCCACTATTGCTACCCGCTACTCTCCGTGATCATCTGTTCCAGTTCAACTCTGCTCCGGTGTTCCATCGTTACTGCACCTGCTGGTTGCTATTGGTTACCTCCGTGTTCCCGCAGAGACCCGCTGCTGTTACTTCTCAGCGCTACTCATCCATCTACTGCTGATCCGCTCTCCACGCCTTCCTGTGTTCCCTGCTGGTCTACCTACCTGTGCGCTGCACCTGCTAGACCCCTGCTTCACCCATCCAGGGACTTGTATCCTGCTGGCCTCCTGCCCTTCAGGTATCTCTGCACTCCTGTCTGACTGCCTTCTCCTGAACCACGGTATGCATACTTCCCATTGACTGTGCTGTGTATTGCATACCTTGCTGGACTGTGTTGGTTCTCCTCTGGAGTGTACTATCTGCTGACTCTACTGCCATCATTGACTGTGTTATCTCATGCCGGATTTCTTCAAGAGACTTTCTATATTGGCAGTGTTGTTCAGTCATTTATACATTTATATTGTGCATATTACTGTGGATCAAAGTCAAGGTGCCCGTGTATATATTGTGTTGCAGTCTCTCCCCGTGCACCTCCTCACATATATATTCAGTAGTACAACTTGCTACCGCAGACCACTGACTCCTGTTTACAGTTTCACCTGTTCCAGTATCCTCTCACATAGCAGTGGTACAACTTGCTAACGCAGACCACTGACTCCCCGGATACCTCCACTTGGATTCCATTCCTTCACTCAGACAGCGGTACAACTTGCTATCCGCAGACCGCTGACTCTCATCACCTCCTCGTTTCTGTTGGACATTCCTCCTCACTATAGCAGTGGTACAACTTGCTACCGCAGACCACTGACTACCTTCACGTGTCCTTTGTCCATACAGTTCCTCGTGTATTACTACCTCCATATTGCCAGTGCTGCTAGTCATAGACTTTCCTGAGCATCTCATCATCTGCTATTTCCTGTTCCGTGATCACCCTGCTACCAGAGTACCATATTACCACCTATACTGCTCTGGTAAGCCTATCACCTGGTGATCCCTGGGTAAAGACTCCTAGTGCCCGTGACAGTAAGATCAGGCCATGACAGACCCAGATACGGAACCTACTGCTAAAGAGATGCTGCAGCATCTGGTCAGCCGTGTGGAGCAACAGGATGCTCGCCAACAGCTGTTACTTCAATGTTACCAATCGTTAACCTCCCAAGGAACATCTGGACAGACTGTTACAGCTAGTATTGAAGCTCCTGTGCTTTCCTCCGTTTCCCCAGTGCCATCCCAGGTGTCTACAGCTCCTACGCTTCACCTGCCTACTCCGTCAAAATATGACGGGGACCCCAAAACTTGTAGAGGTTTCCTTAACCAATGTTCAGTCCATTTTGAACTCCAACCTCAAAATTTTTCTACCCATCGTTCCAGAGTGGCCTATCTTATCTCATTGTTTTCTGGACAAGCCCTGGCTTGGGCCTCCCCTCTGTGGGAAAGAAACGATCCAATTCTACAAGATAGTGCCAAATTCATTTCCACGTTCCGAAGTGTGTTCGATGAACCAGGTCGTGTGACCTCCGCTGCTTCCAGCATTCTTCGTTTGCGACAAGGCTCCCATACAGTAGGACAGTATGTCATTCAATTTAGGATCTTAGCCTCTGAACTTCAGTGGAACACTGAAGCATTAGTTGCCGCCTTCTGGCAGGGGCTCTCCGATAAAATTAAAGATGCACTGACTACCCAAGAGCTTCCTTCGTCACTAGAAGATTTGATCTCTCTTTGCCATCGTGTAGACATGAGATTTCGTGAAAGAGAATCTGAGAAAACAACTTCTGCTAAAGCACCTCTTCGTTTAAACCCTCAATTTCGTCCAGTTTCACCTTCTGTGATTCCCATGGAGATAGGACGTTCCAAATTATCTTTAGAAGAGAGGAAACGAAGAGTAAAGAATAGACTCTGTATCTATTGTGCTGATTCCACACATATGCTCAGTTCTTGCCCTAAGAAATCGGGAAATGCCAGGCCCTAACTAGTTCTGGAGAGGTGAAGTTAGGGTCCCTGGAGTCCTCTCCATTGTCTATGAAATCTAAAGTCTGCGCTTTCGATGTTACGATTTCCTTTGCTACCAAATCCTTTGAGTCACAGGCATTGATTGATTCCGGAGCAGCAGGAAATTTCATTTCTAAATCACTAGTGAATCAATGGTCCCTACCAGTGATCACTTTAAAAACACCCATTACTGTGACGGCTATAGATGGATCACGTCTCATCAATGGTCTCATCACCCAGAGTACGTCTCCAGTAACCCTTTAGATTGGTGTACTACACCATGAAGAAATTTCGTTTTTAATTCTTCCTGTTACGACAAGTCCGATTGTCTTAGGCCTTCCATGGCTTCAATGTCACTCTCCCCAGATTGACTGGCGCACCCCTCAAGTTACGTCTTGGGGGCCTGAATGTCACCATCGTTGTCTCTCTCAAGTTATTCCTCTTAAAGTACAGCAATCTTCCATCTCATCGTCCTCCCCGGGACTCCCTCCTCAGTATGCTTCATTTGCCGATGTGTTTGATAAAGCTCAGTCTGAACGTCTTCCTCCTCATCGTTCTTGGGATTGTCCGATCGACCTTCTACCTGGCAAGACTCCTCCCAGGGGTCGGGTCTATCCTCTCTCGTTACCTGAAACTCAAGCCACATCTGAGTACATACAGGAGAATCTCCAGCGTGGGTTCATTCGACCTTCCACCTCTCCCGCTGGAGCTGGGTTCTTCTTCGTCAAAAAGAAGGATGGATCATTACGCCCTTGTATAGATTTTCGTGGACTCAACGCCATTACTATCAAGAATCGGTATCCCATTCCGCTGATCACTGAGCTATTTGATCGCATCAAGGGAGCTCGGATATTTACTAAGTTGGATCTTCGTGGTGCCTACAATTTAATTAGAATCCGTTCCGGTGACGAATGGAAGACCGCGTTTAACACCAGAGATGGGCATTACGAATATTTAGTAATGCCCTTCGGGCTGTGTAATGCCCCCGCGGTTTTCCAGGGTTTCATCAATGAGATCTTTCGGGACTTATTATATGTATGTGTCGTTGTCTACCTGGACGACATATTGATCTTCTCACAGGACCTGCCTTCTCATCACCAACATGTGGCAGAGGTCCTCTCCAGACTACGGAAAAACTCATTGTTCTGTAAATTGGAAAAATGTTCATTCGAGTTACCCCAGATTCCATTCTTGGGGTATATAGTTTCCGGAGTTGGCCTGAAGATGGATCCAGACAAAGTAAATGCTGTACTACATTGGCCTCAGCCAACTACTCTTCGTGCCATCCAGCGTTTTTTAGGTTTTGCCAATTACTATAGACGCTTCATTCAAGACTTCTCATCCATTGCATCTCCCATTGTGGCCTTAACTCGGAAAGGGGCTAATACTAAGCAATGGTCATCCGAGGCTCTCCAAGCCTTTCAAATCCTCAAAGAGTCCTTCTCGTCTGCTCCCATTCTGCGACAACCTGATGTGACACTCCCCTTCTTCCTAGAAGTAGATGCCTCTAATGTGGGCTTAGGAGCTATTCTCTCCCAACGCTCGGAGCAACAAAAATTACATCCTTGTGCCTTCTACTCTCGGGGTCTTCTGCCCGCAGAGAAAAACTATACTATCGGGGACAAGGAGTTGCTGGCCATCAAAGCTGCATTAGAGGAATGGAGATACTTGTTGGAAGGAGCTCGCCATCCTGTGACGATCTTCACGGATCATAAGAACTTGTCATATTTGCAATCTGCTCAATGCTTGAACCCTCGTCAAGCAAGATGGTCTCTTTTCTTTTCCCGTTTTGAATTAATTATAACCTTCAAACCAGCTGCTAAGAACAAGAAAGCTGACGCTCTATCTCGAGCTTTTGTGACGTCCTCTGATGTAGAAGAGGTTCCCAACCATGCTATTCTAGACCCCAAATGTATTTCTCTGGCTGCGTCATCCACCAAAATGCTACCATTTGGGAAGACCCTCGTGCCTCCTACTCTGAGGAGGAAAATCCTTTCGTGGTTCCATGCCTCTCGTTTTTCTGGACACGCCGGTGAACATAAGACCTTTGAGATTCTCTCTCGTAGTTACTGGTGGCCTTCAATGAGGAGAGACGTCAAAGAGTTTATTGCTTCCTGTGATTTATGTTCTCAGTTCAAATCCTCCCGCAGAACTCCAGCAGGGTTGCTGCGACCACTACCCATTCCGTCCAAGCCTTGGACCCATATTAGTATGGATTTCGTTACTGATTTGCCACCAAGTAAGAATCACAATACTATTTGGGTAGTGGTAGACAGATTTTCGAAGATGGCTCATTTCGTCCCTCTGTCCGGTTTACCTTCCTCGTCTACTCTGGCTGAACATTTCATTAAAGAAATCTTCCGCATCCATGGATGTCCGTCTGAGATTGTGTCAGATAGAGGAGTACAATTCGTTTCCAGATTCTGGCGGGCCCTTTGTAAAACCTTGGGCATACGATTAGCACTCTCATCGTCTTACCATCCGCAATCTAACGGACAAACGGAACGAGTCAATCAAGATCTTGAGACTTTTATTAGGATGTTCTCTTCAGCCAACCAAGACAACTGGGTAGAATTGCTCCCTTGGGCTGAATTCGCCCATAACAACATGTACCATGAGTCATCATCCAAAACTCCATTCTTTGTGGTCTACGGTCACCATCCGTCTTTTCCGGAATTTCCTGCCCTCCCGCCCACCCAAGTTCCTGCTGTGGAGACTGCTTGTCAGACCTTCAAAAATATCTGGTCTCAGGTCAAAACCTGTTTAAAGAAGACATCTAACAAATATAAGTCTTTCGCAGATAAGAAGAGGCGGGCTATTCCACCACTAAAAATTGGAGATCGGGTTTGGTTATCTACCAAAAATATTCGTTTGAAGGTTCCATCTATGAAATTCGCCCCTCGTTTTATTGGTCCATATAGGATCATTCAAGTTATCAATCCAGTATGTGTTAAACTTCTTCTTCCTAAGAATCTTCGGATTTCCAATGCCTTCCATGTGTCCTTACTCAAACCTCTTATTATCAATCGTTTCTCGACTCCTCCCTCAGCACCGCAGCCAGTTCAAGTTCATCAGGAGGAGGATTTCGAGATTACTGAGGTATTGGATGCAAAAATTTCGCGAGGAGTCCTCCGTTTCCTCGTTCATTGGAAGGGCTTTGGTCCTGAAGAGCGTTCATGGATCAAAGCTGAAGATCTTAATGCTCCTGCCCTTCTGAAGAAGTTTTATTCCAAAAATCCGGACAAGCCCGGTTCCAGGCGTTCTGTGCCCACCTTTAAAAGGGGGGGTACTGTCACTCACCGGACTGTGAGTGCTTCTTCCCGGACTATTAGGAACCGTGGACGTCCTCTATCCTGAGGGACTGCGCATGCGCAGCCCTTTCCAAACCTTCAGTGTATGTTCCTTTAACTTAATTGGCAGATCAGGCAACCTCCCTATATTAAGCACCTGTGGTCAACACCACGTTGCCTGATCTTGGAGTCTCATTCCCCATGAGTCTCTGAAGGTGTTCCTGTGTTTCCTTGTTCATTCAGCCCTGCTGATTCCTGTGGTTTCCAAACCACTTCTACCTCTGTGGTTTCCAAACCACTTCTGCTACTGTGGTTCCCATACCACTTCTACCATCTACTATATCATCGTGACTGTGAGCTGATTCCTATCCGCTGCCTCCGTGCACTACAGTCTTCTAATCACTTCAACTCTACCATGTATCATTGGGACTGTTAGCTGATGCCTATCCGCTGCCTCCGTGCATTACAGGCTTCAACCACATCCACTCACCTGTTCATGATTGTGACTGCCAGCTGATTCCTATCCGCTGCCTCCGTGCACTACAGGCTTCAACCTGCAACTCGTCTGTGTTTCATCATCGTGACTGTTCGGCTGATTCCTATCCGCTGCCTCCGTGCACTACAGTCTTCAACCTGCAACTCGTCTGTGTTTCATCATCGTGACTGCTAGCTGATTCCTATCCGCGGCCTCCGTGCACTACAGTCTTCAACCTGCAACCCGTCTGTGTTTCATCGTGACTGTTTAGCTGATTCCTATCCGCTGCCTCTGTGCGCTTCAGTCTTCAGTCCTTGTCTACTCTACCGTGTTTCCTTGAGTCTGCTGCCACTATTGCTACCCGCTACTCTCCGTGATCATCTGTTCCAGTTCAACTCTGCTCCGGTGTTCCATCGTTACTGCACCTGCTGGTTGCTATTGGTTACCTCCGTGTTCCCGCAGAGACCCGCTGCTGTTACTTCTCAGCGCTACTCATCCATCTACTGCTGATCCGCTCTCCACGCCTTCCTGTGTTCCCTGCTGGTCTACCTACCTGTGCGCTGCACCTGCTAGACCCCTGCTTCACCCATCCAGGGACTTGTATCCTGCTGGCCTCCTGCCCTTCAGGTATCTCTGCACTCCTGTCTGACTGCCTTCTCCTGAACCACGGTATGCATACTTCCCATTGACTGTGCTGTGTATTGCATACCTTGCTGGACTGTGTTGGTTCTCCTCTGGAGTGTACTATCTGCTGACTCTACTGCCATCATTGACTGTGTTATCTCATGCCGGATTTCTTCAAGAGACTTTCTATATTGGCAGTGTTGTTCAGTCATTTATACATTTATATTGTGCATATTACTGTGGATCAAAGTCAAGGTGCCCGTGTATATATTGTGTTGCAGTCTCTCCCCGTGCACCTCCTCACATATATATTCAGTAGTACAACTTGCTACCGCAGACCACTGACTCCTGTTTACAGTTTCACCTGTTCCAGTATCCTCTCACATAGCAGTGGTACAACTTGCTAACGCAGACCACTGACTCCCCGGATACCTCCACTTGGATTCCATTCCTTCACTCAGACAGCGGTACAACTTGCTATCCGCAGACCGCTGACTCTCATCACCTCCTCGTTTCTGTTGGACATTCCTCCTCACTATAGCAGTGGTACAACTTGCTACCGCAGACCACTGACTACCTTCACGTGTCCTTTGTCCATACAGTTCCTCGTGTATTACTACCTCCATATTGCCAGTGCTGCTAGTCATAGACTTTCCTGAGCATCTCATCATCTGCTATTTCCTGTTCCGTGATCACCCTGCTACCAGAGTACCATATTACCACCTATACTGCTCTGGTAAGCCTATCACCTGGTGATCCCTGGGTAAAGACTCCTAGTGCCCGTGACAGTGAGACTTCTTTCCTCCCTTCTCCAATGCCCTATTAGCAGGCCCGGACTGGCCATCTGGCACTTCTGGCAAATGCCAGAAGGGCCGATGGCTAGATGGACCGGCCCGACACTTCCTGGTGGCTGGCTCCTCCCCAATCCCCTTATCCTGTGCTCCATTAAGCTCCATAAAATGCTTAACGGCTGATAACCTTTCCTTACATTATACTCTTATCGTTTTAACCATAACCATAATAAAGACACGACAACTTAAGTATGGGGAAAGTAACACTGGATTTATTGCCAGGTATGGTGGTGGAGAAATAGCAGTCTGAGTCGACATCCGCCAGGCCAACCAGGATGCCCCAAGCCTTCCAGGGGGCATCCGCAAACGGGGGACAACCACACAACCCTAGGTGCACATATCTACCTAAACGGGGCTACCACCCCGGGCACTACAGAACCCTCCCCTTTTCTAGGCTAACGGAAGCAACCACAAGTCAACCCGGTCGGGAAGTACTTGTACCGAGACTAATAGCCTATTCCATTTGAAAACAGGTGGGTTAAGCGTGCCCGATACCGTCATGTGCCCTTACCACTGGCCGTCGACTGTACTGCGATTTACGGCCACTGCTCCTCCAAGATAACCACCATCGCCAAACTGTACCGGTACAGGATCACTGCAGATGACCATCTTTATTGTTCCATAGGGAGGGAGGGTGGGCAACGTCCAGCAGCCTTGAGAGAAAGATTCTTCTCCGCCCATTCCAGATATAACTTCCATAACTCCTCCCCATGACTCATCCGGACGTCATCAGCAGACCACACAAATTAACCCCCAGAGTACCAATACAGTTCAATACAGCCTTAGCTTTTATTATCCTTCGAGCTTAGATACAGCCCTCTGTTCTTATAAAATGCTTAACGGCTGATAACCTTTCCTTACATTATACTCTTATCGTTTTAACCATAACCATAATAAAGACACGACAACTTAAGTATGGGGAAAGTAATACTGGATTTATTGCCAGGTATGGTGGTGGAGAAATAGCAGTCCGAGTCGACATCCGCCAGGCCAACCAGGATGCCCCAAGCCTTCCAGGGGGCATCCGCAAACGGGGGACAACCACACACCCCAAGGTGCACATATCTACCTAAACGGGGCTACCACCCCGGGCACGACAGAACCCTCCCCTTTTCTAGGCTAACGGAAGCAACCACAAGTCAACCCGGTCGGGAAGTACTTGTACCAAGACTAATAGCCTATTCCATTTGAAAACAGGTGGGTTAAGCGTGCCCGATACCGTCATGTGCCCTTACCACTGGGCGTCGACTGTACTGCGATTTCCAGCCACGCCCGGATCCTCAAGAGCCGCGGCCCGCCACCACACCTAAAGAAATTACGCTAAGCCTTTATAAATATCCTCAAAAAACAAATGAATGCCTTCCTCCTTCAGATTACCACCATCAGACAGATAGAGACCAGGACTCTGAAAACGTATAAGAGGATGTTGTATACGCACTCCACCATAAAGCAAGTGAAACGAGCAGTCACCGAGTTCACCTTCTTCCGTCCCTCGTCAGCCACTCTGCCTTCCTTAAAATGTCTCCAAGACAACCTAGGCACTATATCCGACCAGCATATTAACAGGTCAGGCCAGGAGGCACGGACCCAAGCCAACTCTGACTGAATTACAAACTCCAAATCCACGGTCCTACCTATCTCCGAGTCGTTTCCTCCCCGATGAATAACCAACACATGAGGCACACCACTTTTAGCAATCTCGTTAACTAACAACCTACGAAAACCCGTCCATCTTAAACCCCTCTGACCAATCCACTGAACCACAACCGACCCCGGAATAGCTGAAGTATCACCTATAGCCCTATGCAAAGCAGCCCAATGCACATACAAGTGTCCCAACACCCAGATCAGCCGCGGGGTCCTGTGTTCTGTAAAAAAGGGGGGCAGTGAAAAACAAGATCCATGTTAGCGTCACATACCAGCAACACTTTTCAGCAGCTGGAAATAGAAAAATTAAGAAGAAGAAAAAGAAAGGACCAGCATGTCCCCAAGATTCTATCCTGCACACCCATAACAGGCAACTCAGCAGTCCACCACACAAGGGGTACGCATTCAAACAAGTAGAAGAAGGAAACAAAGAGGGGAGCTGAAACACAAGCGAGGGTAAAACCATTAAAACCTCATGGAGCCAACAAGCCAATCATGGCCCCACTTTAGAGGGAAAAAAACGGACAAAAAACCCTTGCGCCCTGCTTCCAAAAGCATGAGCAGCCGAAGCCCTGTGAATCTGCCCGCAGCTTCAGATCAGGAGAGGAGAAATTCAGGAAAGAAGAGAGGGTCACAAATAAAGTTTGTAGACATTAGTTTTCCACCTCCTAATTCTTTATATGGCGGGCTCTGACGGCCCTGCAACCGCATCAGATGTAGCGGCACCAATACAAAATGAATGTGTGCCAAACCGCTCACAAGCCAGACCCACAGCCGTCAATGTGTTTTTAAACACCACAGAAAATTGTTACCTGGTGAGAGGCGAACCATCACCATGCACCAACCAAGGTAGAGCCCCACTCGGTCTAAAAGGAGGCAAATTGGCTGATTATCACAATAGGGCAAACAGAGCAACCAACCCTTGGGACCATTGTAATCCTGCGCCCCCACTGGTCAGATTTGGATTTCCTCACCTTACAGCCCAGCGAGCTGTTAGATATTACCACGTGTTGCCCGAGCATGCCTAACAGGGGGCAAGCCCGAAAGGAAGAACTAGCTCGCTCACCCGCAGCGCCAAAGTATAACCTCACAAATGCTGCGCGAAACAAAGCGACCTCGTAGCTGTCCCGAGCAATATCCGGGATTACGGCCCGCATACTGCCTAACAAAGGGTCACTACTAGGCCTTCTCTGGTCCGGAGGATCCTGTCTTTCTCTCGCCCAACCCCTGCGGGCTTAAGAGATCAAAAACTTTTGTATAATCTATCTCCCCTTTCATCCTCCTCAATCGGGGTTACCAGGTGTTACCTCGCTCGAACCTTCACGGCCCTAGACACAACCAAAATTCTGGCGTAAACCACTTCCCTTCGCAACTTAGCGAAGAATTAACTTCCCATCGGAGACCCTGACATAGTTGCTCAGAATTACTGGATTGACAACCCAGCCCCAACTAATCCTATCATACGCCATGCCCTCCTTCAGCAGTATCCTGGCCTGCCTTCGGACAAATGCACCACTCCTGCCAAGCCACAAGATACTTTGTCCGTGTTACAGGATCACGGGTTGAATCAGTCAACCCTCCCTGTCGCTGGACAACCTGCCAGACCTAAATGTGCGTGCCTGTGAGCAGATGCCATAGGACAATGGTGCAATATCAACCTGTTCAACCGAGAAATCAGCGAGGGCGAAGTATCCTGTTACAGCCTAATTGCCCTGCCCTATTCAGGTGTTATCACACCATAACAAACCATCCGTTTCCCAACTAGCCTGTCCTCCAACGCACCCAGCTCCCACTATTGAGAAAGTCCCCAGGGGGACTAAGCTATCAGCCCAGTCGGACCACCCCAATTGCCGGACCAAGATGCAGCACATCCCTCCCCGACAATGACGACCCCCACACTCTTACCTGCACTCTTGTAAACCTTGCAGGAACAGATCCCAACTAAGAAACACTACCGGGTCTCAGTATCACAATGGATACTACCTCAAGGGAGCCTGCACCCTGCTTTAGACCCCTCCACTTCCGACACTTGCCGATCCCCAGGATGGAATAAGCCTGCTCCAAAGTTACTCCCTAGAACTCAAGCACCTCAGCTATCCACTGGCCCAGCTTCATAAACCTGCCTAAGGTGAGCCTACAAGGCTCGGGAACTTGTCTATCTTGATGCCCAAGTCCACCCGTTATATTTTCATACCTTCCAACTTCCGGCCCGTGACTGGGACACCCCTTGACGGGAAACAAGCCCCTACCTAAAGCAAAATTTCCTTGCCTATTGAGCACTTACTGGGTTCCCTGCCCAGAAAATCTTTCAAGTAACGAGCGATGCCCTGATGGCCTGTGTCTGCACAGCCAAACCGGTGTAGGAGCGATCGGGCACCTAAATAAACCAGCAGGAGACTGCGTATACCTTAGGTAAGCACTAGTTCCGACTACCTCTTGCCGGACCTCCCCCTACGTCTAGCACAGCTTCACAGATCGTTACACCACATTGCAGAACTTCTCAGGAAGCGTAATTCGCTGCCGCACCCTGCGGCCATAACGGGTGCTGCATCAGCCCAAACTGTCCTGCCCCTGCTTAGGAACCACCGTACCGGGAAACCACCGAGGCCCGGCAAGTGAGGGATTTGGAAAGTCGGCGCACATCCGCCCCAACGCAAACTGCCCGTGAACTTTGCCGGATAAAACCTCATGAACTAAACTGGAGGGTTTCAAGAGTGCTCCAGCGGTCGCCTAGACCTACCCTAACGATAGCACATCACTTCTAACTGGAGTGTGTACCGCTCAAGCCATTGGCTCATGTGAACCACCCTAATTGGTACCCCTACCTTCAGTAGGGCTAGAGGGGGGGGCTGATTCCTCGTTCCTGCCCACTGCCTGACTTGTCACCATGCTATATCGGGGTATCCGTGCAAGTATAAACTCTAACCTAGCGAAATAAAGGCAATGCTAGAGCAGCGCACCATTCCCACCCCTGTGCAATGAGAACCTCCATAACACCAGACCGTCGACTCAGCGCCCGATAATCTTCGCATGTTACCAATTGCTTGCGCAAATACTTAACAAGTTTCTGAGGGAAGTCCCCGGAGCTAAAGATGCCAAACTGAAATACAACTATCAGAACAAAGGCTGTAACCAATAATTTTTATACATATTAATCTCACCTTGCAAAATGGAAACCGCCCTTTAGGGCCGCCAACTGACCTTCCACTGTCGAATGTGCTGAGGTATGTCCGTCACAGCTCACAGACCCGTCAAACCGGTCAACTAAGGCTGCTCCGGCATTCCCCTTCCTCATAGCAGATCCCATCCCTATGACCTGCATCTGTTACCAGTACAAAATGAAGTGTAAGAAATATGCATACATATACTGATATACTCAGAGTACCTGGAGATGTGACCGTACGAAAATATACATTACAATTATATTATGGACAGTCAACCATCACATACAATTCCCTATAAGTTCAGCAGAGATTCTGATACACACTTGCAAATCCTGTCACCAAGGCATTAATGAGCAGTCTATTGATATGATCCCCAATGGGCTCATCCCAACCTGTTGTATAAGCAATTGGCTCATGTAAACTGATATATGGTACTGAAATGGGTAGAATTTACACACCCGGGACACTGACTCTGCTGGCATCAAGCAGAGGTGTAGCGTCACAAGAGTTTACACCTGTGCTAGAGGGGGGGGGGGGTGTTGGCAGAAAAAATTGCGACAGGCCCTGCATGTGGCAGGGGCAGACACCCCTTCCCCCGCATGCAGACAGTGGGCGCACTGACAACCATGGTCACCGCTCCCAGTGAGGGGGGAGCACAACCTTATTAAGTGTTTGCAAATCAGTATCCCCCTTCAAAACCATAGACGGGGACAGACTAAATAGCATCCCACTGTATGAAAGCTATAAGGCAATACCTTAAACAAAAAGGTCCGTGAAAATAAACCCCTTTATATTGACCTTGAGGTAAATACATAAAACAGTTCACCTGTCCCTTTATTGCCATGAGCTATGTGTCTGTCTGGATGAACAAATAAAATGAGGCAAGTAGAAAAAACCCAGGCTGTGTGCAACAGGCTTCTGAGCTGAATCTGTCTGTGCCTGCATGATCTAAATGGATACATAAGAGCTGGTGGGGGAAGGGAATCCTTGCTGCAAGTTGAGTGCAAAGTTTGATATCACATAACATCTTAATTAACCTGCACATGCCCACACATGTATTCTATAACCACTGACCCACATATGACTGAATAGCTGGCAGGGAGAAGAAAAAGCACAGAGGAAAATAATGAAGACTAGCCTGGGGTTATAAATATTAGCTGAAAACAAAAACCCTCTTGAAAAATACCATAGCTATCATAACTATACAGCCATAATAGCACACCTAGCTCTGTGCATACTGCAGCCCAACATCTGAACTCAATCAAAGTACAATCTAGTGTGAAAACTCTAAGGAAGAGGAGCTGACTTGAAAGAGGGCAAGAACATACAGTTATGTGGAACTAAACAGGGAGGAAAACTAAGGAAAGGAAAAAATAAAATAAAAATATAAAGCAGCAAAGACAGGAGAGGTAGAGAATAAGGAAGGGAAAATAACTATACTAAAGGGAGAAAGACACAGAATGTGAAATCAATAAAAATGCAGCAGGGACAGACAGAGGAATCTAGGAGTACTCATCCAACGTCCAGCAGCCTTGAGAGAAAGATTCTTCTCCGCCCATTCCAGATATAACTTCCATAACTCCTCCCCATGACTCATCTGGACGTCATGAGCAGACCACACAAATTAACCCCCAGAGTACCAATACAGTTCAATACAGCCTTAGCTTTTATTATCCTTCGAGCTTAGATACAGCCCTCTGTTCTTATTAACGCTCCTGCTGACAATTGCAAGTGCTTGTCAACCGCTGCACGTCAGATGGCAATGTTTCAGTAATAAGTCTGGGGGGGGTCGCAAAGGGTGCCGCGATTTTCGGGGGGGCCGCGGGGGGTGCCGCGATTTTCGGGGGGGGGGGGGGCGCGAGGGGTGCCGCGATTTTCGGGGGGGGGGTCTAGTTGAGAGAGCCAGGTGGGATGAGGTGCATGGAGAGGACTGAGAGAGCCAGGGTGGATGAGGTGCATGGAGAGGACTGAGAGAGCCAGGGGGGTGAGGTACATGGAGAGGACTGAGAGAGCCAGGGGGGTGAGGTACATGGAGAGGACTGAGAGAGCCAGGGGGATGAGGTGCATGGAGAGGACTGAGAGAGCCAGGGGGATGAGGTGCATGGAGAGGACTGAGAGAGCCAGGGGGGAAGAGTTGCATGGAAAGGACTGAGAGAGCCAGGAGGGAAGAGGTGCATGGAGAGGACTGAGAGAGCTAGGGTGGAAGAGGTGCATGGAGAGGACTGAGAGAGCCAGGGTTTAAGAGGTGCATGGAGAGGACTGAGAGAGCCAGGGGGGGAAGAGGTGGATGGAGAGGACTGAGAGAGCCAGGGGGGGGAAGAGGTGCATGGAGAGGACTGAGAGAGCCAGGGGGAAGGGGGTGCAGGGAGAGGGATGAGAGCCAGGGAAAAAGGGGGTGCAGATAGAGGGATGAGAGCCAGGGAAAAAGAGGGTGTAGATAGAGGGGTGAGATAGCTAAGAGAGAAGGGGGTGCAGGAAGAGGGGTGAGAGCCAAGGGGGAAGGGGGGTGCAGGAAGAGGGGTGAGAGTCAGGGGGAAGGGGGTGCAGGATGAGGGGTGAGAGTCAGGGGGAAGAGGGTGCAGGAAGAGGTGTGAGAGCCAGGGAAAACGAGGGTGTAGATAGAGGGGTGAGAGAGTCAAGGGGGAAAGGGGGTGCAGGAAGAGGGGTGAGAGGGACAAAGGAGAAGATGGTGCAGGGGCATAGGTCAAAGAAAGTGTAAAGGGAGAGACATCTTAAGAATGGGATGCAGCCATCATAAAACACAAGTAGTAATGAACAATGGGAATCCACAGAGGGGACAAGTGTTAAAAAAAAAATAATTAAGCCTTCATACTCCATTCACTTATATTTTTCATACCCCCACTTCTAAATTTCCACTTCGACCACTGCCCTCGGCCCCTGCTCCCGACTGGCTGTGTGAGCTGACAGCTGCTGATCCCTTCTCGCCCAGCGCGCCCAGTAGGATAACAGAACACAGGATGCCATAATCAGGTAAGTTCATATATTTTCTCATGTGCAATGTGTTTTTAACCATCCTTTGTTGCACTGGGGGCACTACTGTGTATTCAATGACGTTTAAAACACTATTTATTGCTTATTATTGCACTGTAATGTTTCTTGCATATTTATCTGTACAGAGATTTTTAATTAAGAGGAAAAAACATTGCTTGTCATAAATTTTATCTGTCATTGTGTCAATATATCTATTTTTTATTTGCATGGTAAATGGTGTATTAAGCTGCTCCTGGGACTCACACTCTCAGTCTAATATGCTGTACCAATTTTTATTTGTGAATGAGTTTTTGTCTGGGCACTAATGTTATTTGGGGACACTACTATGGCATAATGTTATTTGGGGACACTATTGTGGCATAATATGATTTGGGGGCACTACTGTGCCATAAAATGATTTGTGGGCAGTACTGCATGGCCAAATATGAATTGAGGGTAATACTGGCATAATATGAATGTCACACGGCGCTTATTCGGCTTCCATAAACAAAGACTAAGACACTCACCTGTGCCTTATTAGCAGCCTCAAACCCTTAGTCTGATCTGCACATGTGCAGACTGAGCGCCTGTCTGTTTCTGGCAAGATTCCTATTGGTCTCAGGTTCTGGCTCTAAACTTGAAAAGGCACCTCCTCCCATTCCTCTGGGCCTGTTCATCAAGTTACCTGGCTGTTTAGGTTCCTACCTATTCTGTGTGCTCTCACCTGGATCGTCAGTGCCTCTGCTGTGTTGCTGTTCAAAGGCTATACTGCTCACCTGGATCATTAGTACCTCTGCTGTGTTGCTGTTCAAAGGCTATACTGCTCAAACTACATCTCCATGGACTGCACCACGCAAGATCATCTACTCCACATTTGTCTCGGTGGCTCAGTGGTTATTACAGGTTGTATCATCTGAGCTGCTTGCTCTTACCCACTCCACTTTGTTGCTGGACTGTTACTTGTACCTCCTGTATCAGGCTGCCTCATTGGGGTCTCATATACCTGCTGCATTACCATCTCCACTTTGTTGCTGGACTGTTCCTGCTATCGCTATATTGGAATACACTGATTATACTGCTATATTGTATGCACTCATACTGCATTGCTTGTGGTACCGCTCACCCTGTTCCTATGTTCCTTGTGCTTAATTACCAAGACTTTCTGTGATCATTCAAGCATTAAATCGCTAATTGTACCTTATCCTGCATCTGTTGTCTATTCGCTGTCTGGGTATAGAACTAACATTACCAGTGTGCCTACTTCACACCAGTTACTATCACTCCCCCAAGAGTCCAGAATACCAAACTGTGACAGTATGAACAGGCCATAATGGACTCCCCTGGGGAACCGGTGGCTAAACAGACACTGCGGCTGTTGCTCCATAGGATAGAACAACAGGATGAATGTCAACGCCAACTCCTTCAATGCTTCCAGGCATTGGCCTCCAGAGTGGACTCTATTCAATCCGCTATACCCACACTTCTTCCGCTTGTTCATGCACCAGAACCTCCTGTACCTGAGTTATCCAGTAATTCTAAGGTCACCCTTCGGATTCCCTCCCCTGCTAAGTTTGATGGCGATCCGAAAGTCTGTAGAGGTTTCCTCATTCAGTGTTCGATCCAATTCGAATTGCAACCTCAGAATTTTCCCACTCACAGGGCAAAAGTTGCTTATTTAATATCTTTATTGTCTGGCCAGGCCTTGGCCTGGGCCTCTCCTCTCTGGGAGAGTGATGATTCTCTCCTATCTGATAGTACTGCATTTTATAGCCACATTCCGGAAAATATTTGATGAACCCGGTCGAGTTACCTCTGCAGCCTCAAGTATCCTTATACTCCGCCAGGGGTCACGTTCGGTGGCACAATATGTTATCTCATTTCACATCTTGTCATCTGAATTATGTTGGAATAATGACGCTTTGGTGGCTACCTTTTGGCACGGCTTATCGGATAAGATCAAGGACGCCCTTGACTCCCAGGAACTACCCGCTACTTTAGATGCTTTAATTTCTTTGTGTAACAGAGTGGATCTACATTTCAGAGAGAGAGCTGCTGAGAAGGATAATCCTCATCAGTCTTTACCTAGGACATTGGCTCGCTATCCTCCCCCAACTCTTGAGGAGGAACCGATGCTATTGGGACGGTCACGTTTGACTCTGGAGGAGCGCGACCGAAGATTTAAAAATAAGTTGTGTATATACTGTGCCGACCCAGGGCATATCCTTAACAAGTGTCCCAAGAAATCGGGAACATACCAAAGCCTGATTTGTTCTGGGAAAGTCAAATTAGGCAATATTAAATCTTCTCCTCAATCATCATTACCTACAGTATTTTCATTTCCAGTCATATTACATGGTCCTTCAGGCCTTATTCATTCTCATGCCTTATTGGATTCTGGAGCTGCTGGGAATTTTATCTCCTCTTCTCTTGTGTCTCAGGGGTCCTTGCCCACATCCTTCCTAGAGCATCTTGTATCTATTTCTGCAATTGATGGATCTCGTATCTCCAATGGTCTCGTTAAGAAAGGCACTCAGCCTATTCTTCTACAAATAGGAGCATTACATAAGGAGATGATATCCTTTCATGTTTTACCCTCTTCTACCAGTCCTATCATTCTGGGACTACCATGGCTCCAACAACACTCTCCTCAGATGGATTGGACCACTTCTCAAGTTCTATCTTGGAGTTCAAACTGTTTTAAAAATTGTCTTTCTCGTGTTCATCCCCTGGCCTCTACTAGCATCTCTTCTGAACTTCTACCCAGCTGCCTTCCAAGTCAGTATCTGTCATTTCGGGATGTCTTTGACAAAGCCAGATCGGAACATCTTCCTCCTCACCGGACATGGGATTGTCCTATTGATCTTCTACCTGACCAAATCCCTCCGCGAAGTCGTGTATATCCTTTATCACTGCCAGAGACCCAAGCCATGTCTGAGTATGTCCAAGAGAATCTTCAACGTGTATTTATTAGACTTTCGTCTTCTCCTGCTGGGGCCGGTTTCTTTTTTGTTAAAAAGAAGGATGGGTCTCTTCGCCCATGTATTGACTACAGAGGTCTTAACGCTATTACAATTAAGAACCGATACCCCATTCCTCTCATCACTGAATTGTTCGACCGTATAAAGGGGGCCAAGATTTTCAATAAGCTAGACCTTAGGGGAGCTTATAACCTCATCAGAATTAAAACCGGCGATGAATGGAAAACTGCTTTTAACACTCGTGACGGTCACTACGAATACCTAGTGATGCCCTTCGGTTTATGTAATGCCCCTGCAGTGTTCCAAAGCTTTGTTAACGAGATTTTCAGAGACCTCCTCTATGATTGTGTTGTGGTATATCTGGATGACATCCTGATCTTCTCCCAGGACCTTCACTCTCATCGCCTTCACGTGGCAGAAGTCCTCTCACGACTCCGTAAGAACCAACTTTTTTGCAAGTTAGATAAATGCTTGTTTGAACAACTTCAAATGTCATTCCTTGGCTACATAGTCTCAGGCACAGGATTAAAGATGGATCCAGAGAATGTACGAGCTATACTTGAGTGGCCTCTCCCTTTGGGGTTGAAGCCTGTACAATGCTTCCTAGGATTCTCTAATTATTACAGATGTTTTATTAAAGGATATTCCACCATTGTGGCACCCATTGTGTCTCTCACCCGGAAGGGTGCCAACCCCAAATCTTGGCCACCAGAGGCCTTAAAGGCTTTCGATTTCCTCAAAGAAGCATTCTCTTCGGCACCAATTCTTCAACAACCTGATACGTCTCAGCCATTCTTCCTCGAAATTGATGCCTCAAGTGTTGGAGTAGGGGCTGTCCTTTCTCAAAAGTCTCATCTTAATCAGTTCCATCCTTGTGCGTTTTTCTCCAGGAAGTTTTTGCCAGCAGAGAAGAATTACGCCATTGGCGATAAAGAGTTACTTGCCATTAAAATAGCTTTGGAAGAATGGCGTTATCTTCTAGAAGGAGCTAGATACCCTGTCACAATTTTCACGGATCACAAAAACCTTTTTTATCTACAATCCGCTCAATGCCTAAATCCTAGGCAAGCTAGGTGGTCTCTCTTCTTCTCTCTCTTTGACATTCGAATTACATTTAAACCTGGAGAAAAGAACAAACGTGCAGATGCTCTATCTCAAGCCTTTTCCTATGATACCGAGACCGAGGAGGTAAAACCTCGTCCTAAATTAGATCCCAAGTGTATATTAACATCTACTCTGTCTCCAGCCAGTACACCACCACCAAGGAAGACTTTTGTGCCATCTGATTTACGAAAGAAGCTTCTGACCTGGTACACTCTACTCGTTTTGCTGGTCATACTGGGGTACGTAAAACCATGGATTTGGTCTCTCGCAATTATTGGTGGCCAAAACTTCATTGCGATGTTAAAGACTTTGTGGCTTCTTGTGAGATCTGTAACCAACATAAGTCATCTCGTCAATCGCCTACTGGACAATTAATCCCGCTGCCCATTCCGGACAAACCATGGACCCATCTGAGCATGGACTTTATTACCGACCTACCCCCTAGTAAAAAGTATAATACCATCTGGGTAGTGGTAGATCGGTTTTCGAAAATGGCTCATTTCGTTCCACTTGTTGGCCTTCCATCTTCATCTGTCCTTGCCATCTGTCTTGGTTAGGTAAACATGTATAAGACAAATATGACAAAGTAAAAGTATAAAGTGTTGTGACAAGACCAGGCCTTACATTGAGAATATTGGGCCAGTTAAGTCTGTCAGTCAGTGGACCAATTGAACAAATAGCAGTCCACTCAGTTATTAAGTGCCGCCCGATGGCTATATCCAGTATTGTTGTGGTGTCCAGAGAGGGAGGGTGGATGCAGCTCACAGGGAGCGTGAAACAGCTGTGGACCCTGGAATATCAAAAAAGAGTAGAAGGGGTTAAAAACAGGAAGGTCGGGACTCTATCTACAATCAGAAGATGGAATCTGCCTTTATATTGACCATTGTTCCAGCACCTCTCCAACCCAGACTTTATGGCATAGAAACAGCAGGTGGTAAGACCACTGATGTCATGTTTTACCTCAACCAAGGGCCAGACTGACCATCTGACAATTCTGGCAAATGCCAGAAGGGCCGATGGTTAGATAGGCCGGTCCGCATGCAAGTAGTCACATGGGACGTGCACGACGTCACAGGAGCCATCCCATCTGATTACTTGCATCGGACGCACGTCACTGAACCTCCATCCGCCGAGCAGCGCGCAGGGAGGTACTGCTGCTCGGGCGGGCATGCGGATGGCTGGATCGTGAAGTGAAGTGGATGTAAACAAGGTAAGTGTGTTTGTGTCCATGTGCAGTGGCGGATCCAGGGGGGGGCGATCGCCCCCCATAGCAGGGGCTTGCTGCCAGCGGCTGCATTATGTGCAGGTCCATTCAGCAGTGACAGGCAGGGCCAGCGTGCTGCCTGGCCACTCTGATTGTGTTTTAAACACAATCAGAGCAAATTGATTTGAGCAGCTTCCACTTTTGTATTTGTCATAGTATGCAGCTGCTGGCAGCCTCAGATGTCAAAAAGGGGGCGGGGCCTAAATCGCGCCCCCCTACATCGCCCCGGGTAGCAGTATTCTCTACATCCGCCCCTGTCCATGTGTGTGTGTTCATGTTAATATAGTGTGTGTGTGTGTGTGTGTGTGTAGCCATGTTAATATAGCGTGTGTGTTCGGCTATGTTATTATAGCGTGTGTGTGCGGCAATGTTATTCCTGATGGCTGGATGGTGAAGTGAAGTGGATGTAACAAGGTAAGTGAGTGTGTGTGTGACCGTGTTAATATAGTGTGTGTGTGTGACAATGTTAATATAGTGTGTGTGCGTGTGTCCATGTGTGTGTGTCCATAATAATATAGTGTGTGTGTGTGTAGCCATGTTAATATAGCGTGTGTTGGGCAATGGAATTATAGCGTGTATGTGCGGCCATGTTATTATAGCGTGTGTGTGCGGCCATGTTATTATAGCGTGTGTGTGCAGCCATGTTATTATAGCGTGTGTGCGGCCATGTTATTATGACGTTTGTGTGCGGTCATGTTATTATAGCGTGTGTGCATGGCCATGTTATTATAGCATGTGTGTGCAGCCATGTAATTATAGAGTGTGTGTGCTGCCATGTTATTATGCCATATGTGTGCGGCCATGTTAATATAGCTTGTGTGTGCGGCCATGTTAATATAGCGTGTGTGTGGGCGCAGTATTTAAATATAGCATGTGTGGAGGGAGGGAAATAGGTTTTGAGTAAATGGGTATACTGTTAATTTAATTTTGGGGCTGGTTGGAAAGAAATATGTCTACTTATTAAATGTGAATATTATTATTGTTGGGAATGAAGGCAGGCCTAATTATAAAACGTTATTACTATTGATTTAACACCAGGGCTGGTTGGAGTTTTCTAAATCTCATGCACCCATTTTTTTTTTTCAAATAGGGCATCCAACATTCCAGGATCAAAACAAGCAGGAACTGAGCTAAAGAAACCAGCTGCCACAAGTGGTGAAAGTGACAATAATAGATAGGAGAGAGCAGGACAGTCTGCCAACTGTTCTGAATCTGGTGGGTCAGTCCTGAATATGGGTGATTGTCTCGCTTAGTCGGGATTTAGTCCGACTGCAAGGACAATTGGGAGGTATGTCCTGCTTCACAACGTACTGCTTGTGAAGGCAGAGCTGTGTGCATCTAACCGTAGTGCACACAGTATTGCCTGTGTATTTGTCTAAAATGATAACCATCTTACATAGTAGGGGCCCTGCTGTCTTTAAAACTCTGGACTCCTTGAGCCTTAATCCAGCTCTGATTAGGGGAAGGGAGCTGATAGCTGCTCCCGGTCCTTGGACAGGTCACAGAAGGGAGAGTAAGCCGAGGAGCTCTA
Source organism: Mixophyes fleayi (assembly GCF_038048845.1). Taxonomy (NCBI): domain Eukaryota; kingdom Metazoa; phylum Chordata; class Amphibia; order Anura; family Limnodynastidae; genus Mixophyes; species Mixophyes fleayi. Next base: position 247,971,857 of record NC_134404.1, on the reverse strand, counting down.
AGTATTACAGATTTGGTAATCTCGTGGGACAATGAGCTTCCCTGCTCACTTTACAGGAAGTTCCCACCCTGATGAATATCAGCACCATCAGAAGCATAGATAAGTACAGTAGTCTGGGGGTGTCATAATGTGGCTTGAAGGGCGTGATAAATGTAATGTTTAATTACAATATATGTATCAATGCCCCATGTTGACCACACCCACAGCAGAATGTGGTCACGCCCTTTTTGGCGACGCCGCTCAGCGGCTGCACACAGATTATTTGCTACTCTTCTATGGAGGGGGGCCCCAAAAGTTCATTGTACCCGGGCCCCAAATTTCTCTTGCCGGTCCTGTACATACCATTATCAGATGCTGGTAAGCCATGTGCTGCAAATAGAGAGTCAAGCAGCTCGTAATACATTTGAATATCACAGGAAACAGTATAACAATTCCGCTAATCCGAGCCCACCCGAACAGTGCAGAGGTTGTAGGGTAGTGGTGCTCCTGCGTGATCAGTCCAGTGGTGGTTTATGCTTGTGTCCAGTGCTCTGTCTTTGCTGAGTCCAGTGGTGCTTTATGCTTGTGTCCAGTGCTCTGTCTTTGCTGAGTCCAGTGGTCCTTTTGTCCTGTGCTCTGTCCTGCTGAGTCCAGTGGTGCTTTGGCCAGTGTCTGTCCTGCTGAGTCCAGTGGTGCTTTATTCCTGGGCATTTTTGTGCTAAGTCCATAGTAATTTTCTAATTATTAAAAACTCCCAAAAAAAAAATTATACCAAAAATATTAAAAAAAAATATTAAAAATAATTTAAAAAGTATAAAAAAATTATAGAGCAATATATTATTGCAGTCCTGAAATATTAGTACTGCAATACCTATGTTCACTGTTCTTGCAGTCCAGAATTATTAGTACTGCTAAATTTACCTACGTTCACTGTTCTTGCAGTACTGCAATCTATATTACTATGTTCACTGTTTCAGCAGTCCCAAAAAATAGAAACTGCAATCTATATTACTGACTCCTTGAAAAAGTCCGTATGTTTGGATGAAACGCGGAAACGCGTCGGAGAAGACACAACTTCCTGTTCATTTACTGTTACCCTGCCGAATTTCTTACACCCATATGTAAGTGCATGTATTTCGCACCTGAATAAATTCTGTCAGCACTTCACTATTTAAGATTCCCTTTCTTTTCGAGCGATCTATGCCACGCACGCACAGTTTACACGGATTGGGATTCAGCAGCTGCAGCACGAGCACTCAGCGCCATTACACACGCCGCCATCAGCAGTCAGTGCTACCCGCCTGACCCGCACACCTTACGGCACAAGATTGTCATCTGCATAGCATCACTGTCTGTATACTTTTGTCACCTCTGTGTGAATCCTCTACACATCGGTATCCTGGAGACACTCCAGGTCGTCAAGTTCAAGCTACCCAGGACTGTTATCGAGATTGTAGAGACTGCAAATATTCACCATTTAGCATTATTTTTGTATTTGTTTTTGTTTTGTTTGTGTTTTATTTTTATTTTTGTATTTTGGATCCATCCCATTTCTGCCATTCCCCCTTTGTTACATTATTCAACATGTTTTGACACATGCTGCTATTTCACCTTGCCACCCCTGCCTCATTCTGTCCTTTCCCATCTTCTAAGTTGGCTCCAATTTCGTAGCATCCACCCTCCGCAGCCACACTTATTCACCACACTTTGCTGATACTCATTGGTATACTTGAGCGCAAGGGAAAACCCCCCCATCTCTATCAATTTAATAGGAGTCCGGTTTACTCCTTTTCCCTAGCTGCTCGTATATCCCAGTTGCCCCAGTGCACACACCCCCTCCTGTTTCAATCTATATTACTACGTTTACTGTTTCTGCAGTCCAAAAAAATAGGAACTGCAATCTATATTACTACGTTCACTGTTTCTGCAGTCCAAAAAATAGGAACTGCAATCTATATTACTTCGTTCACTGTTTCTGCAGTCCAAAAAATAGGAACTGCAATCTATATTACTACGTTCACTGTTTCTGAAGTCCAAAAAATAGGAATTGCAATCTATATTACTACGTTCACTTTTTGTGCAGTCCCAAAAAATAGGAACTGCAAACTATATTACTACGTTCAGTTTTTGTGCAGTCCAAAAAAATAGGAACTGCAATCTATATTACTACGTTCACTGTTTCAGCAGTCCAAAAAATAGGAACTGCAAACTTTATTACTACGTTATTATTATTATTATTATTATTAATTTTTATTTATAGGGCGCCACAAAGTATCCGTAGCGCCGTACAAGGACAAACAATGGCACAGTACAAGGTGAAACAGCACAGTACAAGTAACAGTAAGCACTATAACTCTGGGGGCTCAGGCACAGCATGAAAGAGAGGGAGGGAGGGGAAAAGTGAGTATAGGCAGGTAACTATGGCCCAAGAGGGTGGGCACGGATGACAGGTTGAGAGTCACTGAGGGGAGCGGAGAGAAACGAGAGGAGACAGAGGGCAGAGGGACTGAGAGGAGGTGAGCTGAGTAGCTGGAGAGCGCAGACAAAAGTGATGGAAACAGAAGGTAGGAGAGCCCTGCTCAAAGGAGCGAACAATCTAAAGGGAGGGGAAGACAGACAGACACATGGATGAGATGGAGAAACGGAGACGGAGTCGAGGAAGGGGGAGAAGGGAAGAAGGGATGAGAAAGAGAGGTGGCCGACCGGTGGGAGTTTAGGCATGAGACTGGAAGGCTTTAAGGAAAAGGTGGGTTTTTAATGTTCGTTTGAAAGAGGACAGATTAGGGGAAGTTCTGATGGAGCGGGGGAGCTTGTTCCAATGGAGGGGAGCGGCGCGGGAGAAGTCTTGGATACGTGCGTGAGAGGAGGTAATCAGAGGGGAAGAGAGGCGACGATCGTTGGATGATCGCAGTGAGCGGGAGGGAGTGTGAATAGAGATAAGGTTAGAGATGTAGGGAGCAGTGGAGTTGGCGAGGGCCTTGTAAGTCAGAGTGAGGAGCTTGAAAAGGATTCTGTAGGGGAAGGGGAGCCAGTGAAGGGCTCGGTAGAGTAGGGATACAGAGGTGGAACGGCGAGAGAGGAAAATAAGCCTAGCAGCGGCGTTAAGTACAGATCTAAGGGGAGCGAGATGAGAGAGGGGGAGGCCGATAAGGAGAAGGTTGCAGTAGTCCAAGCGGGAGATAATCAGAGAGTGGACGAGAGATTTGGTGGCATCCTGGGAGAGGAAGGGCCGAATGCGGGCAATGTTGCGAAGCTGGAAACGGCAGGATTTGGCGAGAGAGTGAATGTGAGGGGCAAAGGAGAGAGAGGAGTCGAGGATGACACCTAGGCAGCGGAGTTGGGGAACAGGGGAGATAGATGAGTTGTCAACAGTGATGGAGAGGTCAGAGGGGAAGGAGGTACGAGAGGGAGGAAAGACAATGAGTTCAGTTTTAGCAAGATTGAGTTTAAGAAATCTAGAGGACATCCAGGAGGAGATGGCAGAGAGGCATGCGGATACCCTGGAAAGAAGGGAGGGAGAGAGATCAGGAGAGGAAAGGTAGAGTTGAGTGTCAGCATAAAGGTGGTACTTGAGGCCGAAGGAGCTGATGAGTGCACCCAGAGAAGAGGTGTATAGTGAGAATAGTAAGGGTCCAAGGACAGAGCCCTGAGGGACCCCGACTGGAAGGGAGGAAAAAGGGGAGAGAGAATCAGAGGTGGAAACAGAGAAGGAACGGTCGGCAAGGTAAGAGGTGAACCAGGAGAGGACGGTACCGGAGAGGCCAATGGACTGAAGGGTGTGAAGCAGGAGGGGGTGGTCAACGGTGTCAAAGGCCGCTGAGAGGTCAAGGAGAATCAGGAGGGAGTAGTGGCCCATGGCTTTAGCCGAGAGGAGATCGTTCGTAACTTGAGCCAGGGCAGTTTCAGGCGAATGGAGGGGGCGGAAGCCTGATTGGAGAGGGTCAAGGAGGGAGTGTTCAGAGAGGTAGGTGGAGAGACGGTTGCAGACAAGTCTCTCGAGTATTTTGGAGGCAAATGGGAGAAGGGAAATGGGGTGGTAATTAGAGAGTGAGGTGGGGTCAAGATTGGGTTTCTTTAGAATGGGTGAGACGAGAGCATGTTTAAAGGCGGAGGGGAAGATGCCGGTGGAGAGGGACAGATTAAAGAGGTGAGCGAGGTGGGAGCAGGTGGAGGCGGAAAGGGAGCGAAGAAGGTAAGAAGGGTTGGGGTCCTGGGGGCAGGTAGAAGGGGGGGAAGAAGAAATGAGAGAGTGGACTTCCTCACCCGAGGTGGGGCGGAAGGAGAGAAGTAGTTGGTGGCTGGGGGGAGAGGGGGGGAGAGTGGAGGGGGGAGAAGGGCGAGAGGGGGGTGGCGGAAGAGTGGGTGGAGGAGGAGATTTCAAGTCTGATGGCCGTGATTTTTGAGGAGAAAAAGGAGGTGAAGTCATTGGCAGATAAGGAGGAAGGGAGGGGGGGGTGGTGGGGGAGACAGGAGAGTGTTAAAGGTAGCGAAGAGGCGGCGGGGGTTGGAGGACTGGGAGGAGATGAGGGATTTAAAGAAGGATTGCTTAGCGAGCGAGAGGGCAGAGCTGTAGGAGGAGAGGATAAACTTGAAGTGTAGGAAATCAGCCAGGGAGCGAGATTTCCTCCAGTGGCGTTCGGCAGTACGAGAGCATTTTTGGAGGAAACAGGTAAGTTTGGAGTGCCAGGGTTGGGGATTGGAGCAGCGAAGGTGGATGGGCTGGGCAGGGGCAACCGCATCAAGGGCAGCGGAGAGGGTTTGGTTATAGAGGGAGGCCGCCTGATTAGGGCAGGACAGGGTGGAAAGGGGAGAGAGGAGAGTTTCGAGAGAAGAGGATAGAATAGCGGGATCAAGGGTGTCGAGATCGCGCCTGGACCGGGTAGATTTGGGTGGGGGGAGGGGTGCAGGAGTAGAGGAGAGAGAGAATGAGAGGAGATGGTGGTCCGAGAGTGGAAAGGGGGAGATAGAGAAGTCGGACAGACTGCAACGGTGGGAGAAGACAAGGTCAAGGGAGTGACCAAGGCAGTGGGTAGAAGAGGAGGTCCATTGGGAGAGGCCAAGGGAGGAAGAGAGGGCAAGGAGTTTGACGAAAGCAGGGTCGGTGGGGTTGTCAATAGGGATATTGAAGTCGCCAAGGATAATGGAGGGGATGTCAGAGGAGAGGTGGTGTGGAAGCCAGGCAGCAAAGTTGTCAAGGAAAAGGGAGGAGGGCCCAGGGGGACGGTATATGACAGAGACGCGGAGATGGATGGGGTAGAAGAGACGGATAGAGTGGACTTCAAAAGAGGAGAAGGAGAGGGAGGGTTCAGGAGGAATGAGTCTGAAAGTACAGGTGGAGGATAGGATAATGCCCACTCCACCGCCTGGGCGGTCTCCAGGTCTGGCGGAGTGGGTGAAGGAGAGGCCGCCATAGGAGAGAGCGGCAGGGGAGGCAGTGTCGGAATCGGTGAGCCAGGTTTCGGTAATGGCAAGAAGGTTAAGAGAGTTAGATAAGAAGAGGTCATGGATAGAGGGGAGTTTGTTGCGGACGGATCTAGCATTCCAGAGGGCACAGGAGAAAGGGAGGGAGGGGAGAGGGGAGATGGGGATAAGGTTGGCAAGGTTAGCGGTGCGCGGTGGAGTGCGTTGACAGGAGCGTGAAGTTGGGCGAGGTGAGAGTATGGGTATGGCAAGTGAACAGGGAGGCATGGTGGGGTGGGGGAGGAGTGGAAGAAGTAGAGGGGACTGAAGAATCGTCTGAAGCAGAGGGGCGGGAGAGGAGGACAGGGGGAGTCAGAAGGTAGACAAGAGGAATTGAGATAAGTGAGTTAAATAAAGTAATAGCCAACAATGACAATGGACAGGGGGAGTCAGAAGGTAGACAAGAGGAAATGAGATAAGTGAGTTAAATAAAGTAATAGCCAACAATGACAATGATGGTGGGGAGAGGTGTGGCCTACGTTCACTTTTTGTGCAGTCCCAAAAAATAGGAACTGCAAACTATATTACTACGTTCACTTTTTGTGCAGTCCAAAAAAATAGGAACTGCAATCTATATTACTACGTTCACTGTTTCAGCAGTCCAAAAAATAGGAACTGCAATCTATATTACTGCGTTCACTGTTTCTGCAGTCCCAAAGTGTGTGTGGTTTAGGGGTACGCTCTCTTGTGCTGCATATAATGGAGTACAAAAATTTGGAGGATAAAGTAGGGAAAGATCAAGACCCACTTCCTCCTAATGCTGAAGCTGCTGCCACTAGTCATGACATAGACGATGAAATGCCATCAACGTCGTCTGCCAAGGGCGATGCCCAATCTCCTAGTAGAGGGCATGTAAAATCCAAAAAGCCAAAGTTCACTACAATTAGTAAAAAAAGAAAATTCAAATCATCAGAGGAGAAACGTAAACTTGCCAATATGCCATTTACGACACGGAGTGGCAAGGAACGGCTTAGGTCCTGGCCCATGTTCATGACTAGTGGTTCAGCTTCACCCAAGGATCTAAGCCCTCCTCCTCCCCACCCCTCTAAAAAATTTAAGAGACTTAAGCTGTCATCAACAACACAGCAAACAACTCTGCCTTCTAAAGAGATGGCATCACAAATCCCAAAGGCGAGACCAAGGGTGTTGGTGGTTGCAAAGCCTGACCTTCCCATCACTGTACGGGAAGAGGTGGCTCCTTCCACCATTTGCAGCACACCCTCTGCATATGCTGGAGGATCACCCACAGTCCAGTTACAGATTTGGCTAATGAAGGTGTGAATGTTGTACATCGGGAGGAAGATATTGATGTAGCTGGCGCTGAGGAGGAACTTGACGAGGAGGATGCTGATGTGGTTATCATAAATGAGCCACCAGGGGGGGAAACAGTTGTTGTCCATGGGATGAAAAAGACCATGGTGATGCCTGGTCAGAAGACCAAAAAACCCACCTCTTCTGTATGGAGTTATTTTTATCCCAATCCGGACAACAAATGTATGGCCATATGTAGCTTATGAAAAGCTCAAATAAGCAGGGGTAAGGATCTTGGCCACCTAGGGACATCCTCCCTTATACAACACCTGAAGAACCTTCATAATTCAGTGTTTAGTTCAGGACCTGTGGCTAGGACCGTCAGCAGTCCAGGGACACCTAAATCCCTTGGTCCTGTTGGATACACACCACCAACACCCTCCTCGTCAACTTCCTCCACGATCTCCATCAGATTTAGTCCTGCAGGCTATGTCACCAGCCAGACTGAGTCCTCTTCAATCCGGGATTCATCCGAGGAATCCTGCAGCGGTACTACTACTGCCGCTGCTGCTGTTGCTGCTGGTAGTCGGTCATCTTCCCAGAGGGAAAGTCGTAAGAACGCTACATCTTTCACTAAACAGTTGACCGTTCAACAGTCGTTTGCCATGACCACAAAGTACGACAGTAGTCACCCTATTGCATAGCGGATAACTGCGGCTGTAACAGCTATGTTGGTGTTAGAAGTGCATCCGGTGTCCGCCATCAGTGGAGTGGGATTTAGACGGTTGATGGAGGTATTGTGTCCCCGGTACCAAATCCCGTCGAGATTCCACTTCACTAGGTAGGCGATACCCGGGATGTACAGAGAAGTACATCCTCAGTGTCCTCAGTGCTCTGAAAAATGCGGTTGTACCCACTGTCCACCTAACCATCGACATGTGGACAAGTGGTTCAGGGCAAACGAAGGACTACATGATTGTGACAGCCCACTGGGTAGATGCATCGCCTTCCGCAGCAACAGCAGCAGCTGCATCAGTAGCAGCATCTCCACAACGGCTGCTGGTTCCAAGGCAGGCAACTTTGTGTATCACCGGTTTTAATAATAGGGACAACGCTGACAACCTCTTAGAGAAACTGAGGGAAATAATCTCTCAGTGGCTTACCCCACTTAGACTCTCCTGGGGATTTGTGGTGTCAGACAACGCCAGTAACATTGTGCGGGCATTACATATGGCCAATTACCAGCACGTCCCATGTTTTGCCCACACCGTTAATTTGGTGGTGCAGCATTACCTGAAGAGTGACAGGGATGAGCAGGAGATGCTTGCGGGGGCCCGCAAAATTTCTGGACACTTTCGTCATTCTGCCAGTACCTACCGCAGACTCGTGCAACATCAAAAAAGGCTGAACCTGCCCTGCCATCACCTCAAACAAGAGGTTGTGACGTGCTGGAACTCCACCCTCTATATGCTGCAGAGGATGGAAGAGCAGCAAAAGGCCATTCAAGCCTACACAGCCACCTACGACATAGGAAAATGAATGGGGATGCGCCTTAGTCAAGCGCATTGGAGACTGATTTCCTTGTTGTGCAAGGTTCTCCAGCGGTTTGAACTTGCCACATGAGAAGTCAGTTCCGACACTGCCAGCTTGAGTCAGGTGATTCCCCTGATCAGGCTGTTGCAGAAGCAGCTGGAGAAAGTGAGGGAGGAGCTGTTAAAGCATTGTGATTCCACCAAGCATGTAGCTCTTGTGGATGAAGCCCTTCGTATGCTTTGCCAGGATCCGAGGGTGGTCACTCTTTTAAAGTCAGAGGAATACATTCTGGCCACTGTGCTGGATCCTCGGTTTAAAGCGTATGTTGTGTCTCTGTTTCCGGCGGACACAAGTCTACAGAGGTGCAAAGACCTGCTGGTCAGGAGATTGTCCTCTGAAGAGGACTGTGACATGCCAACAGCTCCACCCTCCATTTACTTCAACACCTGTGGCTGCGAGGAAAAAGCTCAGTTTTCCTAAAAGACCCGCTGGCGGGGATGCTGAGAACATCTGGTCCGGACTGAAGGACCTGCCAACCATTGCAGACATGTCTACTGTCGCTGCATTGGATGCTGTCACAATTGAAAAAATGGTGGAGGATTACTTTGCTGACACCATCCAAGTAGACATGTCAGACAGTCCATATTGTTACTGGCAGGAAAAAAAGGCAGTTTGGAAGCTCCTGTACAAACTGGCTCTATTTTACCTGAGTTGTCCCCCCTCCAGTGTGTACTCGGAACGAGTTTTTAGTGCAGCAGGGAACCTGGTCAGTGAGCGGCGAAGGAGGTTGCTTCCTCACAACGTTGAAAAAATGATGTTTATAAAAATGAATAACCAATTCCTCAATGAAGTACAGCACTGCCCTCCAGATAGTACAGAGGGACCTGTGGTTGTGGAGTCCAGCGGGGACAAATTGATAATGTGTGAGGAGGAGGAAGTACACACTGTAGGGGAGAGGAATCAGAGGTTGAGGATGAGGACGACATCTTTCCTCAGTAGAGCCTGTTTAGTTTGTACAGGGAGAGATGAATTGTTTTTTTGGTGTGGGGGCCCAAACAAACCAATCATTTCAGCCAAAGTTGTTTGGTAGGCCCTGTCGCTGAAATGATTGGTTTGTTAAAGTGTGCATGTCCTATTTCAACAACATAAGGGTGGGTGGGAGGGCCCAAGGACAATTCCATCTTGCAACTCTTTTTTTGGCATTATGTGACCATTCAACAGTCGTTTGCCATGTTCAAAAAGTAAAACAAAATGTCAACAAATTCAAAAAATTAAACCAAAAGTAAAATGCCCTGTCATAATTTAAAACAAGAGGTATTAACGTGCTAGAACTATTGTAGTGTTTATATATTATTAAACAACGTTGACTGTTGCTGCAAAATTTTTAAATAATATTGTGGGGAACACTACACTATGCAGTCCATAAACTTTTTGGGTGGAATTCAGACCCGTGGAGGGTTTTATAATTATATTGTGGCCCCGGTAAAAAATTGTGTACCGGGGCCACCCCACTACGCAGTCAAGAAACTTTTTTTTTGGAATTCAGACCCGTGGAGCGTTTTTTAATTATATTGTAGGGATCACTCCTCTACGCAGTCCAGGTACAATTTTTGGTGTAATTAAGAGCAGTTGATGGTTTTCCTATTATATTGTGGTGACCACTCCTCTACGCAGTCCAGGTACAATTTTTGGTGTAATTAAGAGCAGTTGATTGTTTTCTTATTATATTGTAGGGACCACTCCTCTATGCAGTCCAGATACAATGTTTGGTGTAATTAAGACCAGTTGATGCTGGTTTTCTTATTATATTGTGGGGACCACTCCTCTACGCAGTCCAGGTACAATTTTTGGTGGGATTCAGACCATTTGAGGGTTTTTAAATTATATTGTGGTGACCACTCCTCTACGCAGTCCAGAAGGATACCTCGTTGCAACGTTTTGGACTAATAACAATATTGTGAGGTGTTCAGAATACACTGTAAATTAGTGGAAATGATTGTTATTGAATGTTATTGAGGTTAATAATAGCGTAGGAGTGAAAATAAGCCCAAAAACTTGATTTTTGAGCTTTTTATGCTTTTTAAAAAAAAAATCCGAATCCAAAACCTTAAATCGGAACCAAAACCTTTCGGCAGGTGTTTTGCGAAACAAATCCGAACCCAAAACCTCAAGCAAATCCGAATCCAAAACACAAAACACGAGACACCATAAGTCGGCGGTGCACATCCCTAGTTTGTGGCCTTTCTGTATTTGTGTATGGCATTTGTGTGTGTGTGTGTGTGGCCTTTGTGTGTGTGTTTGGCCTGTGCGTGTGGTCTGTGCATGTGGTCTGTATGTATGGCATTTGTGTGTGTGTAAGCCCTGTTTGGCCTGTGTTTGTGTGCTTTGTGTGTGTGATCTGTTTGTGTGTGGCCTGTGTGTGTGGCCTTTGTGTGTGTGTGTTTGGCATGTGTGTGTGGCATGTGCATGTGGTCTGTGTGTGTGTGGCCATTATGTGTGCGTGTCTGTGTGTTTGGCCTTTGTATGTATGTGTGTGTGTGGCTTGTGTGTTTGTGTTTTGCCATTGTTTGTGTGTGTGTTTCCTGTGTGTGTGTGTGTGTGTGTGCCGTGTGTGTGTGTGTGTCTGTGAGTGTGTGGCTTTTATGTGTGTGTGCCCTGTTTGGCCTGTGTTTGTGTGCTTTGTGTGTGTGTGTGTGTGTGGCCTTTTTGTGTGTGGCCTTTGTGTGTGTTTGTGTGGCCTGTGTTTGTGTGTGTGTGGCCTTTGTGTGTGTGTGCCCTGTGTTTGTGTGTGTGTGCCCTGTTTGGCCTGTGTGTGTGGCCTGTTTGTGTTTGGCCTGTGTGTTTGGCCTTTGTGTGTGTGTGTATGCGTATGCGTATGCGTGTGTGGCCTCTGTGTATGGCCATGGGTGAGTGTTTGTTTGTATCCTTTGTGTGTGTATGACCTGATTGTGTGGCCATTGTGTGTGTGTGTGGCCATGGTGTGTGTGTGTGTGTGTGTGGCCATTGTGTGTGTGTGTGGCCATTGTGTGTGTGTGTGTGTGTGTGTGACTTTGTGTGTGTGTGGCCATTGTTTGTGTGTGTGTCCTGTGTGTGTGCCCTGTGTTTGTGTATGTGTGTTGCCTTTGGGTGTGTGTGCCCTGTTTGGCCAGTGTGTGTGGCATTTGTGTCTGTGACCTGTTTGTGTGTGGCCTATCTGTGTGTGTGAGTGTGGCCTTTGTGTGTGTGTGTGTGTGTGTGTGTGTGTGTGTGTGTGGCCTCTGTGTGTGTATGTGTGTGTAGCCTGTGTGTCTGTGGCTTTTCTGTGTTTGTGTGTGGACTTTGTGTGTGTGCTCTGTTTGGCCTGTGTGTGTGGCCTTTGTGTGTGTGTGTGTGTGTGTGTGTGTGTGTGACCTTTGTGTGTGTGTGTAGCCTGTGTGTTTGTGGCCTTTCTGTGTTTGTGTGCGTAGCCTTTGTGTGTGTGTGTATGAGGTGTGTGGGGCCTTTGTGTGCGTTTGTGTGTGTGTCTGTGTGTGGCCTTTGGATGTGTGTGAGTGTGTGTGAGGCCTTTGGGTGTGTGTGTAGCATCTGTTTACATGTATGACCACGGGTGTGTGTATTTGGCCTTTGTGTGTGTATGACCTGTGTGTTCGTGGCATTTCTGTGTCTGCGGCCATTGTGCCTGTGTGTGTGTGTCCTTTGTCTGTGTGTGAGATCATTGTGTGTGTGGCCTTTGGGTGTGTGTGTGTGTGTGTGTGTGGCCTGTGTGTGTGTGTGTGTGGCCTGTGTGTGTGTGTGTGTGTGTGTGGCCTTTGGGTGTGTGTGTGGCCTTTGGGCGTGTGTGAGGCCTTTGGGCGTGTGTGAGGCCTTTGGGTGTGTGGTCTTTTGGTGTGTATGTGTGTGGCCTTTGGGTGTGTGTGTGTGTTGACTTTGGGTGTTGACTTTGGGTGTGTGTGTGTGGCCCTTTGATGTGTGTATCTGGCTTTTTGGTGTGTTTGTGTGCCCTTTGGGTGGGTGTGTGTTTGTGTGTGGCCTTTGGGTGTGTATGTGTGTCTGGTATTTGTGTGTGTGTGGCCTTTGGGTGTGTGGGTATTAAGCAGCCCAACCTGGATACATATAATCATACCTTTCTTAAACCTTAAATTACTGTACATAACTTAACAACTAAAATAACGACACAGAGACTTATGTATGTTGGCAAAAATTAGGTTGGTTTATTAATACTCTGTAAATTGGTGGCGGAGAAAGTGCACTGCGGGACAGCAAACGACTGATACTAAGAACCAAGTGTGGTACCGGCCTTAACATCCATTTAACAAACTGGGTCTAAACCCTAACTGCTTGGCCGGCGCTAAATCTGGCGGCAGGTGACCACCCCCCTTCTTGCTTATCAACCGTCAAGGATTTCTCCCACAAAAAAGATCCAGAGTTACATTACATCGCAAGGGGCAGTGCCTGAGGCCAATCAGCGATAGCACTGTATTCATCAGCCGCTGTCTGCAGTGCCCTTCCTACTCTGTGACGCAGAAAAAAGAGCATGGTTAAAACACATATACAACCTACCAAACCTTATTTTTAGGGCGGGTGGGTGGGATCTCGTGTCGATGACTGTACACTCCCACTTTCCTGGTGATATATATAAGGTGTCCCAGCCCTCCCACAACCCTTCTTATTGGTCGGTCTGGCCCTGAGGTATATTAACCCATCAGGTAAGTGTAAAGTTAATGATGAGCACACAGGCCTGCTGCTTAAGTGCTTTCATCTTCAGGGACTCTCTTGTCATTGTGTGTGGTATTTGGGTGTGTATCTGTGTGTGGCCTTTAGGGGGGTGGCCCTTGGGGGTGTGTGTGGCCTTTGTGTATGTGTGTGTGGCCTGTTTGTGTGTGTGTGGCTTTTTGGTGTGTGTGTGACTTTTGGGTGTGTGTGGCATTTGGGTGTGTGTGTGTGTATTTGGATCTGTGTGTGTGGCCTTTGGGGGGTGGCCTTTGGGGGTGTGTGTGGCCTTTGTGTATGTGTGTGTGGCCTGTTTGTGTGTGTGTTGCTTTTTGCTGTGTGTGTGTCCGTGTGGCCTTTGGGTGTGTGTGGCATTTGTGTGTGTGTGTGTGTGTGTGTGTGTGTGTATTTGGATCTGTTCGTGTGGCCTTTGTGTGTGTGTGGCCTATGGGTGTGTGTGTGCGTGTGGCCTCTGGGTGTGTGTCTGGCCTTTAGGTGTGTGGGTGTGTTTGTGTGGCCTTTGGGTGTGCGTGTGTCTGTGGCCTTTGTGTGTGGGTGGCCTCTGTGTGTGTGTGTGTGTGTGTGTGTGTGTGTGGCCTGTGTGTGTCTATGTGTGTGTTTGGCCTGTGTGTGTGTGTGTTTGTGTATGGTCTTCGTGTGTCTCCCCAAAAAATACTGGTAGGTTAATTGGCTGCTAACAAATTGACCCTAGTCTGTGTCTGTCTGTCTGTGTGTGTTAGGGAATTTAGACTGTAAGCCCCAATAGGGCAGGGACTGATGTGAGTGAGTTCTCTGTACAGTGCTGCGGAACTAGTGGCGCTATATAAATAAATGATGATGATGACGTGTGTTTATGTGGCCCGTGTCTGTGTGTGTACCTGTGTGCCCTGTGCCCGTGTCCCTGCCTCCTTGTGTCTGTGTGTCCGTGGCCTTTGGGTGTGTATGGCCCTTGGCAGGGGTGTTTGTGTGACCTTTGTGTGTGTGTCCTTTGGTTTTGTGTGAGTGTAGCCTGTGTGTGTGGCCTTTGTATGTGTGGCTTTTCTGTGTTTGTGTGTGGACTTTGTGTGTGTGTGTGTGGCCTTTGGGTGTGTGTTTGTGTGTGGCCTTTGGGGGGGTGTGGCCTTTGGGGGGGTGTGGCCATTGAGTGTGTCTGTGTGTTTGGCCTTTGTGTGTATGTGTGTGTGTTTGTGTGCACTGTGTGTGTGTTCCCTGTGTGTGTGTGTGTGTGTGTGTGTGTATATGGCCTTTGGGTGTGTGTGAGTGTGTAGCCTTTGTATGTGTGGCCTTACTGTGTGTGTGGCCTGTGCGTGTGGTCTGTGTGTGTGTGTGTGTCTGTGTGGCCTTTGTGTGTGTGTGTGGCCGTTGTGTGTGTGTGTGTGTGGTCTTAGTGTGTGTGTGTGTGTGTGTGTGTGTGTGTGGCCATTGTGTGTGTGTGGCCTTTCTGTGTTTGTGTGTGGCCTTTCTGTGATTGTGTGTGGACTTTGTCTGTGTGCGTGGCTTTTGTGTGTGTGGGGCCTGTGCGTGTGGCCAGTGCATGTGGTCTGCGTGTATGGCATTTGTTGGTGTGTGTGGCCTTTTTATGTGTGTATGACATAGTTATGGCCTACATGTGTGGCCTTTGTGTGTGTGTGTGGCCTTTGTGTCTGTGGCCTTTGTGTGTGTGGCCTTTGTGTGTGTGTATGACGTGTGTGGCCTTTGTGTGTGTGTGTGTGTGTGTGTGTGTGTGTGTGTGTATGGCCTTTGTGTGTGTGACCATTGTGTGTGTGTGTGGACTTTGGGTGTGTGTATGTGTGTGGCCTTTGGGTGTGAGGGTGTGTGTGTGACCTGTGTGTGTGTGTGTTTGTCCTTTGGGGGTGTGTGTGGCCTCTGTGTGTGTGTGTGTGTGTGTGTGTGTGTGTGTGTGTGGCTTGTCTGTGTGTGTGTGGCTTGTCTGCATAGCCAGATTAAGGGGGGGGCACAGGGGGCACATGCCCCGGCCCCCCTCTCTCCGAGGGCCCCCCGCCGCCGCGCGCATAACTTCTACTGTTTTTTTTTTTACTTTTTTTTCTTTTAATGGTGGCGGTGGCGGTGGCGGTGGCGGTGGCGGCGGCGGGAGGGGGGGTTCGGGGCTCCCTTCGTTGGTGGGGGGAGCCGGGTAGTAAAAAAAAAAAAAAAAAAAGATACACACCTCACCGCGGCGCTGGCGTCCCTCCTCCTCCCTCCTCTCTGCACTGTTGATACTGAATGACAGGCGTGACGTCATCAAGTCACGCCTGTCATTCAGTGAGGAGCAGCGCGGAGAGGACCAGGAAAGAAAAAAGAAGACAGAAGAGAGAAGAATGAAGCTAACAGAAAGGTAAGTAAAAAAAAAAAGGGAATAACGCAGAAAGGCACTATGGAGGAAAAAGGAAAGAAGAGAGGCACAGTATGGAGGAAAAAGGAAAGAAGAGAGGCACAGTATGGAGGTAAAAGGAAAGAAGAGAGTTACAGTATGGAGGTAAAAGGGGGAGAAGAGAGGCACAGTATGGAGGTAAAAGGGGGAGAAGAGAGGCACAGTATGGAGGTAAAAGGGGGAGAAGAGAGGCACAGTATGGAGGTAAAAGGGGGAGAAGAGAGGAACAGTATGGAGGTAAAAGGGGGAGAAGAAAGGCACAGTATGGAGGAAAAAGGAAAGAGAGGCACAGTATGGAGGTAAAAGGAAAGAAGAGAAGCACAGTATGGAGGTAAAAGGGGGAGAAGAGAGGCACAGTATGGAGGTAAAAGGGGGAGAAGAGAGGCACAGTATGGAGGAAAAAGGAAAGAGAGGCACAGTATGGAGGTAAAAGGGGGAGAAGAGAGGCACAGTATGGAGGTAAAAGGGGGAGAAGAGAGGCACAGTATGGAGGTAAAAGGGGGAGAAGAGAGGCACAGTATGGAGGAAAAAGGGGGAGAAGAGAGGCACAGTATGGAGGAAAAAGGGGGAGGGGAGAGGCACAGTATGGAGGTAAAAGGGGGAGAAGAGAGGCACAGTATGGAGGAAAAAGGGGGAGAAGAGAGGCACAGTATGGAGGAAAAAGGGGGGGATAGGCACAGTATGGAGGTAAAAGGGGGAGAAGAGAGGCACAGTATGGAGGTAAAAGGAAAGAAGAGAGGCACAGTATGGAGGAAAAAGGGGGAGAAGAGAGGCACAGTATGGAGGAAAAAGGGGGAAAAGAGAGGCACAGTATGGAGGAAAAAGGGGGGGAGAGGCACAGTATGGAGGTAAAAGGGGGAGAAGAGAGGCACAGTATGGAGGAAAAAGGAAAGAAGAGAGGCACAGTATGGAGGTAAAAGGAAAGAAGAGAGGCACAGTATGGAGGTAAAGGGGGAGAAGAGAGGCACAGTATGGAGGTAAAAGGGGGGAGGCACAGTATGGAGGTAAAAGGGGGAGAAGAGAGGCACAGTATGGAGGTAAAAGGGGAGGAGAGGCACAGTATGGAGGTAAAAGGGGGGAGAAGAGAGGCACAGTATGGAGGAAAAAGGAAAGAAGAGAGGCACAGTATGGAGGTAAAAGGAAAGAAGAGAGGCACAGTATGGATGTAAAAGGGGGAGAAGAGAGGCACAGTATGGAGGAAAAAGGGTGAGAAGAGAGGCACAGTATGGAGGAAAAAGGAAAGAAGAGAGGCACAGTATGGAGGTAAAAGGGGGAGAAGAGAGGCACAGTATGGAGGTAAAAGTGGAGAAGAGAGGCACAGTATGGAGGTAAAAGGGGGAGAAGAGAGGCACAGTATGGAGGTAAAGGGGGAGAAGAGAGGCACAGTATGGAGGTAAAGGGGGAGAAGAGAGGCACAGTATGGAGGAAAAAAGGAAAGAAGAGAGGCACATTATGGAGGTAAAAGGGGAAGAAGAGAGGCACAGTATGGAGGTAAAAGGGGGAGAAGAGAGGCACAGTATGGAGGAAAAAGGAAAGAAGAGAGGCACAGTATGGAGGTAAAAGGGGGAGAAGAGAGGCACAGTATGGAGGAAAAAGGAAAGAAGAGAGGCACAGTATGGAGGTAAAAGGGGGAGAAGAGAGGCACACTATGAAGGAAAAAGGGGGAGAGGAGAGGCACACTATGGGGGGAAAAGGGGGAGAGGAGAGGCACACTATGGTGGGAAAAAGGGGGAGAAGAGAGGCACAGTAAGGAAAAAGGGGGAGAGGCACAGCATGAGAAAAAAAGGGGGAGAAAGGCACAGTATAAGAAAAAAGGGTGAGAGACACAGCATGAGGAAAAGGGGGGGGGAGAGACACAATAGTGGGGACAATTAATTTAAGATGGGGTGGTTTGGGGAGAATGAGGTCCCTTTATTAAATGTGCCTATGAATTATTTAATGGCAGTGACGGTTGCGGGAAATAGGTATATTTCTGAAATGTAAATACTATTAATTTATTGCTGGGGCTGTTTGTAGGGAGGGAAATAGGTTTATTTATTAAATGTGAATACTATTATTTTAATGCTGGGGCTGGAGGAAGGCCTAATTATTAATCATGGGTGGTACTGATTTAACGCCGGGGTTG
Organism: Mixophyes fleayi; assembly: GCF_038048845.1. Taxonomy (NCBI): domain Eukaryota; kingdom Metazoa; phylum Chordata; class Amphibia; order Anura; family Limnodynastidae; genus Mixophyes; species Mixophyes fleayi. The sequence goes on along the minus strand of NC_134404.1, from coordinate 247,954,449 downwards.
GCTGTAATTTTCTAAATGTACCCATTTTTTTTTCTCCAAATAGGGCCTCTAACATTCCAGGATCCAGACAAGCCGCAACTAAAGAAACCTGCAGCACAGGTGGTGAAAGTGAGAAGAACAGGTAGGAGAGAGCAGCAAAGTCTGTGAAATGTTGTGATTCTAGTGGGACAATCCCAATTTTTGGTGACCGTTCAATGGTGTACACAACAATGCAGTTTTTTTTGTCTGTAGGAGGGTGGCCTGGCCATGCCCAGTGATGCATTATCAGTGGTATTTTAATTTGCGGTATCATTGCTAGTTTTAGTGTACATTATCAATGGTATTTTTAATGTGTGATATCATTGCTAGTTTTAATGTGTGGTGTCAATACCCATTTTAATGTGGTGTTTTGATGATTGTTTTAATGTACAGTATTTTAGTTTGTGGAAGCAATGATATTTCTTATGCAGACAACCTAAGCGAGCCCTCTGGGAGAGCTGTAATTGTCATACTGTGGGCTGTAGGTGATGTAATGCAGGATGTGTCACTATGCCCTTAATTTTAGATCTTAGGGGCCCCCCTGTCTTAAGTGCCCCGGGCCCCCCGAAGCCTTAATCCAGCTCTGCTTGTCTGTGTGTGTGTGGCCTTTGTGTGTGTGTGTGTGTGTGTGTGTGTGTGTGTGGCTTGTGTTTGTGTGTGGCCTGTGTGTGTGTGTGGCATGTGTGTGTTCCCTGTTTGGCCTGTGTGTGTGGCCTTTGTGTATTTGTGTATGGACTTTGTGTGTGTGAGTGGCCTTTGTGTGTGTGTGTGTGGCCTGTGCATGTGGTCTGTGTGTGTGGCCTTTGTGTGCATGTGGCCTTTGTGTGTGTGTGGTCTGTGTGTATGGTATTTGTGTGTGTGTGGCCTTTGGGTGTATGTGTGTGGCCTTTGGGGGTGTGTGTGCATTTGTGTGTGTGGCCAGTGTGTGTGTGTGTGTCTGTGTGTTTGGCCTTTGTATGTATGTGTGTGTGGGCTTTGTGTGGCTTGTGTGTGTGTGTTTTGCCATTGTTTGTCTGTGTGTGTCATGTGTGTGTGTTGGCATGTGTGTGTGCCCTGTGTGTGTGGTCTTTGTGTGTGTGTGGCCTTTGTGCGTTTGTGTGGCCTTTGTGTTTGTGGCCTTTCTGTATTTGTGTATGGACTTTGTGTGTGTGTGTGGGGCCTTTGTGTGTGTGTGGCCTGTGCATGTGGTCTGTGTGTATGGCATTTGTGTGTGCGTGTGTGTGTGTGTGTGTGGCATTTGTGTGTGTGTGGCCTGAGCGTGTGGTCTGTGTGTGTGTGTGGCCATTGTGTGTGTGTCTGTGTGTTTGGCCTTTGTATGTATGTGTGTGTTGCCTTTTGTGTGTGGCTTGTGTGTGTGTTTTGCCATTGTTTGTGTGTGTGTTTCCTGTGTGTGTGTGTGTATGGCATGTGTGTGTGCCCTGTGTGTGTGTCTGTGAGTGTGTGGCTTTTGTGTGTGTGTGCCCTGTTTGGCCTGTGTTTGTGTGCTTTGTGTGTGTGACCTGTTTGTGTGTGGCCTGTGTGTGCGGCCTATGTGTGTGTGAGTGTGGCCTTTGTGTGTGTGTGTGTGTGGCCTCTGTGTGTGTGTGTGGCCTTTTGGTGTGTGGCCTTTGTGTGTGTTTGTGTGTCCTGTGCGAGTGGTCTGTGTGTAGTACAAGAGAGTCCCCTTTTAGACGAACGAAATTAAATAGTGACAGTGTTGCATTCGTGTTTGCACTTACCTGAAAGAGTTAACGTGGAGTGTGGGTCTGGCCAGTGATGCTGTGGGTAGGTCCTTGTGGCTTTGTAGGTGATGCAATTTCCTGGGTGAGTCACTCGGCTGGCAAAATCCTGAGAGAGAAGACATCTTGAAAGATAAGGATAAGTTTATACTTTATCTTTCCTTTGTCTTTAATTTTCTTTTTCTTTTTTTTATATAGTTCATTTACCGTTGTTTCTCTCATTTCTTCTCATATATCCTTTTCTTGGTCCTTTTCCCCTTCAATTTTTTTTTTATATATATCTCCCCTTTTCTTTATATTTTTTTCCTCGTTTCCCCCCCCCCTTCCCTCCCTGCCTTTTGTGTTATTTTGTGCCCAGTTCTGTCCCTATAATGCCCCGTCCTAGAAGGACCGTTGTGAGGCCTGCACGCCTCCGCTCCCCCTCTCTAGGCGACGGCCGTCACCATATTGGAGAGGAGGGCACGGTCTCGGGCTACAGTGGGGCTCCCGGCGGGTGACATGGCCAGTACCTCCCGCCGGCGACAGTCTGCATTGGTGGCCAGTAATCCCCCATCCTGCTCGGGGACCCGAGGCAGGCGGGGGTCCGTTATGCGCGGTGCGGCGGTTCAGAATGAACCGCCAAGCAGCGCGCGCATGCGCAGATCCCGACCTCCGGCGAGGGAGCCCATTCCCGTCGCCAGAGCCGGGTTGGCGGGCGGGGAGGGGGGGGGCGCAGTAGTGCTGCGGGGGTTGTGCATTTAGGCAACAGGGCGGGAGGCAGTGAGAGTGGTGGGGGGCAATCACCCCCCCCACCGCAGCAGCATGAGGGCCTTATCCACACCAGTGGAGCCATTAGTCCACCAGGGGGAGCAAGTGAGATTAGGTTTTGCAGCACAGGGGTGGTATTGCCATTAACCCCCCCTGTGCTGGCAGCTAGGGAACAGGGCAGGGAAGTTTTTTGTCAGGCCCCTCACCAATTGTATTTCCCTCCTAGCCCATTTTTGACTGGCAGGGTTAGAGGGTCTGCATGGGGGGCTCAGTTTCAGTCCCAGTCCAGGCCTGTACGCAGCTCACTATAATTGTCCCCTTCGGGTCGGGAGGAGGCATCCAGAGAGCGCAGAGCCTTTTTTGCCCGTAATAGGGAGGAGGACATGGGGGCTTGGAAGCAGGGCCCTTTTGGTACACAGAGGGGGTGGGAAGCCCGGGGCCATCCAGGTCGGATTTTAGAAGTCGCGGGCCAGGCGGGCGCTCAGCCGGCACGGTCGGCTAGTGGGTTGCTCCGTCACCAGTTAGCCCCTCCGGAGGGTAGGCAGATGAGGGAGAGTGGTTAAAGGAGGTCCTCGGGACCAAGGTATATGGGGGCGGATAATTTTAGCCATGGTCCCCACCCTGAAGGGGTGAGCAGCCAAGTTTTTGATTATGGTCATGGAGATGGGGAGGTGGTAGCGCAGTGGTTGTCTCCGGCTGGGGGCAACGAGTCAGGGGGCCATTGGTGCAGAGGGCAGGACCCACTGGAAGGTAGCATTTTAGGAGGGAACTGGGGGCCGAGGTCTGAGAGGGACGAGTTAGGATACGCGGTGGGACTCGATATAGGCCAAGCGCCCCTGCAACTTTCGTTTCTAGTAGTGTAAACACACCAGACGCAGGGTTTGTAGGGAATGTCTCTGTTGGTATACTCTAAACTAACAACGGTGTTCTTTCAGCTTCACAGAACCAGCAGCCGGGGGCTCAAAGTACAGAAGGTCGTGCGGTGGAGTCGGGGGCAGCCGCTAGTGGATCTTCATCGGGCATGGCAGATCGGGCAACAGGAGACGTGTCAGCAAGTGTGGAGGGGCGGTCGGGCTGCCGGCGGGACTCAGGCCGGAAGTGGAGGTCACAGAGGAGAGAGGTGAGAACATTTCTACTAGTACACACAAATCACGTGATGTTAGCCCCCCGAAGTCTGCAACGAGCGAGGAATCCTCGGGTTCTGATAGCAAGCCCCGCAAACTGATTAAACTATTACAGACACAATTAGTGGGGAAGCAGACCGCTAGGCCCTTGCAGGCGCTAGGCCCCGACATAGTTACGCGAGCTGGGGATTCGGGAAGAGTTGAGAATGAGGCTCTACTATATGGCATTAGGCCTAGTGTCAGAGACAAAATCAAAAAGGGGTATTACGTTGATATGTTTACCTTGACTGATGAGAGGGCAAAAAAGGTCTTTAGGCCGCGATGGACAGGAACAGTGAAGGGGAGGAGAGTTACAAAACTTTCCTTAGGTGGGTGAAAGGTTTTTGTGTGTTCGCAACCCTGTACACTGATTTTAGGCCAGAGGAACAGGTGGAGGTATGGAAGTATCTACACCTAATTACAGACGTTTTCTTAAAGGACGGGCCGGTTATTTGGAGGAATTATGATGAGATGTTTCGCAAAAAGATGACGGGGCGGGAGAAGTTGCCATTAGGCTTTAAAGACATAGATACGTGGATGGACCTCATGAGGCCAAGTAGTCAGCGACAGGGGGTTTCTCAAGGGAGGATGTTTCCTGGGGCGGGGAGGGCACAACAAACCCTCCCCAGCAGAGGAAAGTGCTTTGCTTTCAATTCAGGGTCTTGTCAGAGGGGGGCGGCCTGCAGATTCCGCTACTCCTGCTCCAACTGTGGCGGGTTTCACCCCGCATCAGAGTGTGCTAGAACCAGAGTTGGGGGTGGGAGAGGACGTGGGGCTGCTACAACAGGTCCGGGTCAAGGCCAAATCCCCAGTTAAGCTTGAAGTTTTAGATAAGTGGCTGTCACTTTATAGTGACACCGAGGCCGCAGCCATAATTCGGGAAGGTTTTCATTTTGGCTTTAGAATTCCTATTTTTAAAGAATTAAATTTACCACGGCCCCGCAATCTAAAATCAGCTTTTATATTCCCGAAGATTTAGGCCACACTAACACACACACATAGGCCACACACACAGGCCACACACAAACACAGGGCACACACATAAAGGCCACACACACAGGCAAACAGGGCACACACACCCAAATGCAACACACACAAACACAGGGCACACACACACAAAGGCCACACACACACACACAAATGCCATAAATAGTTCACTGTGTATGCTCTTCGTTCCACACAATACCCTAAATAGTATAAACAGCTTATATAAAATAAAGACACGGAGGCTTGAGTAAGTGGCACTAAAAATATTTTTATTATAACCTAATTAAATCTGGTGGCGGAGAAAGGGCACTGAAGATCAGCTCCAGCGATACCTAACCAAGCGTGGACATGGCAATGTAGCCTTAAGTCCACCCACTTCTCTCATAACCCCACTGCTTGGCCGGCCCTAACCTGGCGTCAGAGTAAACTGCACCACACCTCACTACTCACTACCCCTCCCTCACTGAGCCGAGCGAGGCCCCTCCCCACGGAAGGGACAAGAGTAACCGATTGCCTTGTAAGGGGACAGATACCTGCGACCAATCACGATAGAGCCGTCTATATTAGCCGCTGATCGCAGTGCCTTCCTCCCAAGCAGCCCGCCACCACCAAAACCGAGCACTCTCCACATCCATAAAAATACGCAACCCCTCGTCCGAGAGGTGCACACCGTCTCTGCTATACAGATCCACCCTATTCGCTGTTATCTCAGGGTGATCCACCACAAAACCTCCAAGGGACCTAATGACCTTCCGAAGCTCACTATTAAGTTTCCTCCACATTATCAGGATCTTTTTTAGAGGGATCTGTGATCGCCACGACAGCCTCGGAATCATAGCGGACCAGCCAGAGTAATTGATGGCCATGTATTCTTAAGACAGTGAAGGTCCTCTTAACACCAGTCACCAGTGGGCCTGTGTGTTTGGCCTTTGTGTGTATGTGTGTGAGGTCATTGTGTGTGAGTGTGTGTGGCCATTGTTTGTGTGTGTGTCCCTGTGTGTGTGCCCTGTTTGGCCTGTGTGTGTGTGTGTGTGGCCTTTGTGTGTGCGACCTCTGTGTGTGTGGCCTGTGTGTGTGGCCTTTGTGTGTGAGTGTATAGCCTCTGTGTGGGCATGTGTGTAGCCTTTATGTGTATGGCCTTTGTATGTGTGGCCTTTTCTGTGTTTGTGTGTGGAATTTGTGAGTGTGTGTGTGTGTGTGGCCTTTGTGTGTGTGTTTGGCCTGTGCGTAGGCCTGTGCATGTGGTCTGTGTGTATGGAATTTGTGTGTGTGTGCCCTGTTTGGCCTGTGTTTGTGTGCTTTATGTGTGTGGCTTGTGTTTGTGTGCCGCCTGTGTGTGTGCCGTGTGTGTGTGTGTGTGTGTGTGTGTGTGTGACCATTGTGTGTGTGTGGCCATTGTGTGTGTGTGGCATGTGCGTGTGGCCTGTGCTTGTGGTCTGTGTGTGTGTGGCCATTGGTTGTGTGTGTCTGTGTGTTTGGCCTTTGTATGTATGTGTGTGTGGGCCTTTTGTGTGTGTGGCTTGTGTGTGTTGTGTTTTGCCATTGTTAGTGTGTGGGGCATGTGTGTGTGTCCTTTATGTGTGGTGTGTCCGTGAGTGTGTGGCTTTTGGTGTGTGTGTGGCTTTTGTGTGTGTGTGTGCCCTGTTTGGCCTGTGTTTGTGCTTTGTGTGTGTGACCTGTTTGTGTGTGGCCTGTGTGTGTGTGTGTGTGTGTGTGTGTGTGACCTGTTTGTGTGTGGCCTGTGTGTGTGTGTGTGGCCTTTTTGTGTGTGGCCTTTGTGTGTGTGTGTGTGTGTGCCCTGTGTTTGTGTGTGTGTTTGTGTGTGTGTGTGTGTGTGTGCCCTGTGTTTGTGTGTGTGTGTGTGTGTGTGTTGCATTTGGGTGTGTGTGCCCTGTTTGGCCTGTGTATGTGGCCTTTGTGTGTTTGACCTGTTTGTGTGTGGCCTGTGTGTGTGGCCTATGTGTGTGTGTTAGTTTGGCCTGTGTGTGTGGCCTGTGTGTGTGTGTGTTAGTGTGGCCTTTGTGTGTGTGACCTGTGTGTGTGTGTGTGTGTGTGTGTGTGTGTGTAGCCTGTGTGTTTGTGGCCTTTCTGTGTTTGTGTGTGAACTTAGTGTGTGTGTGGCCTTTGTGTGTGTGTGTGCGGCCTGTGCATGTGGTCTGTGTATGTGGCCTTTGGGTGTGTGTGTGGCCTTTGCGTGTGTGTGTTTGGCCTTTGGGTGTGTGTGTGTGTTCAACCTTTGGGTGTGTGGCCTCTGTGTACGTGTATGGCCGTGGTGAGTGTTTGTTTGTGTCCTTTGTGTGTGTATGACTTGTCTGTGTGTCCTTTGTGTGTGTATGGCCTATGTGTCTTGCATTTGAATGTGTGTGTGTGTGTGTGGCCTTTGTATGTATGTATGTATGTATGTGTGTGTGTGTGTGTGTGTGTGTGTGTGGCCTTTGTGTGTGTGTGTGTGTGTGTGTGTGTGTGGCCTTTGTATGTATGTATGTATGTATGTATGTGTGTGGCCTTTGTATGTATGTGTGTGTGTGTGTGTGTGGCCTTTGGGTGTGTGTGTGTGTGTGTGTGTGTGTGTGTGCCCTAGGCGTGTGGTTTGTGTGTATGGCCTTAGTGTGTGTGGCATTTCGATGTGTATGTGTGGCCTTTGTGTGTGTGTGTGGCCTTTGGATGTGTGTGTGTGGACTTTGGGTGTGTGGCCTTTGTGTGTGATTGTGTGTGTGTGGGCCTGTGTGTTTGGCCTTTGTGTGTATGTGTGTGAGGTCATTGTGTGTGAGTGTGTGTGGCTTGTGTGTGTGGCCATTGTTTGTGTGTGTGTCCTGTGTGTGTGCCCTGTTTGGCCTGTGTGTGTGCCCTGTTTGGCCTGTGTGTGTGGCCTTTGTGTGTGCGACCTCTGTGTGTGTGGACTGTGTGTGTGACCTTTGTGTGTGAGTGTGTAGCCTCTGTGTGGGTATATGTGTAGCCTTTATGTGTATGGCCTTTGTATGTGTGGCCTTTCTGTGTTTGTGTGTGGAATTTGTGTGTTTGTGGCCTTTGTGTTTGTGGCCTTTCTTTGTTTGTGTGTGGACTTTGTGTGTGTGTGGCCTTTGGGTGTGTGTGTGTGGCCTCTGTGTGTGTGTGTGTGTGTGTGTGAGTGTGTATGGCCTTTGTGTGTGTGTGTGTGTGTGACCTTTGTGTGTGTGTACTTTAGGTGTGTGTCTGTATGTGGCCTTTGTGAATGTGTGGCTTGTCTGTGTGTGTGTGTGTGGCCTGCCTGTGTTCCCTGTTTGGCCTGTGTGTGTTGCCTTTGTGTGTGTTTAAACTGTGTGTGTGGCCTTTGTGTGTGTGTGTGTGTGTGTGTGTGTGTGTGTCTGTAGCCTTTGTGTGTGTGGCCATTGTGCGTGTGTGTGGCCTTTGTGGCCTTTCTGTGTTTGTGTGTGGACTTTGTGTGTGTGTGGCCTTTGTGTGTGTGTGTGTGTGTGTGTGGCATTTGTGTGTGTATGTGGCCTGTGCGTGTGGTCTGTGTGTATGGCATTTGTGTGTGTGTGGCCTTTGGATGTGTGTGTGTGTGTGGCCTTTGTGTGTGTATGACCTGTGTGTATAACCTCTGTGTGTGTTTTTTTATCTTTGTGTGAGATCTTTGTGTTTGTGGCCTTTGTGGTTGTGTGTGTGAGGCCTTTGTGTGTGTGTTTGTGGCCTTTGTGTTTGTGGCCTTTCTTTGTTTGTGTGTGGACTTTGTGTGTGGCCTCTGTGTGTGTGTGTGTGGGGGGAGCATTGTTTGTGTGTGTGCCGTGTGTGTGTCCTGTGTATGTACCCTGTTTGGCCTGTGTGTAGCCTTTGTGTGTGCAACCTCTGTGTGTGTGTGGCATCTGTGTGTGTGTGTGTGTGTGTGTGTGTGTGTAGCCTTTGTATATGTGGCCTTTCTGTGTTTGTGTGTGGACTTAAAGGGCTCACCGTGTATGTTTCGTAAACCTTACATCAACCTTATAATTCTAAACCTTTGCATGCAAATAAACACACGGAGACTTGTATAAGTTATTAAAAATTGCCAGAACTTTTATTATGATTTTAATTTTAACTAGACCTATGGTGGCGGAGAAAGGGCACTGCGAAACAACTCTCAAGCTGACAAACACTATCACGAGTGGACTGGCACAAACCGCCGTACGTCCACCACCACGGGGAACAAATCCCAACATAACTTTGCGCTGAGTTGGCGTCAGAGTGACTGCCCCTTTTAAAACTCACGCTGCCCTCCCTCACCGAGTCGGACAGGGATCCTCCTCACCGAAGGGCCAAAAAGGGAGTTACTGGTGCCTCAACAGGGGGCAGTGACCTACGACAACTACCAGTGCGCCCACAAATCAGCCGCTGAACGCAGTGCCTTCCTACTGCAACATAACCGGACATACCATACCAAAGGAGTGGGTGTGTGGGATCTCGTGCTGTGGAATGAGGCAGAACAGGAAGTGCATCCTCCTATATCAATGTCAAGGTCCCTCCCAATGGATTACACATTGGTCGGGCCAACCCATGTTAACCCTTTCAGGTAAGTGTTCAGCTTACTACAAACCCTGTCGCCCTTTAAGTGCATTCGTCCTATTCCTCATTTGTCATTGTGTGTGTGTGTGTGTGTGGTCTTTGTGTGTGTGGCCTGTGCATGTGGTCTGTGTGTGTGGCATTTGTGTGTGTGTGCCCTGTGTGTGTGGGTGTGTTTGTGTGTGGCCTGCATGTGTTCCCTGTTTGGCCTGTGTGTGTGGGATTTGTGTGTGACCTGTGTGTGTGGCCTTTGTGTGTGTATGTAGCCTTTGTTTGTGTGGCTTTTGTGTGTGTGGCCTTTGTGCGTGTGGGTGGCCTTTGTGTTTGTGTGGCCTTTCTGTGTTTGTGTGTGGAATTTGTGTGTGTGTGGCCTGTGTGTGTGTGTGGCCTATGTGTGTGGCCTTTGTGTGTGGTTTGTGTGTATGGCCTTTGTGTGTGTGTGTTTGGCCTTTGTGTGTGTGTTTGGCCTTTGGGTGTGTGTGTGTGTGTGGCCTCTGTGTATGTGTATGACCGTGGTGTGTTTGTTTGGCCTTTGTGTGTGTAAGACCTATGTGTTTGTGGCATTTCTGTGTGTGCGGCCACTGTGTGTGTGTGACCTGTGTTTATGACCTGTTTGTGTGTCCTTGTCTGTGTGTGAGATCTTTGTGTGTATGGCTTTGGGGTTGTGTGTGTCTCTGTGTGTGAGTGTGTGTGTGTGAGGCCTTTGGGTGTGTGGCCTTGGGTGTGTATGTGTGTGGCCTTTTTGTGTGTGTGTGTGTGGCCTTTGGGTGTGTAAGTGTGTGGCCTTGGGTGTGTATATCTGGTCTTTGGGTGTGTGCCCTTTGGGTGTGTGTGTGTGTGTGGCCATTGTGTGTGTGTGTATGTGTGTGTGTGTGTGTGTGGCCAGGGCTGCCAAGAGGAATTCAGAGCCCCGGTACAACAAATTCATGGAGCCCCCCTTATAGTTGAGCATGCCAAAAAAAATTGTGCCGCCTAACGGCGCAATTTTTTTTGAGGGTGTATCATACATTTGTTGGCATGGCAAATGTGCCATTGGGGCGTGGCCAACATCAAAATCACTAGGCTCTCAATTCGCCGGAGCGTCACATATGTCCAAGCACTCCTGACTTTCAGGACATCTAGCACCACAGTGTAGTATAGAAACAATGCAGTGTGTACACAGACAGTTCAGTCTTGGCCTGCACCTTACCTTGGGCACAACACTCACCAAAAATTGGTATTGTCCCTTCTAGATTCACAACTTTTCACACACTCTGCTGCTCTCTCCTACCTGTTCTTCTCACTTTCTCCACATGTGGCTGCTGGTTTCTTTAGTTGTGGCTAGTCTGGATCCTGGAATGTTTAAGGACCCTTTTTTATTTATTCTGTGCTTCTTGTGCGCCGTGATCAAGTGAGTATAATTTTTTTTTTTTGTTGTTTATGCCTTTGTTCCAGCTCCACCAATAAGCTTAACGGACTGACCCCCTCCCACCACCAAGGAAAAAAAAAATACATTTTAAAAAAAAACGCAAGATAAGAAAAAGAAAAATTAAAAAATTAGATGCGAGGGCCTGGGTAAAATGTACCCCCCCCCCCCCCCGTCGTGGCCCCTTTGTGTGTGTAGTCTTTGTGTGTGTGACCTTTGTATGTGGGGCCTTTCTGTGCTTGTGTGTGGACTCTGTGTGTGTGGCCTTTTTGTGTGTGTAGCCTTTGTGTGTCGCCTGTGCATGTGGTCTGTGTGTATGGCATTTGTATGTGTGTGTGGCCTTTGGGGGTGTGTGTGTGGCCTTTGGAGGTGTGTGTGGCATTTGTGTGTATGTGTGTGGCCATTGCTTGTGTGTGTGTGTATCCTGTGTGTGTGTGTGGCATGTGTGACCTGTTTGTGTGTGTGACCTGTTTGTGTGTGGCCTCTGTGTGTGGCCTATGTGTGTGTGTGTGTGTGGCCTTTGTGTGTGTGTGTGTGTGTGTGTGTGTGTGTGTGTGTGGCCTTTCTTTGTATGTGGACTTTGTGTGTGTATATGTGTGTGCCCTTTGTGTGTGTGTGGCCTGTGCATGTGGTCTGTGTGTATGGCATTTGTGTGTATGCATGTGTGGCCTCTGTGTACGTGTATGGCCGTGGGGGTGTGTGTGTGTGTGTGAGACCTTTGTGTGTGTGTGTGTGTGTGTGTGTGTGTGTGTGGCCTTTGTGTGTGTCCTTTGGGTGAGTGTCTGTATGTGGCCTTTGTGTGTGTGGCCTTTGGGTGTGACGGTGTGTGTGTGTGGCCTTTGTGTGTGTGTGTGGCCTTTGTGTGTGTGTGTCCTTTGTGTCTGTGTGCATGTGTGTGTGGCTTGTCTGTGTGTGTGGCTTGTCTGTGTTTGTGGCTTGTGTTTGCATGTAGACTGTGTGTGTGTGGCATGTGTGTGGCCTGTGTGTGTGGCCTGTGTGTGTGTGGCCTTTGTGTGTGTATGTAGCCTGTGTTAGTGTGGCCTTTGTGTGTGTGTATGGCCTTTGTGTGTGTCCGTATGTGGCCTTTGAGTGTGAGGGTGTGGCCATTGTGTGAGTGTGTGTGTGTCTGTGTGTTTGGCCTTTGTGTGTATGTGTGTGTGGCCTTTGTGTGTGTGTCTGTAGCTTGTGTTTGTGTGTGGCCTGTGCGTGTGCGTGTGTCATGTGTGTGGGCCCTGTGTGTGTGTAGCCTTTGTGTGTGTGGCCTTTGTGTGTGTGTGTGTGTGTGTGTGTGTCATGTGTGTGGGCCCTGTGTGTGTGTGGCATTTGTGTGTGTGGCCATTGTGCATGTGTGTGTGGCCTTTGTGTTTGTGGCCTTTCTGTGTTTGGACTTTGTGTGTGTGGCCTGTGCATGTGGTCTGTGTTTATGGCATTTGTGTGTGTGTGTGACCTTTGTGTGTGTGTTTTGCCATTGTTTGTGTGTGTCCTGTGTGGCGTGTGTGTGTGTGTGTGTGTGTGTGTGTGTGTTTGTGTGTGTGGTCTTTGTGTGTGGCCTTTGTGCATTTGTGTGTGTATGACTTGTCTGTGTGTCCTTTGTGTGTGTATGGCCTATGTGTCTTGCATTTGAATGTGTGTGTGTGGCCTTTGTATGTGTGTGTGTGGCCTTTGTATGTATGTATGTATGTATGTATGTGTGTGGCCTTTGTATGTATGTATGTGTGTGTGTGTGTGTGTGTGGCCTTTGGATGTGTGTGTGTGGCCTTTGGGTGTGTGTGGCATTTGGGGGTGTGTGTGTGTGTGTGCCCTAGGCGTGTGGTTTGTGTGTATGGCCTTAGTGTGTGTGTGTGTGTGGCATTTCGATGTGTATGTGTGGCCTTTGTGTGTGTGTGTTTTGGCCTTTGTGTGTATGTGTGTGAGGTCATTGTGTGTGGCTTGTGTGTGTGGCCATTGTTTGTGTGTGTGTCCTGTGTGTGTGTGCTGTGTGTGTGCCCTGTTTGGCCTGTGTATGTGGCCTTTGTGTGTGTGACCTCTGTGTGTGTAGCCTGTGTGTTTGTGGCCTTTGTCTGTGTGTGCGGCCTGTTCGTGTGGCCTGGGTGTGTGTGTGTCTATTCGTATGTGTGTGTGGCCTCTGTACGTGTATGGCCGTGGGTGAGTGTTTGTTTGTGTCCTTTGTGTGTGTATGACTTGTCTGTGTGTCCTTTGTGTGTGTATGGCCTGTGTGTCTTGCATTTGAATGTGTGTGTGTGTGTGGCCTTTGTATGTATGTGTGTGTGTGTGTGTGTGTGTGTGTGGCCTTTATATGTATGTGTGTGGCCTTTGGATGTGTGTGTGTGTGTGTGTGTGTGTGGGGGGGGGGGGGCCTTTGGGTGTGTGTGGCATTTGGGGGTGTGTGTGTGTGCCCTAGGCGTGTGGTTTGTGTGTATGGCCTTAGTGTGTGTGTGTGTGTGTGTGTGTGTGTGTGTGTGTGTGTGTGTGTGTGGCATTTCGATGTGTATGTGTGGCCTTTGTGTGTGTGTGTGGCCTTTGGATGTGTGTTTGTGTGGCCTTTGGGTGTGTGGCCTTTGTGTGTGATTGTGTGTGTGTGGGCCTGTGTGTTTGGCCTTTGTGTGTATGTGTGTGAGGTCATTAAGTGTGAGTGTGTGTGGCTTGTGTGTGTGGCCATTGTTTGTGTGTGTGTCCTGTGTGTGTGTCCTGTGTGTGTGCCCTGTTTGGCCTGTGTGTGTGGCCTTTGTGTGTGAGTGTGTATGGCCTTTGTGTGTGTGTGACCTTTGTGTGTGTGTGTAGCTTGTGTGTGTGTGTGTTTGTGTGTGGCCTGCCCGTGTTCCCTGTTTGACCTGTGTGTGTGGCCTTTGTGTGTGTGTGTCTGTAGCCTTTGTGTGTGGCCATTGTGCGTGTGTGTGGCCTTTGTGGCCTTTGTGTGTTTGTGTGTGGACTTTGTGTGTGTGTGGCCTTTGTGTGTGTGTGTGTGTGGCCTTTGTGTGTGTATGTGGCCTGTGCGTGTGGTCTGTGTGTATGGCATTTGTGTGTGTGTGGCCTTTGGATGTGTGTGTGTGTGGCCTTTGTGTGTGTATGACCTGTGTGTATAACCTCTGTGTGTGTTTTTTATGTTTGTGTGAGATCTTTGTGTTTGTGGCCTTTGTGGTTGTGTGTGTGAGGCCTTTGTGTGTGTGTGTGTGTGTGTGTGTGGCCTTTGTGTTTGTGGCCTTTCTTTGTTTGTGTGTGGACTTTGTGTGTGTGTGTGGCCTTTGGATGTGTGTGTGTGTGGCCTTTGGGTGTGTGTGTGGCCTCTGTGTGTGTGTGTGTGTGTGGGGGGGGGGGAACATTGTGTGTGTGTGTGTGTGTGTGTGTGTGTGTGTGTCCTGTGTATGTACCCTGTTTGGCCTGTGTGTAGCCTTTGTGTGTGTGGCATCTGTGTGTGTGTGTGTGTGTGTGTGTGTGTGTGTGTGTGTGTGTGTGTGTGTGTGTGTGTGTGTGTGTAGCCTTTGTATGTGTGGCCTTTCTGTGTTTGTGTGTGGACTTAAAGGGCTCACCGTGTATGTTTCGTAAACCTTACATCAACCTTATAATTCTAAACCTTTGCATGCAAATAAACACACGGAGACTTGTATAAGTTATTAAAAATTGACAGAACTTTTATTATGATTTTAATTTTAACTAGACCTATGGTGGCGGAGAAAGGGCACTGCGAAACAACTCACAACCTGACAAACACTATCACGAGTGGACTGGCACAAACCGCCGTACGTCCACCACCACGGGTAACAAATGCCAACAAAACTTTGCGCTGAGTTGGCGTCAGAGTGACTGCCCCTTTTAAAACTCACGCTGCCCTCCCTCACCGAGTCGGACAGGGACCCTCCTCACCGAAGGGCCAAAAAGGGAGTTACTGGTGCCTCAACGGGGGGCAGTGACCTACGACAACTACCAGTGCGCCCACAAATCAGCCGCTGAACGCAGTGCCTTCCTATCGCAACATAACCGGACATACCATACCAAAGGAGTGGGTGTGTGGGATCTCGTGATGTGGAATGAGGCAGAACAGGAAGTGCATCCTCCTATATCAATGTCAAGGTCCCTCCCAATGGATTACACATTGGTCGGGCCAACCCATGTTAACCCTTTCAGGTAAGTGTTCAGCTTACTACAAACCCTGTCGCCCTTTAAGTGCATTCGTCCTATTCCTCATTTGTCATTGTGTGTGTGTGTGTGTGTGTGGTCTTTGTGTGTGTGGCCTGTGCATGTGGTCTGTGTGTGTGGCATTTGTGTGTGTGTGCCCTGTGTGTGTGGGTGTGTTTGTGTGTGGCCTGCATGTGTTCCCTGTTTGGCCTGTGTGTGTGGGATTTGTGTGTGACCTGTGTGTGTGGCCTTTGTGTGTGTATGTAGCCTTTGTTTGTGTGGCTTTTGTGTGTGTGGCCTTTGTGCGTGTGGGTGGCCTTTGTGTTTGTGTGGCCTTTCTGTGTTTGTGTGTGGAATTTGTGTGTGTGTGGCCTGTGTGTGTGTGTGGCCTATGTGTGTGGCCTTTGTGTGTGGTTTGTGTGTATGGCCTTTGTGTGTGTGTGTTTGGCCTTTGTGTGTGTGTCTGGCCTTTGGGTGTGTGTGTGTGGCCTCTGTGTATGTGTATGACCGTGGGTGTGTTTGTTTGGCCTTTGTGTGTGTAAAACCTATGTGTTTGTGGCATTTCTGTGTGTGCGGCCACTGTGTGTGTGTGACCTGTGTTTATGACCTGTTTGTGTGTCCTTTGTCTGTGTGTGAGATCTTTGTGTGTATGGCTTTGGGGTTGTGTGTGTCTCTGTGTGTGAGTGTGTGTGTGTGAGGCCTTTGGGTGTGTGGCCTTGGGTGTGTATGTGTGTGGCCTTTTTGTGTGTGTGTGTGTGTGGCCTTTGGGTGTGTAAGTGTGTGGCCTTGGGTGTGTATATCTGGTCTTTGGGTGTGTGCCCTTTGGGTGTGTGTGTGTGTGGCCATTGTGTGTGTGTGTATGTGTGTGTGTGTGTGTGTGGCCAGGGCTACCAAGAGGAATTCAGAGCCCCGGTACAACAAATTCATGGAGCCCCCCTTATAGTTGAGCATGCCAAAAAAAATTGTGCCGCCTAACGGCGCAATTTTTTTTGAGGGTGTATCATACATTTGTTGGCATGGCAAATGTGCCATTGGGGCGTGGCCAACATCAAAATCACTAGGCTCTCAATTCGCCGGAGCGTCACATATGTCCAAGCACTCCTGACTTTCAGGACATCTAGCACCACAGTGTAGTATAGAAACAATGCAGTGTGTACACAGACAGTTCAGTCTTGGCCTGCACCTTACCTTGGGCACAACACTCACCAAAAATTGGTATTGTCCCTTCTAGATTCACAACTTTTCACACACTCTGCTGCTCTCTCCTACCTGTTCTTCTCACTTTCTCCACATGTGGCTGCTGGTTTCTTTAGTTGTGGCTAGTCTGGATCCTGGAATGTTTAAGGACCCTTTTTTATTTATTCTGTGCTTCTTGTGCGCCGTGATCAAGTGAGTATAATTTTTTTTTTTTGTTGTTTATGCCTTTGTTCCAGCTCCACCAATAAGCTTAACGGACTGACCCCCTCCCACCACCAAGGAAAAAAAAAATACATTTTAAAAAAAAACGCAAGATAAAAAAAGAAAAATTAAAAAATTAGATGTGAGGGCCTGGGTAAAATGTACCCCCCCCCCCCCGTCGTGGCCCCTTTGTGTGTGTAGTCTTTGTGTGTGTGACC
Organism: Mixophyes fleayi; assembly: GCF_038048845.1. NCBI lineage: Eukaryota > Metazoa > Chordata > Amphibia > Anura > Limnodynastidae > Mixophyes > Mixophyes fleayi. Next base: position 247,938,170 of record NC_134404.1, on the reverse strand, counting down.
TTTGTATGTGGGGCCTTTCTGTGCTTGTGTGTGGACTCTGTGTGTGTGGCCTTTTTGTGTGTGTAGCCTTTGTGTGTCGCCTGTGCATGTGGTCTGTGTGTATGGCATTTGTGTGTGTGTGTGGCCTTTGGGGGGGTGTGTGTGGCCTTTGGAGGTGTGTGTGGCATTTGTGTGTATGTGTGTGGCCATTGCTTGTGTGTGTGTGTATCCTGTGTGTGTGTGTGGCCTGTGTGTGTGTGGCCTTTGTGTGTGTATGTAGCCTGTGTTAGTGTGGCCTTTGTGCGTGTGTATGGCCTTTGTGTGTGTCCGTATGTGGCCTTTGAGTGTGAGGGTGTGGCCATTGTGTGAGTGTGTGTGTCTGTGTGTTTGGCCTTTGTGTGTATGTGTGTGTGGCCTTTGTGTGTGTGTCTGTAGCTTGTGTTTGTGTGTGGCCTGTGCGTGTGCGTGTGTCATGTGTGTGGGCCCTGTGTGTGTGTAGCCTTTGTGTGTGTGGCCTTTGTGTGTGTGTGTGTGTGTGTGTGTGTGTGTCATGTGTGTGGGCCCTGTGTGTGTGTGGCATTTGTGTGTGTGGCCATTGTGCATGTGTGTGTGGCCTTTGTGTTTGTGGCCTTTCTGTGTTTGGACTTTGTGTGTGTGGCCTGTGCATGTGGTCTGTGTTTATGGCATTTGTGTGTGTGTGTGACCTTTGTGTGTGTGTTTTGCCATTGTTTGTGTGTGTCCTGTGTGGCGTGTGTGTGTGTGTGTGTGTGTGGCGTGGCGTGTGTGTGTGTGTGTGTGTTTGTGTGTGTGGTCTTTGTGTGTGGCCTTTGTGCATTTGTGGCCTTTCTGTATGGACTTTGTGTGTGTGTGGCCTTTGTGTTTGTGTTTGGCCTGTGCGTAAGGCATGTGCATGTGGTCTGTGTGTATGGAATTTGTGTGTGTGTGCCCTGTTTGGCCTGTGTTTGTGTGCTTAATGTGTGTGGCTTGTGTTTGTGTGTCGCCTGTGTGAGTGTGTGACCTTTGTGTGTGTGTGTGACCTTTGTGTGTGTGTGGCCATTGTGTGTGTGTGTGACCTTTGTGTGTGTGTGTGGCATGTGCGTGTGGCCTGTGTGTGTGTGGCCATTAGTTGTGTGTGTCTGTGTGTTTGGCCTTTGTATGTATGTGTGTGTGGCCTTTGTGTGTGTGGCTTGTGTGTGTTTGCCATTGTTTGTGTGTGTGGGGCATGTGTGTGTGTGTGTGTGTGTGTTTGTGTGTGTGTGTGTGTGTGGCCTTTTGTGTGTGGCCTTTGTGTGTGTTTGAGTGGTCTGTGTGTATGGCATGTGTGTGTGTGTGTGTGTGTGTGTGTGTGTGTGTGTGTGTGTGGGGCCTTTGTGTGTGTGGCCTTTGTGTGTGTGTATGGCATGTGTGTGTGTGTGTGTGTGTGTGTGGGGCCTTTGTGTGTGTGGCCTTTGTGTGTGTGTGTGCCCTGTGTTTGTGTGTGTGTGTGTGTGTGTTGCATTTGGGTATGTGTGCCCTGTTTGGTCTGTGTATGTGGCCTTTGTGTGTGTGACCTGTTTGTGTGTGGCCTGTGTGTGTGGCCTATGTGTGTGTGTTAGTGTGGCCTTTGTGTGTGTGACCTCTGTGTCTGTGTGTGTATAGCCTGTGTGTTTGTGGCATTTCTGTGTTTGTGTGTGGACTTAGTGCGTGTATGGCCGTGGGTGATTGTTTGTTTGTGTCCTTTGTGTGTGTATGACTTGTCTGTGTGTCCTTTGTGTGTGTATGGCCTATGTGTCTTGCATTTGAATGTGTGTGTGTGGCCTTTGTATGTATGTATGTATGTATGTATGTATGTGTGTGGCCTTTGTATGTATGTATGTGTGTGTGTGTGTGTGTGTGTGTGTGTGTGTGTGTGTGTGTGGCCTTGGTATGTATGTGTGTGTGTGTGTGTGTGTGGCCTTTGGATGTGTGTGTGTGGCCTTTGGGTGTGTGTGGCATTTGGGGGTGTGTGTGTGTGTGTGCCCTAGGCGTGTGGTTTGTGTGTATGGCCTTAGTGTGTGTGTGTGTGTGGCATTTCGATGTGTATGTGTGGCCTTTGTGTGTGTGTGTTTTGGCCTTTGTGTGTATGTGTGTGAGGTCATTGTGTGTGGCTTGTGTGTGTGGCCATTGTTTGTGTGTGTGTCCTGTGTGTGTGTGCTGTGTGTGTGCCCTGTTTGGCCTGTGTATGTGGCCTTTGTGTGTGTGACCTCTGTGTGTGTAGCCTGTGTGTTTGTGGCCTTTGTCTGTGTGTGCGGCCTGTTCGTGTGGCCTGGGTGTGTGTGTGTCTATTCGTATGTGTGTGTGGCCTCTGTACGTGTATGGCCGTGGGTGAGTGTTTGTTTGTGTCCTTTGTGTGTGTATGACTTGTCTGTGTGTCCTTTGTGTGTGTATGGCCTGTGTGTCTTGCATTTGAATGTGTGTGTGTGTGTGGCCTTTGTATGTATGTGTGTGTGTGTGTGTGTGTGTGTGGCCTTTATATGTATGTGTGTGGCCTTTGGATGTGTGTGTGTGTGTGTGTGTGTGTGTGTGTGGGGGGGGGCCTTTGGGTGTGTGTGGCATTTGGGGGTGTGTGTGTGTGCCCTAGGCGTGTGGTTTGTGTGTATGGCCTTAGTGTGTGTGTGTGTGTGTGTGGCATTTCGATGTGTATGTGTGGCCTTTGTGTGTGTGTGTGGCCTTTGGATGTGTGTTTGTGTGGCCTTTGGGTGTGTGGCCTTTGTGTGTGATTGTGTGTGTGTGGGCCTGTGTGTTTGGCCTTTGTGTGTATGTGTGTGAGGTCATTGTGTGTGAGTGTGTGTGGCTTGTGTGTGTGGCCATTGTTTGTGTGTGTGTGTCCTGTGTGTGTGTCCTGTGTGTGTGCCCTGTTTGGCCTGTGTGTGTGGCCTTTGTGTGTGAGTGTGTATGGCCTTTGTGTGTGTGTGACCTTTGTGTGTGTGTGTAGCTTGTGTGTGTGTGTGTGTGTGTGTGTTTGTGTGTGGCCTGCCCGTGTTCCCTGTTTGACCTGTGTGTGTTGCCTTTGTGTGTGTTTAAACTGTGTGTGTGGCCTTTGTGTGTGTGTGTCTGTAGCCTTTGTGTGTGGCCATTGTGCGTGTGTGTGGCCTTTGTGGCCTTTGTGTGTTTGTGTGTGGACTTTGTGTGTGTGTGGCCTTTGTGTGTGTGTGTGGCCTTTGTGTGTGTATGTGGCCTGTGCGTGTGGTCTGTGTGTATGGCATTTGTGTGTGTGTGGCCTTTGGATGTGTGTGTGTGTGGCCTTTGTGTGTGTATGACCTGTGTGTATAACCTCTGTGTGTGTTTTTTATGTTTGTGTGAGATCTTTGTGTTTGTGGCCTTTGTGGTTGTGTGTGTGAGGCCTTTGTGTGTGTGTGTGTGTGTGTGTGTGTGTGTGTGTGTGTGGCCTTTGTGTTTGTGGCCTTTCTTTGTTTGTGTGTGGACTTTGTGTGTGTGTGTGGCCTTTGGATGTGTGTGTGTGTGGCCTTTGGGTGTGTGTGTGGTCTGTGTGTGTGTGTGTGTGTGGGGGGGGGGGAACATTGTGTGTGTGTGTGTGTGTGTGTGTGTCCTGTGTATGTACCCTGTTTGGCCTGTGTGTAGCCTTTGTGTGTGTGGCATCTGTGTGTGTGTGTGTGTGTGTGTGTGTGTGTGTGTGTGTGTGTGTGTAGCCTTTGTATGTGTGGCCTTTCTCTGTTTGTGTGTGGACTTAAAGGGCTCACCGTGTATGTTTCGTAAACCTTACATCAACCTTATAATTCTAAACCTTTGCATGCAAATAAACACACGGAGACTTGTATAAGTTATTAAAAATTGACAGAACTTTTATTATGATTTTAATTTTAACAAGACCTATGGTGGCGGAGAAAGGGCACTGCGAAACAACTCACAACCTGACAAACACTATCACGAGTGGACTGGCACAAACCGCCGTACGTCCACCACCACGGGGAACAAATGCCAACAAAACTTTGCGCTGAGTTGGCGTCAGAGTGACTGCCCCTTTTAAAACTCACGCTGCCCTCCCTCACCGAGTCGGACAGGGACCCTCCTCACCGAAGGGCCAAAAAGGGAGTTACTGGTGCCTCAACGGGGGGCAGTGACCTACGACAACTACCAGTGCGCCCACAAATCAGCCGCTGAACGCAGTGCCTTCCTATCGCAACATAACCGGACATACCATACCAAAAGAGTGGGTGGGTGGGATCTCGTGCTGTGGAATGAGGCAGAACAGGAAGTGCATCCTCCTATATCAATGTCAAGGTCCCTCCCACTGGATTACACATTGGTCGGGCCAACCCATGTTAACCCTTTCAGGTAAGTGTTCAGCTTACTACAAACCCTGTCGCCCTTTAAGTGCATTCGTCCTATTCAGCCTCATTTGTCATTGTGTGTGTGTGTGTGTGGTCTTTGTGTGTGTGGCCTGTGCATGTGGTCTGTGTGTGTAGCATTTGTGTGTGTGTGCCCTGTGTGTGTGGGTGTGTTTGTGTGTGGCCTGCATGTGTTCACTGTTTGGCCTGTGTGTGTGGGATTTGTGTGTGTATGTAGTATTTGTTTGTATGGCTTTTGTGTGTGTGGCCTTTCTGTGTTTGTGTGTGGAATTTGTGTGTGTGGCCTGTGTGTGTGTGTGGCCTGTGTGTGTGTGTGGCCTGTGTGTGTGTGTGTGTGGCCTGTGTGTGTGGCCTTTGTGTGTGGTTTGTGTGTATGGCCTTTGTGTGTGTGTGTTTGGCCTTTGTGTGTGTGTTTGGCCTTTGGGTGTGTGTGTGTGTGGCCTCTGTGTACGTGTATGACCGTGGGTGTGTTTGTTTGGCCTTTGTGTGTGTAAGACCTATGTGTTTGTGGCATTTCTGTGTGTGCGGCCACTGTGTGTGTGTGACCTGTGTTTATGACCTGTTTGTGTGTCCTTTGTCTGTGTGTGAGATCTTTGTGTGTGTGGCTTTGGGGTTGTGTGTGTCTCTGTGTGTGAGTGTGTGTGAGGCCTTTGGGTGTGTGGCCTTGGGTGTGTATGTGTGTGGCCTTTTTGTGTGTGTGTGGCCTTTGGGTGTGTAAGTGTGTGGCCTTGGGTGTGTATATCTGGTCTTTGGGTGTGTGCCCTTTGGGTGTGTGTGTGTGTGGCCATTGTGTGTGTGTGTGTGTGGCCATTGTGTGTGTGTGTGTGTGTGTGTGTGTGTGTGTGTGTGTGTGTGTGTGTCCTGTGTGTGTTTGTGTGTGGCCTTTGGGTCTGTATGCCCTGTTTGGCCTGTGTGTGTGGCCTTTCTTTGTATGTGGACTTTGTGTATTTATATGTGTGTGCCCTTTGTGTGTGTGTGGCCTGTGCATGTGGTCTGTGTGTATGGCATTTGTGTGTTTGTGTGTATGCATGTGTGGCCTCTGTGTACGTGTATGGCCGTGGGTGGGTGTGTGTGTGTGTGTGTGTCTTTTGTGTGTGTATGGCCTATGTGTGTGGCATTTGAGTGTGTGTGTGTGTGTGTGTGGCCTTTGTGTGTGTGTGTCCTTTGGGTGAGTGTCTGTATGTGGCCTTTGTGTGTGTGGCATTTGGGTGTGACGGTGTGTGTGTGACCTTTGTGTGTGTGTGTGTGTGTGTGTGTGTGTGTGGCCTTTGTGTGTGTGGCTTTTGTGTGTGTGTGTGTCCTTTGTGTCTGTGTGCATGTGTGTTTGGCCTTTGTATGTCTGTGTGTGTGGCTTGTCTGTGTGTGTGTGGCTTGTGTTTGCGTGTAGACTGTGTGTGTGTGTGGCATGTGTGTTTGTGTGTGGCATGTGTGTGTGTCCTGTGTGTGTGGCCTGTGTGTGTGTGTGGCCTTTGTGTGTGTATGTAGCCTTTGTTAGTGTGACCTTTGTGCGTGTGTGTGGCCTTTGTGTTTGTGGCCTTTCTGTGTTTGTGTGTGGACTTTGTGTGTGTGTGGCCTGTTTGTGTGGTTTGTGTGTATGGCCTTTGTGTGTGTCCGTATGTGGCCTTTGAGTGTGAGGGTGTGGCCATTGTGTGAGTGTGTGTGTGGACATTTTGTGTGTGTGGCTTGTCTGTGTGTGTGGCCTTTGTGTGTGTGTCTGTAGCTTGTGTTTGTGTGTGGCCTGTGTGTGTGTCATGTGTTTGGGCCCTGTGTGTGTGTGTAGCCTTTGTGTGTGTGGCCTTTGTGTGTGTGTGTGTGTGTGTGGCCTTTGTGTTTGTGGCCTTTCTGTGTGTGGCCGGTGCTTGTGGTCTATGTGTATGGCATTTATGTGTGTGTGTGTGTGTGTGTGTGTGGCCTTTGGATGTGTGTGTTTGGCCATTGTGTGTGTGTGTGTGTGTGTGTGTGTGTGTGGCCTTTGGGGGTGTGTGTGTGTGACCATTTTGTCTGTGTGCATGTGTGTTTGGCCTTTGTATGTATGTGTGCATGGCCTTTGTGTGTGTGTCTGTGTGTGTGGCTTGTCTGTGTGTGTGGCTTGTGTTTGCGTGTGGCCTGTGTGTGTGGCATGTGTGTGGCCTGCGTGTGTTCCCTGTTTTCCTGTGTGTGTGGCCTTTATGTGTGTATGTAGCCTTTGTTTGTGTGACCTTTGTCTGTGTGGCCTTTGTGCGTGTGTGTGGCCTTTGTGTTTGTGGCCTTTTTTGTGTGTGTGTGTGGCCTTTGTGTGTGTGTGGCCTTTGTGTGTGTGGTTTGTGTGTATGGCCTTTGTGTGTGGCCTTTGTGTGTGTGTGGCCTTTGGGTGTGTGTCCGTATGTGGCCTTTGGGTGTGTGTGTATGTGTGTGGCCTTTGGATGTGAGAGTGTGGCCATTGTGTGTGTGTGTCTGTGTGTTTGGCCTTTGTGTGTATGTGTGTGTGGCCTTTGTGTGTGTGTGTATGTGTGTGGCTTGTCTGTGTGTGTGGCCTTTGTCTGTGTGTCTGTGGCTTGTGTGTGCGTGTGGCCTGTGTGTGCGCCCTGTGTGTGTGTGTGTGTGTGTGTGTAGCCTGCGTGTGTTCCCTTTTTGGCCTGTGTGTGTGGCCTTTGTGTGTCTGTGACCTGTTTGTGTGGCATTTGTGTGTGTGCGTGTGTGTGTAGCCTTTGTGTGTGTGGCCTGTGCTTGTGGTCTGTGTGTATGGCATTTATGTGTGTGTGTGTGTGTGTGTGTGTGTGTGTGTGTGTGTGTGGCCTTTGGATGTGTGTGTTTGTTCTTTGTGTGTGTGGCCTTTGTGTGTGTGTGTGGCCTGTGCTTGTGGTCTGTGTGTATGGCATTTATGTGTGTGTGTGTGGTCTTTGGATGTGTGTGTTTGGCCATTGTGTGTGTGTGTGTGTGTGTGAGGCCTCTGTGTACGTGTAGGACTGTGGGTGTGTGTGTTTGGCCTGTGTGTGTGTGTATGACCTGTGTGATTATGGCATTTCTGTGTGTGTGGCCATTGTGTGTATAGGACCTGTGTCTATGACCTTTGTGTGTGTCCATTGTCTGTGTGTGAGATTTTTGTGTGTGTGGCCTTTGGGGGTTGTGTGTGTGTGTGTGTGTGTGTGTGTGTGTGTGTGTGTGGCCTTTGGGTGTGTGTCTGTGTGTGTTATTATATCATCCTGCTGCTAGATCCAATTTTGGAGTTCATCAGTTGCTGTCATCTACATATCTCTGTTAAATCAGAGGGTTGTAAATGTCCGATCTTATTAACCTGACAGTTATGTTCTTCATAAGTCATCTAGTAATATCTGATGCGCTATTAATTCTAAATGTTAATTCAAAAGAGCATCAATGTCCAATGTTGTATTATGTTATGTTAAGTATACATCACTTAACGCGAGAGCATGAATAGTAATTGGTCAATCATTCAATCCTCTGTTTTACACATACATCGGAGATAGTCACGTGAAGCAGAACATAAGCATCCTAGACCATATCTAATGTACCAAAACAGACCAGACAAAATAGAATGAGTTTCTTTTACAGTATTAGAGTAATATCATTCCGGCATTCCAAATAATAGTTGATTTCCAATTAGAAAATCGCTAGCATGCTGACACGTTAAATTAGGAACTCCCATCGCCTGTCATACTGCAGTCCTGGGGGTAAATGTATCAAAGTGCGACTGGCCAATGACCTGCATTACACTGGACCCTCCTAAAGCCTGGACCTATAGAAGCAAGCTGTCACGCGCCGGTGTCCCGAGGCATCTCCCCGGGAGACGACGTGCGCACCTGTTGCTTTCCCGCTACGTGCCCGCCAGCCTGTCTTACCTGCTCAACTGCTGCGGCTGTCCTGACTCCTCTCCAGCGTTGTCTCTGTTGGCCGATACTTCCGCTGTGAGTGGTTCTGTGCATGCGCAGAATCACCCGTCTTTTCTCTCCTTGTTCTGCCTGACTATTGGCTGCCCTAATGAACTAGCCCTATATCTAGCCTCTCTACTCTAGAGTCTGGGCTGGTTCTTTCAGTCAGTTCCTACCTTCGTTTCTGGAAGCAGCTCCTGTTCTCCTACATTCCTGGTTCCTGTGGGTTCCTATATTCACTATCCTAGTGTTCCTGCTCTTTTGCTGCAGGTTTTTTTTGCGGGGTTTTTTGCTGCAGATCCTCACTACTAACCACTTTCTAAGTGGCAACGCTGCAGATCATCACTACTAACCACTTTCTAAGTGGCAACGCTGCAGACCATCACTACTAACCACTTTTTAAGGGGCAACGCTGCAGATCTTTAGTACTAACCACTCTCCCTAGTGGTTATGCAGCAGATCATTGCAATTTACTTGTAACTCTGCAGATCATCGATGCAATCCACTCCCTAGTGGTAATTTTGCAGATCATCATCCATTCTCCATTTGTCAGTAGTAACGGCTACAGATCTCCAGTTGCTCTACCTCTTCTACATCTCCCGTGGCTTACTACTTGTCAAATCCTTCGCTCATTCTCTTGTGGTTCATTGGGAACATCTCTAGGGGGTCGCGACCTTCAAGTGGAAGCCGCAAAGTCTATATTCCCTTGCAGGAATCCCTGGCGAAGACCTTTCACTTATTAGACTCCGCGCTTCTAGCTAAAGTCACGCCAATCCCGACTGAACTGCCAGGATCTAGCTGTCCCTCGTTGAAACCGTGACACAAGCCACATCATCTATATTGTTTTACTCTTTTCACTGACTATATCAGCAGGAGCGCTGGACCCAGTGGCCAGTCTACTTGACCACAGCCTTCAGACCTGAATGACTGTACACTGAATCCAGGGCAACTGCGATAAGTAACAGCTGTACTTGTTTTATTCTGATTGTTATTCTGCTACTTTTGGCTATTAAATCACATTGTGCTTTGGAACCACATTGTCACGGGCACTAGGAGTCTTTACCCAGTATCACCCGCTGATGGTCTTATCAGAGCAGTAGAGTTGGTATATGATACTCTGATGGCAGGGTGATAATGGAACTGGAAACAGCAGATGGTTAGAGAATGCTCAGAAAGTCTATGACTAGCAGCACTGGTAAACAATAGGTAACTGAACACGAGGATCTGGATGGACAAGGACACGTGAGGGTAGTCAGTGGTCTGCGCACGGCAAGTTGTACCACTGCTATAGTGAGAAGAATGTCCAGGAGTAATAAGGAGGTGGAAGTCAGCAGTCTGCGTATAGCAAGTTGTACCGCTGTCTGTAGTGAAGGAATGGAATCCAGGTGAAGGTAACGGGGAAGTCAGTGGTCTGCGTGTAGCAAGTTGTACCACTGCTTATGTGAGAGGATATATGCAACTGGTGACACAGGGAAACAGGAATCAGTGGTCTGCCTCTAGCAAGTTGTACCACTGAATATATATGTGAGGAAGGACACGAGGAGATAAATGCTATGCAGAGTCTACACGGGTACACTGAACTTGATCCCACGTTGAACTGCACACAATAATAATAATGAATGAACAGCACTGCACAGATAAACAAAGTCACTAGAATAGTCCAGCAAAAGGAAACACAGTCAATAATAGCAATAGTCTCAGAGGATGGAAACTCCGGAGGAGAACAACTCGGTCCAGATGGATATGCAATACACCAGCACAGTCAATGAGAAGTATGCATACCGTGGTTCAGATGAGCAGGCTGTTAGAGATAGCTGCAGGGATACCTGAGCGGCAGGGAACTGACGAGATGAGAAGTCCTTGCAGAATGGAAGCGGCAGGTAGGTGCAGCGCACTGTAGGTAGGCCAGCAAGGACGACAAATACTCAGGAAGCAGTAGTATATCGAATTGAACAGCAGGAGACCACGGGAGAGCTGAAGCGATGTAGCAGAGCTGGAAGCTGAGGAGCGTAGACTCGATGCTAACAGGCAAGTTGACACAAATGGACACACTGTAGAAGCAGTAGGCAGCGGGTCAGCTGACGGCAGGTAGAATGCAGACTGGAGCGCTGAGACGAGCAGGACTCTGTAGACACGCTGAAGTAGCTAACAGGAATCAGCTGGAACAGTAGCGATGTAACACAGGAGAGAAGGAGAGATCTGTAACTTGTTAGACACACGGAGGCAGCGGGTAGGAATCAGCTGCAGGAGTCACGATGAAACACAGGAGAGTTTGCAGTAATCTGTAACTGTAGATATACGGAGGCAGCGGATAGGAATCAGCTGCTGGAGTCACGATGAAACACAGGAGAGTTTGCAGTAATCTGTAACTGTAGATATACGGAGGCAGCGGATAGGAATCAGCTGCTGATGACACTAGGAACACGAGGAGTAGAAGTGGTCTGGAAACCACAAACGGCAAACAGGAATCAGCATAAGCTGAACACACGAGCAGGCACTGGAACACCTTCAGAGACTCATGAGGAATGAGACTCCAAGATCAGGCAACGTGGTATTGACCACAGGTGCTTAATATAGGGAGTGTTGCCTGATCAGCCAATTAAGTTAAAGGAACAGAACTGAAGGTTAAAAGGGACTGCACATGCACAGTACCTCATTATAATGGACGGACACGGTTCCTAGCTACCTTAGAAGTAGCACTCACAGTCCGGTGAGTGACACACATTATGGCAATTGACAATCGTTATTGGATAGCAACTAGACGTGCATGTTATCCTAGATTTTTACCAACAATGTTAGGCATTAATATCTTGCTGTACAATTATGACCATTATGCCATTTAATTAATTATCTTATTTAAGCAGCATATGGGTAATGTTCGGACAGTTCAAACATAACTCTTAATTTCGACAAAAGGACATTGATGTTTACACCTTAGCCAGTAGTTGGAATCACCAACATTTTGGGGGTTGGTTGACAAGTGATTGACTCCAAATTGAAATGCATTTAAGGAGAATTCCTACAACATTTTCAACGACACTTAGAGTTTGCCATAGATTTTACAAGCAGGCCAAATGGAAACCATTTCATTAGGACAACACCACATGTATATTTAGAAAGACATTTGTTTGGTTCAAATATAAATTTTTTGGGGGAGTTTGCTCATTATTACAGCAGAGAGCATTGGTGTCTTTTGACATTGGCCCTTTAAAGGAAACCGTACTAATAAGTGTGATTTACCTCAAAAATATCTATCCACCACATACTGCCAAAAGTTGGACCCTTGCTCTGATTCCCGACATATGGCTTCCGGATTCCCCTCCTCATCCATCCCAGCAACTTCGTCCACCACCCCTGGAGCCCCACTCCGGATGGCAATATTGTGAAATACCACACACAGAGCTATGATGTCACATACTTTACTCGGCACATACATCAGGGCACTACCAGACCGGTCAAGGCAATGAAATTGTGCCTTTAATAAACCAAAAGCCCGTTCTATGACCGATCTGGTGGCTGCATGAGCCAAGTTGTGTGTAACATCACGCTCTGTGCGTAGGCTCAACATCGGAGTGAAGAGCCAAGGGCATAAGGGATACGTGTTGTCTCCTTTGTAGGATGAGAGAAAAGACTTAAGAAACAAACATTAATAAACTTTAACACTAACAAATCAACACGTCAAAAGACTTACAGTGTCAAATATATACATTATATCCATGGCAAATTGACAGGTAACTGAGGAATATTACCGAAAAGAAACCAAACATTGTAAACTAACCACCTCTTTAAGAATTAAAGGCAAACAAATATCATGGACCATTTTCTAAAAGGACATTTACAAACAACGTGACTTACACACGAGGCCTTGTAGAGTTTACTAATACTTTACAAACATCATTGTTAGGAACTCCCTAGCCAGCACAATAAAACTCGGAGTCTATTCCGAAAGCCTGGTGTTCGCTGGAGCCCCTAGTGGTGGGGACAGACTTGGCCGCAGGCTGACAGAGGGTCGAGAATCGTATACCGGCTAAGGAGAACCCAGAGATGGAGTGATTGGTGGACAACAGCGTAGGGTTCAGGCAGAGTAGATGCCGGCAGCAGACAGCGTAATGTACAGAGTAAACCAAGGTCAGTGGTCACAAGCACAGGTTCGGAATCCAGGGACAGGCAAAAGGTCAGGGGCACTGACGGAGGAGCAGAATCCAGTTTTCAGGCAAATGGTCAGGGTCAGAAGCGTAGGTTCAAGGTCCAGAAACAAGCGAGGGTCATACACGGGAAGTCTTATCATAGGTTTAACACCAAGCACAGAGAGAACAAGCAGACAGCAGAACTGTAAACACGACGCTATAACCGGCAGTGAGGCTCAGTCCTCACTGCCTTAAATAGCACGAGGAGCCAATCAAAATAGAGCCCTACAAGTATCCACAGGAGTAGCCTAATTGACAGTAGTTCTGGTGGCCAATAAAAATGCAGAGCTCAGCTGCATAATAAATAGCCCAAACATAGACTGCCTCCTTCAACACCTGACATAGCCATGATTGGCTCTATTCTAACTACCCCTGTGCGCGCGCGCCCGCCTATTGGCCAGCTGGCCGGGCGCCGCGACAGGGAGCCTGGAGCGTCCCGGTTGTTGCCCAGACAACCGAGACGGGTAAACCGGAAGTGACGTCCCGGTCGTCATAGCGACACAGCAGGGGACACCAGAGAGTCGCGGTGGCCATGGGCACCGCCACGACTACTAACAGTACCCCCCCTTGAGGAGGGGTCAAGGAACCCCGACAACCAGGCTTCGTGGGACATTTTTTTTAAAATTCCTTCTTGAGTCTCTCAGCGTGGAGACGCTTTTGTGGTATCCAACACCGCTCCTCTGGACCGTAGCCCTTCCAGTGCACTAAGAACTGGACCTGCTTTTGAACCTTCCTTGAGTCCAGAATTTTTTTCAATGATGAACTCGCGGTCTCCATTTATAAGCAGAGGCCGAGGTCTGTTAGAGGAAGATTGATTGTATTTGCTGGGAGCAAATACAATCACGACTTTTTGCAGAAGAGAACAATGGAACGTAAGGGAATTTTTAAAAATGGTGGTAGTTTGAGTCGGAATGCCACTGGATTCTCTTTCTTTTCAATCATGAATGGCCCGATGAATCGGGGACCAAATTTCCTGCAAGGTTGCCTCAATTTGATGTTCCGTGTGGACAACTACACACGATCTCCTGCTTTCAATACACATGGACCATGATGGCGATCAGCGAAGGCTTTAGACCTAAGAGAAGCTTGACACAGAGCGGAATGTACCTTCTTCCAAACGGACTTCAATCTGGCAGTAAAGGCAGGTATTCCAGGATCACCAAGGGAAACAGCAGAAGAGAAGGAGTTAGATTTTGGGTGGAACCCGAGATTACAGAAGAATGGGGAAGTGTGTGTTGCAGAATGGTAGGAATTATTGTACGTGAATTCCACCCAGGGCAAAAGAGAGGACCAATTATCGTGGAATTTGGAAACATAGATGCGGAGGTACTGTTCCAAAGACTGATTGGTCATTTCCGTCTGCCCATTCGACTGAGGGTGGTAAGCGGAGGACAGACTGATACTAATTCCTATGGAATTACAAAAAGACCTCCAAAATTGTGCAATAAACTGTGAACCTCGATCTGAAACGATGTTCTCTGGGAGGCCCTGGAGACCGAAGATATGGGTAATGAATAAGGTAGCCAAACTTCTGGCATCTGGCAATTTGAGTAAGGGTATAAAGTGTGCTATCTTGCTGAACCGATCAACAACTACCCAAATGGTGTTATGACCCGAGGACAAAGGGAGGTCGACAATAAAGTCCATAAAAATATGGGTCCATGGCTTGTTTGGAATTGGCAAGGGTAGAAGTTGACCTGGAGGACGGATTCTGGAAGACTTGTTCCTGGCGCATACTGGGCAAGCGCAAGTTTTCTGCATCAGAAGACAAGGTGGGCCACCAAAGCCAGCGGGAAAGTATTTCTATGGTCCTCTGGATACCGGGATGACCTGCTGAGTGGTTGTCGTGGCATTCGATGAGGGCCGACTTCCTCAGATGAACTGGGACAAACAATTTTTTAGCGGGTGTCTGAGCTGGAGCAATTCTCTGAAAGCGGCGGAGTGTTACTCCGAGATCCTGAGTTAAACCAACATGAATGGAGGTTGAGGAAATTATAGATTGCGGGTCAGGAGGCTGAAGATGGGATGCCATAAAACTCTGTGAGAGAGAATCAGCTTTGATATTCTTTGATCCCGGTCGATAAGTGATGAGGAAGTTGAACCGGGTGAAAAACAAAACCCAGCAGGCCTGTCGAACGTTAAGAGTTTTGGCGGTCTGGATGTACTGAAGATTTTTGTGGTCTGTGAGGATGGTAATACCATGAGCTGCTCCTTCTAACCAATGCCGCCATTCTTCGAGGTCCCACTTAATGGCCAGTAACTCCCTATTCCCAACGTCGTAGTTAATTTCTGCAGATGAGAATTTCCTGGACAGAAATGCACACGGGTGTAATTTTTTACTCTTTGAGAGAGAATGGCGCCTCCTCCTACATCTGAGGCGTCTACTTCTACAATAAACGGAAGCTCCGGATCTGGATGCCTGAGGACGGGTGCAAATGTGAAGGCAACTTTAAGGGCAGAAAAGCTTGCCAACGCCTCCGAAGACCAACTAGCTGGGTCTGCGCCCTTCCAGGTGAGGGCAGTAATAGGAGCCACCAAGGAAGAAAAGGAATGTATAAACCTCCGGTAATAGTTGGCGAATCCAAGAAACCTTTGGATCGCATTGAGGTTAGTAGGAAGGACCCAGTCTTGAATTGCTTGGACTTTATTAGGGTCCATGGAGAAGCTAGCTGAGGAAATGATGTAACCTAAGAAGGCCACCCTAGGGATTTCGAACACGCACTTCTCCAATTTTGCGTAGAGGTGGTGTTGATGTAACCTCTCCTAGACTTCTCGGATGTGTTGGAGGTGCTGGGGCAAGGACTGGGAATAAATTAAAATGTCATCTAGATAAACCACCACGGTCCTATCCAAAAACTCTCGTAAGACATCATTGATTAGATCTTGGAAGACTGCCGGGGCGTTACACAATCCAAATGGCATCACCAGATATTCATAATGCCCAGAGAGGGTATTAAAGGCCGTCTTCCATTCATCTCCCTGTCTGATGCGGATGAGATTGTAAGCGCCCCGTAGGTCAATCTTAGAAAAGATGGTGGCAGACTTGAGCTGGTCGAACAGAACAGAAATTAAGGGCAGCGGATAAGTATTTTTAATTGTGATCTTATTCAATCATAATCGATAATCGATGCAGGGTCTCAGACTGCCATCTTTCTTAGCCACAAAAAAGCACCCAGCGCCTACAGGGGATTTGGAGGGGCAGATGAACCCTTTCTCCAGGTTCTCCTCCACGTACTGTTCCATGGCCTGAGTTTCAGGAGCAGACAAGGAATACAGACGCCCCTTGGGCAGTTTTGAACCTGGCACAAGCTCGATAGCGCAGTCATAGTCTTGGTGAGGCGGAAGCGAGTCAGCCTTCTGTTTAGAGAACGCATCACTGAAGTCCTGGTAGGGTGCAGGCAACAATTCTGGACTAGGCTGCAGGATTCTGAGAGGCAGGGTCAAACAAGACGTAGAGCACTCTGGACTCCAACGGATAATTTCCCCTTTTTTCCAGTCAATAAGGGGGTTATGACTGCGAAGCCAAGGATACCCCAGAATCAACGGAGCAGAGGGACAGGTAATTAGGTAGAATGAGAGTTCCTGTGTATGGAGGGCTCCCACAGACAACCGAAACATTTGAGTCCTTGCGAGAATTCTACCCCCAGGCAAGGGGTTACCATCCATCCCACAGGTGGCAATGCTTGATCCTAACTTGATATCTGGAATGTCAAGTGTCTGAGCCAAGTGTATGTCCAGGAAGTTACCTGCCGCTCCACTATCAAGAAAGGCTGTCATATCCATGAATTTATCACAGAAAGACCTAAGCGCACCTCTTCGCCTGCACTTAGGCTTTGGAGTTTCCCGACTTGTTGGGACAAGAACGTACTAAGTGACCTGGTTGGCCACAATACATACAAAAGCCTAATGAGCGTCTCCTGGAGCGTTCCTCTGGAGGCAGAAGATAAGCACCCAGCTGCATGGGCTCAGAGGAATCAGGAAGGGAAGCACAGGAACTGGGTGGTGAACCAACAGGTATGGATGATTCCCGTTCAGTCTTTCCCTCTCTGATTCGACGGTCGATTTTAATGACGATTTGTATCAAATACTCCAGCGAGACGGGTACCGGATACTGGACTAAGGAGTCCTTAATTTGCTCGGTAAGACCTAAGCGAAATTGACATCGCAGTGCTGGATCATTCCAGGCACTATCGGTGGACCATCGCCGGAATTCCACACAAAATTCTTCAACGGAACGACGTCCTTGCCTTTACGTCCCGGAGATGAGACTCAGCTGAGGCCATCCTGTCTGGGTCATCGTACAGTAACCCTAGAGCCTGGAAGAAGGCATCCACGGTCTGCAAGGCTGGACTGGTTGAAGGAAGGGAGAAGGCCCAAGACTGAGGGTCGCCCTGCAGTAGAGAGATAACGATCCCTACCCTTTGCTGTTTAGAACCGGAGGAGCGTGGTCTCAGGCGGAAGTACAACCTGCAGCTTTCTTTGAAGTTGCGGAAAGCAGACCTACTTCCAGAGAACCGGTCAGGTAAGTTCATCTTCGGCTCTGGGGTTATGCCAGCGGGGCCTTGCTGAAGCTGCAGGTTTCTGGAAGCCTCTTCTTGGGCTGCCAGATGCTGGGATAAACCTTGCACGACTTGAGAAATCTCCTGGATCTGGTTAAGGAGAACCCAGAGATGGAGTGATTGACGGACAGCAGCGTGGAGTTCAGGCAGAGTAGATGCCGGCAGCAGACAGCGTAATGTACAAAGTAAACCAAGGTCAGAGGTCACAAGCACAGGTTCGGAATCCAGGGACAGGCAAAAGGTCAGGGGCACTGGCGGAGGAGCAGAATCCGTTTTTCAGGCAAATGGTCAGGGTCAGAAGCGTAGGTTCAAGGTCCAGAAACAAGCGAGGGTCATACACGGGAAGTCTTATCATAGGTTTAACACCAAGCACAGAGAAAGCTAGCAGGCAGCAGAACTGTAAACAGGACTCTATAACCGGCAGTGAGGCTCAGTCCTCACTGCCTTAAATAGTACAAGGAGCCAATCAGAATAGAGCCCTACAAGTATCCACAGGAGTAGCCTAATTGACAGTAGTTCTGGTGGCCAATAATAATGCAGAGCTCAGCTGCATAATAAATAGCCCAAACATAGACAGCCTCCTTCAACACCTGACATAGCCATGATTGGCTCTATTCTAACTACCCCTGTGCGCGCGCGCGCGCCTATTGGCCAGGTGGCCGAGAGCCGCAACAGGGAGCCTGGAGCGTCCCGGTTGTTGCCCAGACAACCAAGACAGGGAAACCGGAAGTGGCGTCTCGGTCGTCATAGCGACGGCCGGGACGCCAGCAGGGGACACCATAGAGTTGCGGCGGCCGCGGGCACCGCCGCGACTACTAACAATCATGTAACCTTAAATATTAGGTATGTTTATGAAAGGTGCCTACATTACCAGGCACATTTAGAAAACATTACCAGGCACGTTTAGAAACGTGGACGATTTGAAAAAAAACTGTCTAGTTGTAACAACCATAAAGAAAAGGGACATGCACTATATGACAATATGGAAACCGGAGATCTGAGGTCAAAGATAACATTTAGGGTACAGTAACTTAGAATTTGATGATTGTCTAAAAAAAATTGCAATAAATTGAGTAAATACATTAGTCTACTTACCAAAAAGACAAGCGTCTCCATGTGGCCTGGCACCCCCTTGCCTCTGTTGTAATCTGCTCCATATCCCCGATTGCCTAAACGCAATGGAGTCATGGGTATTCCCACCCCATCTGGCAACCAGGTTACGAATCTGGAGAGAAGGGTCACATATGGCCTGTACGTTTATCGAGTGGAAATGCTTCCTGTTCAAAAAAGCAGAAGCATCCCTACTCAACGGAACTAAGGCCACATGGGTCCCATCTACTGCCCCTATGACCTGCGGAAAGCCTGCTATGGTGGCAAACTGCTGCTTACTCCACACAAGGGACTATTTGAGTGGAAGATGGATAAACTGTGAGAGCCGCGAGAGGAACGCCCTTAGTACAATCTTCAGCATGCGGCTGAAGGTGGCCTGGGACATACCTGCCGCGACCCCCATTGTGGTCTGGAATGATCCAGACGAACAAAAATGCAGTACTGCCAAAAGTTTGATCAAGGACGGTACTGCTGTCGGGATGTTGCGCATTGGCTCAAGGTCACTCTGCACAATGGCCAGGGTGTTCAAGATGACATGCGGAAGAAGCCGATTGTAACGGACAACCTCAGCATCTGACATCCCAAAGAGGCTGACACCTGGCCTTAAGATACGCTCCCTAGGACGGCAATGTTGTACCAGTTTCTGGTTTGGACGTTGGAGGACCAGCCTCCTCGAGAGCCAGATTAAAGTCCAACTCCAGGATCGCCTATATGTGTGACAAAAGCCTGAGTTTACAAACGGAAACATTAGGTGAAGCCTTTACAGCTTGCCATTTTCACTGTAGACTCCAAATATGAAACCTATACTTACAAGCAGATAACGATTTATCTTTAAGCTTGTTTTTTGCAAGTACAGTCAGTAATTATTGAAATAGAAAAAAAATTATTACCATCAATACTCAAGCCCTATTGAATGAGCAAAGGCACCACATCAGAGACCACATCACCATAAAGATACCGAAATAGAAACCCAACAGAGTGTGTGCCACTGGATACTTACCACACCCAAACACAAAACTCACTTTGTGCATATCCCAAACATTTCAGTAAAGTTTATAACCCAAAAACAGGTAGGTAGGGGGAGCAGGGAATAAAGAGAGGCAAGAAAATAGTGTCTAAAATATTTTGGGGGGGGGGACCACACACTTTACTCAAGCCATAGTTAAAGAGCAAGGACACCACATCACAGACCACCTCACCATAAAGAGTCAATACAAAACACTACAGACAAAAGAGAGGGTGCCACTCGATACTTACCACACAGCCAATATACTCTTATTAATATACTATTAATAGATAATATTTCCTTTTTCAACTCTAATCAGTTAGGAAGGGGGAGCAGGTAACAAATAGAGACAAGAAAAGGGAACACAAAATCAAGCAAACAATAAATAATTCAGTCTTGATGCAGTCCCTCTTCAAAATATACACAGTGCAATAATGTGGAGAATTCAAATTAATTTAAATGACTTTACTCCTACCATCAAAAATCCACTCTAGAAAAAGTAATGTAAACCCATTTCTTCAGCAAGCTAAAAGTTACATTATCACTGGCCTTTCAAACAATAAAACACATTGCATTGTTTTTTTTAGCTAATAAAACATACTTCAGGTTGTGTAAGGTACTGGTCTAAACCCCTATAAACAGCATTTGTCCAACTGGCTTGTACTCACCCAAGCCACTGAAACTCCCAACCACACTGAAGTGCAACAAAGGCGTTTTTAAAAAGAAATCTGATTACAGAATTATCTGCCGGTGAGTACGCCGCACTGCGAGGCCGACGTAAGACACAGGTGCGTTTAGAGAGCGAGTGTGTTTATTTTGGCATATAAAACCCATCATGCATATTTTTAAATTGGATACAAATTGTGGTCAGTGTATGTGTTTTGTTTAATTACATATTGTTAAGCCTTCAGGGATATACAATATTCTTAATCTATATGATATTATAAAGCATATTTGTTATATTCATTATGTTATATGATATATATTATCACAAAAAATTGGATTATTATAACTATTTTTATATTGTTTCCCTACAGTTTTCACTTTATTTAAAACATTTGTTGGCACTAACAATCAATAGGAATTTAAATACTCAGGAAACTGAGATTCACAATAGAGAAACTATTATAAATAATAATAATAAAAATAAAAACTATAAATATATAAAAATGATGAAATTTAAAAATAAATATTAAAGATAATAATAACATAATAAAAATAAAATAATAAAAATAAAAAATACAAATAAAAATAATAAATAATAATAAATAACTAAAAATTAAAAATAAAATTAATATACTGCTTATAGTTTAACTACAAAAATGACTTTGGTCTCTTATACTTTTTTTCTAGAAATTCATAAACTTATTTAGACACATTTTTTTATTTGAAATTTCCTGGGAGATTTCCTCCTCTTATTTACTACACATTTTTTAACTTTAGCTAGATTATATATGTATATGGAGGGAATACATGTGCAGAAATGTGCATGAATGATTATATACAATCATTGTGATATATAATTGTGATCATTGTTATACATTTTATAATACTCCAATAGTATAATAAATACTGTATAAAAAGCTCTTTCGGACATCATCTCTATGACCTAATTTATAATGATACGCCTGAATATAGCATAACCCCCTTTTTGCAAACTTTTATGTGTATGTTTGCCAAAACCCTAATATCAGACAATAAAAACCTTGTGCTTGGAATACGATCTCAAAAGATGAAAAGGTTATGTTTAATTATCACTCGAAATTAAAAGTATGAATGATCATATGAAAGGAAAGCATCGGGATGAACAACCAATCAAAGGAAACTTAACCATTTCTTACTGATTGGCCATCTATAGTTTAAAAACCCCGCTCGTCCGATTAACGGTTTAGCCGTGGGAAAGCTAATTGTCAGCGAAACGCGCGTCGATTTCACCGATTACACTAGACACTACATGTCCTGGTTATTTGTCAGTTGCAGTCTAGATACCAGCTAATAATAATTGATCCACTAGCACCGAGAAATAATCATTAGTTAAGCTGCATATTGTCAGCATTTCATCCGCTGAATTATTTTCGACACATTGCTTATTTGTATTAGCGCTTAGAAGCCAATCATGGGCAGTTAGCTGCTAAGCCACTTTTGGAGCAGTGTATGTGGATGATAAACTTTGAAGCACTATTAGGAAATATACTTCTGGTTCTTATAATATGAACTAGATTCATTTTACATATATGAATTACTTATCCTGGCAGTACTCTTATCCCGATGATTAAGAATAAATTATCAGACATAGAATAGGATAGAAGACTAGATCCTAGGATAAAGGATCTACCAGTACCCTAAACTATCAGTTCCTTGTTTTTCTGTGTGTAGTTCATCTCAACGTTTTGTTACAATTGTGACAACAGTTGCAACAGATGCTAATTTATATGTTACAATATGCAATAAATTTGATATAGATACGCTTAACTCGATTGCCTGAGATTTATATCTAGCTATATTTTTATACAGTTCAACCACGCAATTGAGTTCTCTAATTGTAATAGCACACAAGTGAGAATACGTTACGGTTGTGTTTAATTTATACGCTGGAGGTTTATGTCTAGTCATATAATTCCAGTTGGATTACAAAATAAAACTCCTAGTCTGCAATTGTACACAATTGAGGGGGATGCATATATGCAGTGAGATGTACATATAGGCACCATGTTCACTTGGTTGTACTCAAGTACATGATTATTCCTGCACCCCATAATATGTGATATAGAGACGGATAGGGTGTAATCAGTTTTTATACACCAAAAAAATTTTTCATTTTTATTTTTCTGGACATATTTCGCTGTAATTTTTATTAGATATATAAGAAAGGTTAAGTTTTATTATTTTCTCAAACTACCCAACATAAGTTGAAACGTTCTGTCATTTTTTGGAGTGATTAGTGCATCGCTTTAGAACTACCCTCTTTCCTTTTCCCTTTAAATTCGATATTTATGGGTTGGATGCACCCCTCGCTTAGGAATAATATATAAGGATATAATTAACAAAAAAAAAATCCTATAAGAGGGTATTTTTTACTCTGTGACAATTAGTGCGACCTTTCCCATTTCCATTTCCCCAATTCTTAAAATTAATAAAAACTCATAAAGGAAATAACAAACATTGTTATGAGAGAAGTTGCTGCTCGGCTTTTCATTCTATGCAATTTCATTCACATATTGTTTTCGCTGCTTGAACATTGGCGTAGCGTTTAGACAATCCCCCTTTGAACAGTTGAAACGTGAGTTCGAATCCTCACCAACACTCTTGTCTCTGTGGGATCAATAATATTCTTCCCATATATGTATTAAGGTCCAAATTGTCTCGGGTGTAAAAGTACGCTTGCTTTAAGTTTGCTCAAATCATCCGTGAAAATCTCAGAAATTATTTTTGAACATTATTAGTAGCATTTGTTAGATATTTGGTTACAAACACTAGCAAAGAAGTATTGACACATCAACCAATTTACATAGCAAAAAATTATAATTTTTGGTTGTAAATAAAAAGTTGGTTTTTTTTATACCAAAATAAAAAATGTTGGAGCTCCATATAAGATTTTTGAGGGGCTTATTCCGGCAGCCGGAATGGATGTGGAATGCACTCAGCAATCCATTCCAGTATATATTAAGGCAAGTATAGCAGATAACTGGAATACATAGGTGGGATCTCCAATCAATATATATATATATATATATATATATATATATATATATGCAATATTATAATATGTGTACTAGTTGTTCCACATATTCCAGAGAACATATCTGTGTAGCATAAGAAAATGCACTATACAGGCATAGAGAACACAGCAAGCTTTACTCCAGACACACCAAGCAACAGAGGGCGCTATAGTAAGCTGAGTCATTCCGGCATTCCTGCAGTTCAGGGTTTAACCAAAACCCCAAATCTCAGCACCTACCTGTTGACACATCAACCACTTTACATTGCAATTTGTTACAATGTTGGTTGTGAGTTAAAAGAGGGAGGGTTTTTAAAAAAAATATAGCCAATGGTTAATGTTCGATATATATCACAAATAAATTTAAAAAATAAAATAAAATGTGAAGTGTGTTAACAATGCTTTTTGAACACTTTAAATTGTTGTGTTAGCTAGCTGTTTTGGATTTAAGCAAGTACCTCAGCTGCATTAACTTTGAGCAAGGAGTTGACAACATTCTACTTAACTATCCTACAAGAACAGAGGGAACGCCTACTCTTCTCAACTTTATTTACAATCTCCGCCCACTCCACACCCACTCTCCTCCCATTCCCATCCCTTTTTTCTCAAGTCGTTAGCCAATTTCGCAAATGCAGTTGCGATGAAATTTGCAAGACGCTTCCCCTAAGCAACGGAGTAACTCATCTTGCTGATCGGATTCTAATGGTTTCCACTTCGCATCCCCCGTTACTGGCAATGTGCAGAGGCGATTATCGTATTATCCGCAAAATGCGTTCCTTGATGAATCAGGCCCAGTGTGATTGCCGACAGTGAAAATGCAGACAATCCCACTGCCGCCATTAAGAGGGAAATGCGAGCGGGTCTGAAAATAGAGCAATTAAAAAAAGAAGGGGGTCCCCCCTATAAACACTATTAACCCTAGTACTGTCAGGTCACTGCTGGTTTACGTGAAATTGAATGGAAGAATAAAGCGTGGGACACTCCTCCCCCCAATTTCATGAAAACCAGCACTAGCCCAACCAGCCAGGGTGGGTGGCAATATATCTTGGGGACACGCGGCAGGGGTCCCCCTGCCATAATGACACACCAACCCCAGGCTGTTCAGCACTGGGCTGGGTTCTCTGGGATGAACCAGCCCAGTACTGAACGCATTAGGACTCTTCCTACACCCCTGGGGCAGTCGGTATTTGTGCAATATCATAAAAAATTACAATGAAAAAGTATAAATCACCATTTTAGTTTGTGGAACTACAAGTCCAGCCAGCGTGGGCTGCCATTTTCATGAAATCGGGGGGACACCAGCACTAGGGTTAATAGTGTTTATAGGAGGGGACCCCAAACTTTTTACAGTATATGCCGGCAGTGTGATTGTCAGCATTTTCACTGTCAGCAATCACACTGTCAGCATCTTATATATGTTGAAATTTGGGCTGTCTGTATTTTTTTACATGTCGGTGTTTACAATGTTAGTTAATTCCCTCTTGTCAGTATTATAAGTATCAGCATTTTAGTGTCAGTATTCTTTGTGTCTATATTATTTGTGTCGGAAATATGATTACCACCCACTGGAGGATGGTTCAACTTGCATTAGATGAGTCTCCAGAAACCCCCCCCCCCTTCCTCCGCGGATCGGTCGGGCAAAATGCATGTTTTGAAACATGCCAAAAAAATTTTCTCTTACAGCACCGCTGCGACGCTTTTGTCACAGTGCCGCGGCTGCTGTATAACTCCTGTTCGGCGAGAAGGAGCTGCTGCGCATGCGCGAGCGCAGCAGCTCCTCCCTTGAATATCCGGCATTACTGGCTGGCTTCCCTGGGGCACGGTAGGGCTATTTCTAGTGTCACTGCAAATATTAAATAATAAAAGAGCTGCAGATACTGGCCACAATGAATCTGATATAGTTTTTTTAATAATGGACCAAAGACTCCATTTCTGGGGAGCCTGCAGGGTATGCAGAGGTGTGTTATTGTATATAAATATTGTATTATAGGATTAAAAAAGTAGAGGATTCCTCTACTTTTTTAATCCTATAAAACAATATTTATACATAATCACACAGCTCTGCATACCCTGCAGGCTCCCCAGAAATGGAGTCTTTGGTCCATTAATAAAAAAAACTATGTCAGATTGATTGTGGCCAGTATCTAATTTCACCCTGTAACCCAAAAACAAATATATATATATATATATATATATATATATATATATATATATATATATATATATATATATATATATATATATAGTCCAAACTTCTGTCATGTTACTAATGTTTTTTATTTGCTTTTTCTGTTCGTTTTTTTCATGTACATTAGCAATGTTCGTTTTAATGTGTGTTATCAATGCTATTTTGATGTGCGGTATCAGTGTTAGTTTTAATGTGTGTTATCAATGCTATTTTGATATGCAGTATCATTGCTAGTTTTAATTAGAGATGAGCGCACTCGGATTTATGAAATCCGAGCCCACCCGAACGTTGCCGATCCGAGTCGGATCCGAGACAGATCCGGGTATTGGCGCCAAATTTAAATCTGAAACTGAGGCTCTGACTCATAATCCCGTTGTCGGATCTCGCGATACTCGGATCCTATAAATTCCCCGCTAGTCGCCGCCATCTTCACTCGGGCATTGATCAGGGTAGAGGGAGGGTGTGTTAGGTGGTCCTCTGTCCTGCTAATGTTTTTTTTATTTAAAACTTGCAACATAACATTACATATGAAACAATAAAACCAATAAACTTTACTAAAGGTGGCACCAACCTATATTAAAAAAGACCAACTGAAAACAAAGGCTGATTTGCCTAACTTAACCGAAAGTCCAGAAGGGCTATTTGCCCAATTCATAAGTCCAGTAAATATAAAAGGATAAAATCACATAAAACAAGAAGGTGCCACCATACAAACAACAAACCCAACTCATATACATCACCGTATCCCACTAAGAAGCAAGTTGTAGGTGCATGTAAGCCATACTTGAAAAAATTTTCCACCACACAAAATCTAATGGGGTGAAAGGACAGCAAGAGAAGCCACTTAGAAAGGAGAGGCACCAGACTTTGACCCCCTAAGGAGGTCTCAGACTCCGCCACAGCCTGAGCCAGTTAGCATTGGACATACGGCGACCCTCCATGCTCCTCAATTTCCACACCTCGTGGAGAATATCTTCCACCACTACCTCACAGGGAAGGACTTTCTGCCGGATGGTGACCTGACACCGTGCGTTCCATGTGAAATACCTGACCACTAAACTGACTAAGAAAAGTGTACAGAAATCAAAAGCCCTCCACCTTGCCTTGAATGCCCCGTAGACCCATTCAGGGTAACTAAGCCCCGAAAGGCAGGGGATCCCCAGCGACCTGGAGACTATTTTATAAACCTTTACATTAAAGGGACACTCGAGCAAGAAATGGTCCATAGTTTCCTCCACCCCTAGACACTCCTCCCGTGGGCAACCACGATCATCAGCATTTCTGTGCTTGAGGTTCCCTCTTACATAAAGTCTCCCGTGAAAGGAGAGCCAGGCAATGTCCTGAAGCTTCAACGGGATTCTCCTCGAGTTAATCAAGGAAAGCCCCACCGAACTCACATCACCTGGGCAGTCTCTCAGTGACAGCGGAACCCAAAAGTGGGAGTGCAGGACTCTCTTCTCCAACTCCCTTCTAGAAGAGCTCCCAACTTCCCCCGCCCCTAAGCCCCAACTCCTTGTCACCTTCAATCCCAAGGAAACGTAGGTCGGGAGATACCCATGCCGGACCCGTAAACTCTTAACGGTGCCTCCCCCATACCATGCACTGAGGAAGGGATCCACCCATACCCTAAAGCCTCCCACCCACTGAGGAGGGGTCTCAACTAGGAGACTACTAAGGTGCAACTTCAGAAAGGTTGACATAAAGAACAGCACAGGGCTAATCATACCCAGGCCCCCATCCTTCCTCAGTCGGTAGGTCACAGCCCGCTTGTCCAGATTCAGCCTATTCCCCCAGAGTAACTGGAAGAAAACTGCATAAACCCTAGACCATAAAGACTCCGGCAAAAGGCACACATAGCTGATGTACAGGAATACCGGGATCAGGAAGGTCTTAATCAGGTCCACCCTTTCCCGGAGAGAGTGTTTCCACCTCTTTTAGCTCACTACCTTCCGGGAAGCTTCCTCCAGCCTGAACTCCCAATTTTGCTTGGCATAATCACCAGGACCGAAATGAATCCCTAAAATTTTGATCTTCTCACTCGCCCGGGGAAGACTGTCTGGAAGGTTGAATTCACAACCCTCCTCCCCCATCCAGAAAACTTTACTCTTTTCCTGGTTTACTAATGAGCCACTGGCCTCAGAATACCCACGGACCAGAGTCGTTACCTCCTCAGCTTCCGCGGAACTCGACAAGACAACAGTAACATCATCAGCGTAGGCCACTACCTTCAAGGGGCACTCCGGACCCAACAGCACACCTCCCAACGAGCTACCACCAACCCTTCTGATGAAGGGATCTATGGCAAACACATACAGGAGGTGGCTCAGGGGACAACCTTGTCTTACTCCAGAGCTGACCTCAAAGGACTGACCCACCCAACCATTCACAAGAGGGAAGCTCTCGGCTTGTCTATAAATGGTACGGAGCCAATTCACCACCTGCACTGGAAGACCATACCACAGAAGTAGAGCCCAAAGGTACTCATGATTTACCCTATCAAAAGCCTTCGACTGATCTAAGGCTAAAAGGTACTTCCCCCACTTCTCCGCACGGCACCGCTCAAAGGCCTCCCGCACCGTCAGGACAGCTTCGGCCCTTCACAGTGCAGTGCTGAGAAGGAGAGAGCAACTGGCCGGAAACCTGCATCACTCTATTAAAAAGCACCTTCGCCAGAATCTTCCTGTCAGTATTGAGAAGAGCGATGGGGCGCCAGTTCTCAATACATGACTGATCTTTCCCCTTGGACAGTAAGATAAGGGCAGAGACCCTCATGGAGGGAGGCAATAAACCTCTGCCCAGGCTCTCATTAAAAACCTCCACGAGACGCGGAGCCAGAATGTCCCTAAAGATTTTAAAAAACTCAGATGTAAGGCCATCTGGGCCTGGGGCTTTCTTGACAGATAAACCATCTATTGCCATCCTGACCTCGTCCACCGTTATTTCATCGCCCAACGACTCAAGCAGGCCGCTAAAATCACCAAGGCCAGGAGTTTCCCTCAAAAACTGGTCCATCCTCTCTTTGTCAAGTGACTTCTCCGATAAGAGATCGGAATAGAAGGACCGCACTACACCAAGGATGCCCTCCTTCTCCTCCCTAAGGACACCCTCAGCATCGCGCAGGCCCCTCACCTCCTTAGCATCTACCGAGTTCTTACAGCTCTGGAAAGGATCGGGCGAATGGTACTTCCCATAATCCCTCTCCAGAACCAAGGATGCGTACCGGTCATACTGTATCTCTCTCATCTGAGCCTTCACCCGGGGGATCTCCCCACTATCCCCCTGGCCAGAGATCAAGAATCCAAGTTTTTTCCTCAGTGCCATGTAGGCGCTCTCTTTTAACAAGTTATTTCTGGCTACAAGGCCCCGAAAAAAGCTCCGGGTCCTTTTCTTCAGCATCTCCCACCATTCAGACCTACTCCAACCCGCCTCCAAAAGTGATTCCTGGGATTCAAAGAAGTCCCTAAAAGACTGTCTTATCACCTCCTCCTCCAGAAGCTTAGAGTTCAAGCGCCAGAGACCCCTACCCTTCCGAAGAGTCTCCGAAGCATTCAAGGACATAGATAGGTAAACGTGGTCAGAGAACTCTACCGGCCTCAGCTCTGGAGCCAAGGTTTTCGAGCTCTCCTTAACAAAAAACCTATCTATCCTAGACCTACAACTACCTCTATAAAAAGTGAAACCCGTGTGGTCTGGGAAATGACGAATGTGCACATCCACCAGACCAGCCTGCCTAACCATACTTGCTAGAAAAAGGGAATCGCAGCCCAGAGAAGCCCTTGAACCTCCCCTGTCTTTTGTCCTAGTGACGGTGTTAAAATCACCACCAAAGACTATCTTCCGGGCTGTAAAAAGGTATGGCTTTATCTCCATGAAGAGGCACTTCCTTCCTCATTTTGTTTGAGGGCCGTAAATATTAATTAACCTCAGGTCTTGCCCCCTCAGGTTGACATCTAGCACCATGCACCTACCTACCTCAAGCTCAATGACTCGCTGGATGGTTATCATGCCGGTAAAAAGCACCGCCACCCCACCATACGGCTCGGCCGCAAGAGACCAGTAGGAGGGCCCACGCCTCCACTCACTTTTGGCTTTATGTAGGTCAGCAAGCTGACCCAGTCTGGTCTCCTGCAAAAATAAAAAATCAGCCTCAACCGTGCTGAAAAAATCAAAGGCCATATAACGAGCACGTTCGGATTTTATAGATGCCACATTAATGGTAGCGAATCTAATGGGCTGGGAAGCCATCCTTCAGAGCTATAGACAGTAGGAACAACTTACTTCTTTTTAAACTTTTTCGCCAAGTCCTCATCTGAGGACCCGAATCTCTTATAGCTCAGGCCTGCCGGCAGGGATTCCTCCCCCCGAAGAATAACCTCTTCCCCAGAGGGAGGGACCCCGCCCGACCTATCCTCCTCACTCACAGAGCCATTAGGAATAGTCCTATCCGGGAACCTAGCCACTGATGTTCCTAACGGGCCATGGCCTGGATCAGGAGAAGGAGAACTAAGGGAAGTGTCAGAAGGGACAGGAGGGGGGATGGGACTTGTGGAGTCAGAACATATAGAAAGGGCTTGATGGGAAGTGGGGACTGGGTCATTTACCGAGGCCAAAACCCCCGTCTCCAAAGGACGGACCTCCAAATTTTGACCGGAGGGGCCGGCGTCTAAGGGAGGGGTGGGAGGGGGGTCACGGATGGGGGGAGGTACTAGGTCCTCTATCGAGAGAGGGCCAGATGGAAGTAACTCTGGATTTTTTAGAAAAGACCTAGCTGTTCTCTTTCCCTTTGGTTTTTTTGAAATTTTCGCAACCTCTCCCAAAACTGAAAGGTCCCTGGACTTCTTTGTCTTCCTCCCTGGTTTCGTTTTCTGCACTAAGTCTCCCTCCTCCGTCATCATAACCTCGCCCTCCTCCATACTCTCCTCCTCACTTGTTGAAAACTGGAACTTGTTGGACAGAACAATCCCTTCCCTTTCTGTTCTACTCTTTTTTTTCTTGGTTTTTTGTTTGACCCACTGATTTGAATCGTCATCTGCGGGTACCAACAACGACACCCCAGGTGGTTCAGAAACAGGGGGTGGGAGAAGTGGGGGGACAGAAATCACACTAACAGGGACAACCAAACTCCTTGCTGTCTCACCCTTCTCAACCCCCTCAGCTATCCTCACCAACTCTTCATCTGTGATAGCAGAATTGTGGGCCGCAATGCTTGAGCCGATGAGCAGGAGAGTCTCGGTCACTGTCCCTGGAGTGCTAGTGGGCAAGGGATCTGAGAGGTCTGTGGATAAATCTGCAGCTACTGACCCAGCCCCCACAGGAGACCTGGTGCTTGAGACCTCTCTGGGAGGCACATTAGTCAAAAATGATAATGCTGACAAAGTTTGTGGTGTTAATAATAATGATGGACCTAATCAAGTATGTAATACTGTTAATGTCAATGTTAATGTTGTTGGTTCTGCTAATAATAGTATGAATAAGTCTATAAGGGAAGAGCTCAGCCCAGTCCAGGCTCATGTTATAGATACCATCTATGGGCCCCTGCACATTACAGACAGGGCAAAAAGGGCTGCTGTTTTGATAGAGGACGTCTCAAAAAGAATGCCCAACATGTTGGCCCAAGGAGATGTTAGGTTGGATAAATCAGCCCCCCAAGCCAAAGCTCCCCTAAAGACTCGTTCTATATCACAGTGTGATAATGATCCCAGTGGGGAGGGTAATAGTAGGGTGAAGGAGAATGCTTCTGTCCAGAGCCCGGTTGTAAGATCTGGCCCTCTCCCTGGTATAATGTCATATGCAAGAACAACATAAAATATTAAGTGCCCACAACCAAATATACAATCAAAATACAATCAACTATACAATTATAGCATAACTAGTACTATATACACTGCAAGCAAAGAGAAATTGATCCAAGCTTTTAGACATATGCAACCGCACATAAAAAGATGTTAACTCAAAATCTACGGGGGTGCAGGACAGAAAAGCCATAGATAAAGAGACCCCAGACTTTGACCCCCTTACGGAGGTCTCAGACCCCGCCACAGTCTGACCCAGCTTGTATTGTCCATCCGGGACCTCTCCATATCCCTGAGTCTCCACACCCCGTGAAGAATGTCACCCGCCACCACATCACAAGGGAGGACTTTACGTCTAATTGAGACCTGACACCGTGCATTCCACGTGAAGTACCGGACTACTAAGCCGACTAGAAAAAGGGTGGTCAAATCAATATCCCAGCACCTACCCTTGAGCGCTCCATAAACCCACTCAGGGTAACTAAGCCCCGAAAGGCAGGGAATGCCCAAGGCACCAGAAACCCTCTTGTAAACTTCTACATTGAAGGGACATCCGAGCAAAAAATGGTCCATCGTCTCCACCTCCCCTAGACACTCCTCCCGTGGGCAACCACGATCATCGGCATTTCTGTGCTTCAAATTTCCCCTCACGTAGAGTCTCCCATGAAAAGAGAGCCAGGCAATGTCCAAATATTTCGGGGGGACCCTCCGGGAATTATCCAGAGCCAGCCCCTCCGAACACACACTACCTGGGCAGTCCTTCAGTGACAGCTGTTCCGAGAAGTGGGAGCACAAAATTCTCCTCTCCAACTCCTTCCTAGAGAAGCCTTTGACTTCCCCCACCTCCAAGCCCCAACACCTTGTCACCTTCAAGCAAAGAGTCACGTAGGCCGGGAGATATCCATGCCGGACCCGGAAACTTTTTACCGCACCTCCCTCCATCCAGACGCTGAGGAAGGGATGCACCCAGACTCTAAACCCCTCTACCCATCGAGGAGGGGTCTCTAAAAAGAGACTCCCCAGATGTAACTTGAGGAAGGTGGTTAGAAAGAAGAGCACTGGGTTTACCATCCCCAGGCCTCCCTCCCTCCTCGATTTATAGGTCACAGTTCGCTTAATGAGGTTCAACCGGTTCCCCCATAAGAGCTGGAAAAACACGGCATAGACCTTGGTCCATAAAGACTCCGGCAAGAGGCACACGTAACTAACGTACATAAAAACTGGAATCAGGAAGGTCCTGATCAAGTCTACCCTTTCCCTCAGAGATAGCTTCCACCTCTTCCAGCTCTCTACTTTCTGGGTAGCTACAACCAGTCTAGCCTCCCAATTTTGACTGGCATAATCACCAGGGCCGAATTTAATGCCCAAGATCTTGATCTCCTGGCTGGCCCGGGGGAGGGTGTCCGGAAGGTCAAACTGCTGGCCTTCCTCCCCCATCCAGAAAACCTCACTCTTCTCCTGGTTTACCTCTGAGCCACTGGCCTCGGAGTACCCACGGATTAGAGTTGCCACCTCCAATGCCTCCGCGGGACTCGACAAGACAACAGTGACATCATCGGCGTAGGCCACGACCCTCAGCGGACGACCCGGGCCCAGTCGCACCCCCTCTGCAGTGCTGCCACCTAACCTCCGAATGAAGGGGTCGATGGCGAACACATATAGAAGGGGGCTCAGGGGGCAACCCTGCCTTACACCAGAGTCAACCGCGAAGGCCGGACCCACCCAACCATTCACAAGAGGGAAGCTCTCGGCCTGCCTGTAGATTGTCTGGAGCCAATTAACCACCCGCACTGGGAGCCCATACCACAGAAGGAGAGCCCACAGGTACTCATGATTTACCCGATCAAAAGCCTTCGACTGATCCAACGCTAGTAAGTATTTCCCCCACTTCTCAGAACGGCAGCGTTCAATGGACTCCCGGACCCCAAGGACAGCACTAAACGTGCTGCGGCCCTTCACGGTGCAGTGCTGGGAGGGAGAAAGAATCTGGCCAGAAATCGTCATCAGCCTGTTAAAAATTACCTTTGCCAGAATCTTCCTGTCAGTATTGAGAAGGGCTATGGGGCGCCAGTTCTCAATTCGTGACGGGTCCTTCCCTTTAGATAATAAAATAAGAGCAGACAGCCTCATGGAGGGAGGAAGGATTCCTCTGCCCAGGCTCTCATTGAATACCTCCACAAGACGAGGGGTCAAAAGGTCTTTAAAGGTCTTATAAAACTCGGAGGTCAAGCCGTCCGGTCCTGGTGACTTCTTCATAGATAATTGATCTATGGCCACTTTGACCTCATCTGCTGTTATCTCATCACCCAAGGCATCAAACAAACTGTCAGGACTCACAAGTCCGGGTGTCTCCCTCAGAAACTGGTCCATCTTTTCTCTGATGAGTGGCTTCTCAGACAAAAGAGAGGAGTAGAAAGACCGTACAACACCAAGAATGCCCTCCTTATCTTTCCTGAGAACACCCCCGGCATCACACAGGCCCCTCACCTCCTTAGCATTGAGCGACTTCCTACAACTCTGGTAAGGATCAGGTGAGTGGTATTTCCCATAATCCCTCTCCAGAGCCAAGGAAGCAAACCGGTCGTACTGTAACTCCTTCATCCGAGCCTTCACCCGGAAGATCTCCCCACCATCTCCCTGCCCAGAGATCAAGAACCCTAATTTCCTTCTCAAGGCCTGGTAGGAATTTTCATTCAGCAAGTTCTTTCTGGCTACGAGGTTGCGGAAAAAGCTCCTAGTCCTCTTCTTACACACCTCCCACCACTCAGACCTACTCCATCCCGCCTCCAAAAGTGACTCCTGTGCTTCAAAGAAGTCACTGAACGATTGTCTGGTCACCTCCTCCTCAAGGAGCCTAGGGTTCAGGCGCCAAAGGCCCCTACCTTTCTGAGAAGTTTCTGAGGCATTCAAGGATACACACAGGCAAATGTGATCGGAGAACTCCACAGGCCTCAGCACTGGTGCCAAAGTCGTTGAGCCCTCCTTAACAAAAATCCTGTCTATTCTAGATCTACAACTACCTCTAACAAAGGTGAAACCCGTGAGGTCTGGGAAATGGCGAACGTGCACATCCACCAGACCTGCCTGCCTAACCATGTTAACTAAAAAATTAGAATCGTAGCCCAAAGTAGTCTTTGCGCCCCCCCTGTCTTTGGGCCTGATGATGGTGTTGAAATCACCTGCAAAAACCAACTGCCGGGCTGTAAAAAGGTACGGTTTTATCTCCCCGAAAAGGCATTTCCTGTCCCACTTGCTTTGAGGGCCATAGATATTAATTAGTCTCAGGTTATGCCCCCTCAGGTTGACATCTAAAATCATACATCTACCTACCTGTAACTCTATAACTCGCTGGAGAGTTATGTCGGTAAAAAGGACCGCCAACCCACTGTACGGCTCAGCCGCAAGAGACCAGAATGAGGGGCCACGTCTCCACTCCCGCTTCGCCTTATGGAGGTCCGCGAGCTGCCCCACCCTAGTCTCCTGCAAAAATAAAATGTCAACCTCAAGCGTGTTGAAAAAATTGAAGGCCATATAGCGAGCACGTTCAGACAAGATGGATGCCACGTTAATAGTGGCAAACTTTATGGGCTGGGAAACTGCCATTCTGAGTTATAGCAAGTAGGACCCAGATCACTTTCTCTTTACTTTCTTACTGGAGTCCTCATCAGAGGAGCCCCACCTTTTTACACTAACCCCAGCCGGCACCATATCGGTGTCAAGAAGGTTTACCTCCTCATCTTCGGAGGTCACCTTATCCGGCCCATGGGAAACAATACCAGAAGAAATGGCAGAGATAGGAGGACTACCAACTTCCACTTCACCGTCCGTGCCTGCCTTAGGCAGACCCACTAATTCCTTAACCTTTGGCGGATCAGGCGGACCAGGGGGTGGGGGACCAGGGTCTGGAATATCTGGGGGAACCAGGAGGGAAGGGGCCTGAATAGACGATACCAGGACAGGAGGTGAGGCTTTGGAGGAAACTGAAGGAACCAATGGAGGGAAAGAGTCCACCGGGGGGTGAGAGATCTCTAAAGGGGTGGCGGATATTCCCGGGGAGGAAGAGGTTACTGTGGCCAACTCCTCCACAAGGAGAGACTTGCGCAAACTTAAAGGTGCCTTCAAGAAATTTTCCCCAATCAGAATCCTAGCTGTCATTTTACCCGCTGCCTTCTTTTTTGACTTCTCCTTTGGTTTCTTATACTTGGGTTCTACCCTTAATGGGGATGGACTTTTGACCTTCCTCCTCCTCCTCGTGACTTTAGGCCTAAATTGCAAGCTACCGTTCTCACCCCTCACTATTTCTCCTTCTGACTCCTCATCACTTGAGAAGGATAGGAAACGGTTAGATAGGATAAGCTTTTCCCCGCCAGACTTTACAGCCCGACTCCTTCTCCCCTTCTTCCCTTGCACTGTAAAGGGGGTTTCTTCCCCCATAACTGTTGGTTTTGCAACTGGCACAGTGGACTGGGCCAACAGCGGCTGGGAGGGGAAAAAGGGAGTGGGAGCAGATACCGAAGAAGGTCCTGGTAGGGGCGGGGTGGGAGATCCAGAAGAAGGTCCTGGGGCCTGGACAGGGCTCACCACAGATGGCACGTTTACCCCTATTTCCATTAACTCTGCAGCCTGAACCAGGTCTATATCAGATATTTCACACGCATTGTGGGAGGCGTGAGGGCAGCGACTAAAAGGATGGCCAACCTCACCACATAAATTACATTTAATCTTTACACATGACCTGGCCTCATGTCCCTGATCCCCGCAATGGCCACATATTTGAACGGGACAATTCATGCTGAGGTGGCGGAAGTCACCACAGCGGTGGCACATCCTCGGCTGGCCCGGGTAAAAGCATTGAATGCGGTCGCGACCAATAAAGGCCGCAGATGGTACGTGCAGCACACCAGCCTCCGTGCATCGCAGATGGACCATGGCAGACCACCCGCCACCCCAGACATGACGGCTCGGATCGGGAACCTTCTCCAAGGGGGACACTAAGTCCGCATATCTTTTTAACCAAAAACACAAGTCAGATTTAGGTAGAGATTCGTTCCTAACTAATATGGTCACACGCACCCTTTCTTGGCGCGTGACCGGGATTGCTCGGAAACTGGACCATGGCTCTGTATCTTTCTGCCTTCCCCACTTAGCCCAAAAATCTTGCAACCCATAGTAAGAACAAAAGCTGACATCAAAATCAGGGGAACTCACAGGATGTATGCATGCAAAAAGATCCACAGCCTTATAACCAAAACTTGCAAAAAAACTATCCAAAAAGGCAGGTCTAGTAGGGGTCTCACCACTTACACATTTCAATTGAACGACATTCCTCCTCTTAGGGGGCTGCCCTCTGACAGACATTTGAGGGACAGTAGGTGCTGCAACACCAGGCACCACCCCCGATACTGCCTTTGCATAGGAAATGGGACCAGGTACCCCAACTGGTGCAGGAACGGGAGCTTCACACATAGGATTAGGGGTAACTACTGCAGAGGGCACATCAGTGGTCACCAAACAGGGAGCTGTTGCAACAGCAGATTTAACCCCCCGCAAACTCCCACTACTATTTACACCAGAAACTTGCTTTTTTACCCTAATCTCCTGTGGCAGCATATTTGGCATGTTTTTTGCAGCTGCCTCAATCACCTCAAGAGCTGCCTTTGCTCTAGGAGCCACACATAATGGACCATAAACAGTATCTACTACATAACCCTGCACATTATTCATATCACATCTATTCAGACATTGCTGGGCTGCACCTGTATTCACTGGCACGGAGGTAGCAGACACTGGCAGATTTCCCCCGATCACCGGCACCACAGCTCCGCCCCCTCCACTCGCAGAATTAACCTCCGCTGCTGGTAAGGATAAGATGGCTTCATTGCTATTGGCACAGACAGGCGACGGGGGATCCGACACAGCTGCACTCACCGATGCCTTGCACGCGCTCCTTTCAACACTGGAATAGGCTTCAATACAACATGAGAGCCAGCAGCACCGCTGCGACTTGAATGGACCACACACACAGGGTGAGGCCGATACATCACAGCTGCAGCCGCATCAGTAATAACAGGTACGGAGCCTGCACTCACAGGAATCAGGCCACAGACAGGGGATCCTGAGCCATCCACAGCAACTGCAGCAGGCACCATCTCCCTATCTACAATGGCCGCGGCTTCTTGCAGCTCCGTCACTGGCAAGTCACCCTCCATTACTCTTATATTATTATATAAAATGTTCTCCATTGGACCTTGAACATCAGAAACAGGAGCATTAATAGGCAAGGGTTCAGATGTCAAGCACTCCTCTTTCTCAGACAATAATTCTTCTGATGGCGAGTGTAACTTTTCAATTAACCCTTGCAGTACTTGTTCTTTGTTAAGAAGGATTTCTTCCAATTCTTTAATTTCTGCTGTGAAGGTTACCCTGTCAGTGCTATAAGCATTGTTCCTTTTCCTTTTTTTTGCAACAATTCGTTTTTTAACCCTTGCAATCCCAGATTCTAGGTCTAGTATTTGCTCCCTAACTGCAGACTCATCTTCCTCACTGGGAGCTGATTCAGAGAGGCACATATTCACACACCCCTTCTGTGCCGCATCAGTGTTGCCGGCAGGCACCGTCTCCATAGCCACTTCACATAATACAGGTTCAACATTAGCTTGCACATCCATACTACCAGTTATATTTACAGTCACTGAACTTACTTCTGTGTTACTGGAGGCAGCCTTGCTTGGTACAGGGCCTAAATTAGGAACCTGTGCCTTTTCCACTGCAGTAGTATTTTCAGATGCAGTGTCTGGACTGGATCCCTCTTGA
Organism: Mixophyes fleayi; assembly: GCF_038048845.1. NCBI lineage: Eukaryota > Metazoa > Chordata > Amphibia > Anura > Limnodynastidae > Mixophyes > Mixophyes fleayi. The sequence continues at coordinate 247,900,624 of NC_134404.1, read as the reverse complement.
GCCTCCACATTAGCAGTAGCTGTACTTCTTTCCATATTTCCAGAGGCAGGCTTGCTTGGCACAGAGCCTGCATTAGGAACTTGTGCCTTTTTCACTGCAGTAGTATTTTTAGATGCCGGGTCTGTGCTAGATTCCTGAGTCTTCACCACCTTAGTGGTAGCTGGATTCACCAACAAGTTGTTAGTAGCAACAGGCTTACCTGGTACAGAGCCTGATATAGGCCCCTGGGCCTTTGCAGTAGAAGCAGCTGAATCCACAGTCTGGATACTCTTCTGGGTGTGTGCTCTCAACACACTGCCCTGGTTGGGCCTCTGCAGCTGGGCCTCGTTTCCATCCTGAGGTATAATCAAGGTTTTCCCTGGAGCTTGCACATTGAAAGTAGGGCAAGTGTTAGGCCCAAAAGCCTGGGAACTCGCCTTGTCTTTTTCAGCTTGATTATGCTCCTTAGGAGCATGGCCTAAGCTAGGCCCGAAAGCCTGGGGACTTTCCTGCACTCCTCCCCCAGGATCCTCCATCCTATCTGGGCTTGCTCCCAGAGTCCACACTGGTTCTCAGAGAGCAAAGACACACCTCCTTCTCTCTCTGTCCTGCTCAGTCCAGTGGTGCTGTGTCCTGTGCTCTGTGCTTCTAAGGGCATAGTTATTTCCCCATTATTCCCAAGTTTTTAAAAAATAAAAAAAAAGTTATAAAAAAAATTAAAATAAAAAATTAAAAAAAAAATAATTATAACCAAATTTGCAAAACCAATCCATCAGTATATAAGCCCATTGGTACTGCAATATTACCAAGTTCACACATTCAGCAGTAAAAGTCCAGTGGTACTGCTATTACAAAGTTCACTGATTCAGCAGTGTATAAATCCAGTGGTACTGCTATTACAAAGTTCACTGATTCAGCAGTATAAGTCCAGTGGTACTGCTATTACAAAGTTCACTGATTCAGCAGTGTATAAGTCCAGTGGTACTGCTATTACAAAGTTCACTGATTCAGCAGTGTATAAGTCCAGTGGTACTGCTATTACAAAGTTCACTGATTCAGCAGTATAAGTCCAGTGCTACTCTCCTGTGCCGCATATAATTTTTAAAGGCTTTGCCGAATTGTGTGGCTTAGGGGTACGCTCTCTTGTGCTACATATAATGGAAAACCAAAATTTGGAGGATAAAGTAGGGAAAGATCAAGACCCACTTCCTCCTAATGCTGAAGCTGCTGCCACTAGTCATGACATAGACGATGAAATGCCATCAACGTCGTCTTCCAAGCCCGATGCCCAATCTCATAGTACAGGGCATGTAAAATCCAAAAAGCCCAAGTTCTCCAAAAATAGCAAAAAGAGAAACTTAAAATCATCTGAGGAGAAACGTAAAGTTGGCAATATGCCATTTACGACACGTAGTGGCAAGGAACGGCTTAGGCCCTGGCCCGTGTTCATGACTAGTGGTCCAGCTTCACCCAAGGATCTAAGCCCTCCTCCTCCCCCCCTACAAAAAATTTAAGAGAGTTATGCTGTCAGCAACAACAACAAAACAGCAAAGAACTCTGCCTTCTAAACAGATGACATCACAAATCCCCAAGGCGAGTCCAAGGGTGTTGTTGGTTGTGAACCCTGACCTTCCCATCACTGTACGGGAAGAGGTGACTCCATCCAGCATTTGCAGCACGCCCTCTGCATATGCTGGAAGGATCACCCACAGTCCAGTTACAGATTTGGCTAATGAAGGTGTCAATGTTGTACACCGGGAGGAGGCTATTGATGTAGCTGGCGCTGAGGAGGATGTTGATGATTATGATGCAGACAGATACCAAATTGCCTTTCTCAATTTCTATTTATATTCTAGATTATATAACGGCTGAAAAGTTTTCTGTTTTACTCCTAGTGGAGAGGGGATCTGATGCAGACAGATACCAAACTGCCTTTGTCCATTTCCTTGTATATTTGAATTTCTAGTTCTACAGTCTATGCAGGCTGCTTTATTTATATTCAACTACAAGGGCGGGGGGGGGGGGCATAGATAGCCACCAAAGTAACGTGGTCCATTTAATTTCACTTTCTAGCTCCACAGTCTGTGCAGCCTGCTTTTTTTATCTTCAAAGTATTTATATTTACAAGCCTTGCAATCTAAATTAACTAGAGGTAGTGACGTGGTAGAACTCCAAAAGGCAGTTTGGAAGCCCCTGTACAAACTGGCTCTATGTTTTAACTGAGTTGTCCCCCCTCCAGTGTGCACTGCCCTCGAGACAGTACAGAGGGACCTGTGGTTGTGGAGTCCAGCGGGGACGAATTGATAATGTGTGAGGAGGAGGAAGTACACACTGTAGGGGGAGAGGAATCAGAGGTTGAGGATGAGGACGACATCTTTCCTCAGTAGAGCCTGTTTAGTTTGTACAGGGAGAGATGAATTGTTTTATTGGTGTGGGGGCCCAAACAAACCAATCATTTCAGCCACAGTTGTTTGGTAGGCCCTGTCACTGAAATGATTGGTTTGTTAAAGTGTGCATGTCCTATTTCAACAACATAAGGGTGGGTGGGAGGGCCCAAGGACAATTCCATCTTGCAACTATTTTTTTGGCATTATGTGACCATTCAACAGTCGTTTGCCATGTTCAAAAAGTAAAAGAAAATGCCAACAAATTCAATAAATTAAATCAAAAGTTAAATGCCCTGTCATTATTTAAAACAAAAGGTTTTGACGTGCTAGAATTAGTGTAGTGTTAAGATGTTATAAACACTACACTTGGAACTTGGAGGGGGTATTGTGGCCCCGGTATCAAATTGGGTACCGGGGCCACCCCACTACGCAGTCCAGATACTTGTTTGGTGGAATTCAGACCAGTTGAGGGTTTTATTATTATATTGTGGGGACCACTCTATACCACACTACCACTCTATACCACTCTATTTAATACTTTAATTCTATTTAATACTTTAATTCTATTACTAATTCCCATAAAGAGGAACTGCCGCTTCTATTTAATACTTTAATTCTATTAGTAGTTACCATAAAGAGGAACAAAATAAACAAATTTTACCAAAAGTATAATATGACTTACAAACACTACACTTGAAAGATGGTGCCTTTAAATGAAAAAGTCAGTCTTCATTGCACGACTATGTGCAATAGGGACAGTTTTTTGGTTTACAAAGTCAACCAATAACACTTCGACCCTGTCTGTCTTTAACATACTTGATGGGATCTCAATGACGAATGGTCTGTACCATGGTTGAAGGAGGTATTGTGGCCCCGGTACCAAATTGGGTACCGGGGCCACTCCACTATGCAGTCCAGATAGAGGTGTATCAGATATTAAACAACTTTGACTGTTGCTGCAAAATTTTTAAATAATATTATGGGGAACACTACACGACGCATTCCATAAACTTTTTGGGTGGAATTCAGACCCGTGTAGGGTTTTTTAATAATATTGTGGTGACCCACTCCTCTACGCAGTCCAGGTACATTATTGGTGCGAATCATACAAGTTCAGGGTTTTTAATTTATATTGTGGTGACCCACTCCTCTACGCAGTCCAGGTACATTATTGGTGCGAATCATACAAGTTCAGGGTTTTTAATTTATATTGTGGTGACCCACTCCTCTACGCAGTCCAGGTACATTATTCGGTGTGATTCATACCAGTTGATGGTTTTCTTATTATATATATTGTGGTGACCCACTCCTCTACGCAGTCCAGGTACATTATTGGTGCGAATCATACAAGTTCAGGGTTTTTAATTTATATTGTGGTGACCCACTCCTCTACGCAGTCCAGGTACATTATTCGGTGCGATTCATACCAGTTGATGGTTTTCTTATTATATATATTGTGGTGACCCACTCCTCTACGCAGTCCAGGTACATTATTCGGTGCGATTCATACCAGTTGATGGTTTTCTTATTATATATATTGTGGTGACCCACTCCTCTACGCAGTCCAGGTACATTATTGGTGTGAATCATACAAGTTCAGGGTTTTTAATTTATATTGTGGTGACCCACTCCTCTACGCAGTCCAGGTACATGTTTTGGTGCGATTAAGACCAGTTGATGGTTTTCTTATTATATTGTGGGGACCACTCCACTACGCAGTCCAAAAAGATACCTCGTTGCAACATTTTGGACTAATAACTATATTGTGAGGTGTTCAGAATACACGGTAAATTAGTGGAAATGCTTGTTATTGAATGTTATTGAGGTCAATAATAGCGTAGGAGTGAAAATAAGCCCAAAAACTTGATTTTTGAACTTTTTATGCTTTTTTCAAAAAAAATCCGAATCCAAAACCTTAAATCCGAACCAAAACCTTTCGGCAGGTGTTTTACGAAACAAATCCGAACCCAAAACATCAAGAAAATCCGGATCCAAAACACAAAACACGAGACCTCAAAAGTTGCCGGTGCACATCCCTAGTTTTAATGTGTGTTATCAATGCTATTTTGATGTGCGGTATCAGTGTTAGTTTTAATGTGGAGTATCATTGCTAATTTTAATGTGGAGTGTAAATACTCATTTTACAGATAGGTTTAGATTGTTTTAATGTACAGTATTTTAGTGTGTGGTAGCAATGATTTTTCATTTCATGTAAAATGCTAATATAATATATAATACTTGTTATTTACAGTAAAAAAGTTTATGTTGACATATTATTGCGGCGCTTTATTTTTTAAGTTGTATTTTTGCTAGAGATGAGCGCACTCGGATTTTGTGAATCCGAGCCCACCCGAACCTTTCCGATCCGAGTCGGATCCGAGACAGATCCGGGTATTGGCGCCAAATGAAAACTTGAAACCGAGGCTGTGAGTCATAATCCCGCTGTCGGATCTCGCGATACTCGGATCCTATAAATTCCACGCTAGTCGCCGCCATCTTCACTCGGGCACTTGATCATGGTAGAGGGAGGGTGTGTTAGGTGGTCCTCTGTCCTGGTAGATCTTGTGCTGTGCTGTGCTGTGCTGTGCTGTGCTGTGCAGTATAAGTCCAGTGGTGCTGTGTGCTGTGCTCTGTCAATTTTGAGTTCAGTGGTGCTGCTGGGTCCTGTGCTGTGTCCTGTTCAGTCCAGTGGTGCTGTGTCCTGTGCTCTGTGTTTCTAAGGGCATAGTTATTTCCCCATTATTCCCAAGTGTTTTAAAAAATAAATAAAAGTTATAAAAAAAAATACAAAAATATAATTAAAAAAAAAATTAATTACAACAAAATTTGCAAAACCAATCCTGCAGTATAAGCCCATTGGTACTGCAATATTACCAAGTTCACACATTCAACAGTAAAAGTCCAGTGGTGCTGTCTGCAATATTACCAGGTTCACACATTCTGCAGTATCTTGTGCTACATATAATGGAGACCAAAAATTTGGAGGATAAAGTAGGGAAAGATCCAGACCCACTTTCTCCTAATGCTGAAGCTGCTGCCACTAGTCATGACATAGACGATGAAATGCCATCAACGTCGTCTTCCAAGCCCGATGCCCAATCTCCTAGTACAGGGCATGTAAAATCCAAAAAGCCCAAGTACTAAAAAAAAAGCAAAAAGAGAAACTTAAAGTCATCTGAGGAGAAACGTAAAGTTGGCAATATGCCATTTACGACACGTAGTGGCAAGGAACGGCTTAGGCCCTGGCCCGTGTTCATGACTAGTAGTCCATCTTCACCCAAGGATCTTAGCCCTCCTCCTCCTCCCCCGACTACAAAAAATTGAAGAGAGTTATGCTGTCAGCAACAAAACAGCAAACAACTCTGCCTTCTAAAGAGAAATTATCACAAATCCCCAAGGCGAGTCCAAGGGTGTTGGTGGTTGTCAAGCCTGACCTTCCCATCACTGTACGGGAAGAGGTGGCTCGGGAGGAGGCTATTGATGATGTAGCTGGCACTGTGGAGGAACTTGATGATGAGGATGGTGATGTGGTTATTGTAAATGAGGCACCAGGGGGGAAACAGCTGATGTCCATGGGATGAAAAAGCCCATCGTCATGCCTGGTCAGAAGACCAAAAAATGCACCTCTTCGGTCTGGAGTTATTTTTATCCAAATCCGGACAACCAATGTATGGCCATATGTAGCTTATGTAAAGCTCAAATAAGCAGGGGTAAGGATCTTGCCCACCTAGGGACATCCTCCCTTATACGTCACCTGAATAACCTTCATAGTTCAGTGGTTAGTTCAGGAACTGGGGCTAGGACCGTCATCGGTAAAGGGACACCTAAATCCCGTGGTCCAGTTGGATACACACCAGCAACACCCTCCTCGTCAACTTCCTCCACGATCTCCATCAGATTGAGTCCTGCAGCCCAAGTCAGCAGCCAGACTGAGTCCTCTCCAATACGGGATTCATCCGAGGAATCCTGCAGCGGTGCGCCTACTACTGCCACTGCTGCTGTTGCTGCTGTTAGTCGGTCATCTTCCCAGAGGGGAAGTCGTAAGACCGCTAAGTCTTTCACAAAACAATTGACCGTCCAACAGTCGTTTGCCATGACCACAAAATACGATAGTAGTCACCCTATTGCAAAGCGTATAACTGCGGCTGTAACTGCAATGTTGGTGTTAGACGTGCGCCCGGTGTCCGCCATCAGTGGAGTGGGATTTAGAGGGTTGATGGAGGTATTGTGTCCCCGGTACCAAATCCCGTCGAGATTCCACTTCACTAGGCAGGCGATACCAAAAATGTACAGAGAAGTACGACCAAGTGTCCTCAGTGCTCTGCAAAATGCGGTTGTACCCACTGTCCACTTAACCACGGACATGTGGACAAGTGGTTCTGGGCAAACGAAGGACTATATGACTGTGACAGCCCACTGGGTAGATGCATCGCCTTCCGCAGCAACAGCAACAGCTGCATCAGTAGCAGCATCTACAAAATGGCTGCTCGTGCAAAGGCAGGCAACATTGTGTATTACAGGCTTTAATAAGAGGCACAACGCTGACAACATATTAGAGAAAATGAGGGAAATTATCTCCCAGTGGCTTACCCCACTTAGACTCTCATGGGGATTTGTGGTGTCAGACAATGCCAGTAACATTGTGCGGGCATTAAATATGGGCAATTTCCAGCACGTCCCATGTTTTGCCCACACCATTAATTTGGTGGTGCAGCATTACCTCAAGAGTGACAGGGGTGTGCAGGAGATGCTTGCGGTGGCGCGCAAAATTGCTGGACACTTTCGGCATTCAGCCAGTGCCTACCGCAGACTAGAGGCACATCAAAAAAGCATGAACCTGCCCTGCCATCACCTCAAACAAGAGGTTGTGATGCGCTGGAACTCCACCCTCTATATGCTGCAGAGGATGGAGGAGCAGCAAAAGGCCATTCAGGCCTAAACAGCCACCTACGACATAGGCAAAGGAGTGGGGATGCGCCTGAGTCAAGCGCAGTGGAGACTGATTTCCGTGTTGTACAAGGTTCTCCAGCCGTTTGAACTTGCCACACGAGAAGTCAGTTCCGACACTGCCATCAGGTCATTCCCCTGATCAGGCTGTTGCAGAAGCAGCTGGAGAAAGTGAGGGAGGAGCTCTTGTGGATGAAGCCCTTCGTACGCTTTGCCAAGATCCAAGGGTGGTCACTCTTTTAAAGTCAGAGGAATACATTCTGGCCACCGTGCTCGATCCTCGGTTTAAAGCGTATGTTGTGTCTCTGGTTCCGGCGGACACAAGTCTACAGCGGTGCAAAGACCTTCTGGTCAGGAGATTGTCCTCTGAAGAGGACAGTGACATGCCAACAGCTCCACCCTCATTTTCTTCCACATCTATGGCTGCGAGGAAAAAGCTCAGTTTTCCTAGAAGAGCCGCTGGCGGGGATGCTGAGAACATCTGGTCCGGACTGAAGGACCTGCCAACCATTGCAGACATGTCTACTGTCGCTGCATTGGATGCTGTCACAATTGAAAAAATGGTGGAGGATTATTTTGCTGATACCATCCAAATAGACATGTCAGACAGTCCATATTGTTACTGGCAGGAAAAAAAGGCAGTTTGGAAGCCCCTGTACAAATTGGCTCTATTTTACCTGAGTTGTCCCCCCTCCAGTGTGTACTTGGAAAGAGTTTTTAGTGCAGCGGGGAACCTGGTCAGTGCGCGGCGAAGGAAGTTGCTTCCTCACAACGTTGAAAAAATGATATTTATAAAAATGAATAATCAATTCCTCAATAAAGTACAGCACTGCCCTCCAGATAGTACAGAGGGACCTGTGGTTGTGGAGTCCAGCGGGGACGAATTGATAATGTGTGAGGAGGAGGAAGTACACACTGTAGGGGGAGAGGAATCAGAGGTTGAGGATGAGGACGACATCTTTCCTCAGTAGAGCCTGTTTAGTTTGTACAGGGAGAGATGAATTGTTATTTTGGTGTGGGGGCCCAAACAAACCAATCATTTCAGCCACAGTTGTTTAGTAGGCCCTGTCGCTGAAATGATTGGTTTGTTAAAGTGTGCATGTCCTATTTCAACAACATAAGGGTGGGTGGGAGGGCCCAAGAACAATTCCATCTTGCAACTATTTTTTTGGCATTATGTGACCATTCAACAGTCGTTTGCCATGTTCAAAAAGTAAAAGAAAATGTCAACAAATTACAAAAGTTCAATCAAAAGTTAAATGCCCTATCATTATTTAAAACAAGAGGGTTTGACGTGCTAGAATTAGTGTAGTGTTAATATGTTATAAACACTACACTTGGAACTTGGAGGAGGTATTGTGGGCCAGGTATCAAATTTAGTACCGGGGCCACCCCACTACACAGTCCAGAATTTTTTTTGGGAAATTCAGACCCGTGGAGGGTTTTTTATTAATTATATTGTGGTGAACACTCCTCTACGCAGTCCAGATACATTTATTGGTGCGAATCATACAAGTTCAGGGTTTTTAAATTATATTGTGGTGACCCACTCCTCTACGCAGTCCAGGTACATTATTGGTGCGAATCATACAAGTTCAGGGTTTTTAATTTATATTGTGGTGACCCACTCCTCTACTTAGTCCAGGTACATTATTCGGTGCGATTCATACCAGTTGATGGTTTTCTTATTATATATATTGTGGTGACCCACTCCTCTACGCAGTCCAGGTACATTATTGGTGCGAATCATACAAGTTAAGGGTTTTTAATTTATATTGTGGTGACCCACTCCTCTACGCAGTCCAGGTACATTATTGGTGCGAATCATACAAGTTCAGTGTTTTTAATTTATATTGTGGTGACCCACTCCTCTACGCAGTCCAGGTACATTATTTGGTGCGATTCATACCAGTTGATGGTTTTCTTATTATATATATTGTGGTGACCCACTCCTCTACGCAGTCCAGGTACATTATTGGTGCGAATCATACAAGTTCAGGGTTTTTAATTTATATTGTAGTGACCCACTCCTCTACGCAGTCCAAGTACATTATTCGGTGCGATTCACACCAGTTGATGGTTTTCTTATTATATATATTGTGGTGACCCACTCCTCTACGCAGTCCAGGTACATTATTGGTGCAAATCATACAAGTTCAGGGTTTTTAATTTATATTGTGGTGACCCACTCCTCTACGCAGTCCAGGTACATTATTCGGTGCGATTCATACCAGTTGATGGTTTTCTTATTATATATATTGTGGTGACCCACTCCTCTACGCAGTCCAGGTACATTATTGGTGCGAATCATACAAGTTCAGGGTTTTTAATTTATATTGTGGTGACCCACTCCTCTACGCAGTCCAGGTACATTATTTGGTGCGATTCATACCAGTTGATGGTTTTCTTATTATATATATTGTGGTGACCCACTCCTCTACGCAGTCCAGGTACATTATTGGTGCGAATCATACAAGTTCAGGGTTTTTAATTTATATTGTGGTGACCCACTCCTCTACGCAGTCCAGGTACATCATTCGGTGCGATTCCCACCAGTTGATGGTTTTCTTATTATATATATTGTGGTGACCCACTCCTCTACGCAGTCCAGGTACATTATTGGTGCAAATCATACAAGTTCAGGGTTTTTAATTTATATTGTGGTGACCCACTCCTCTACGCAGTCCAGGTACATTATTCGGTGCGATTCATACCAGTTGATGGTTTTCTTATTATATATATTGTGGTGACCCACTCCTCTACGCAGTCCAGGTACATTATTGGTGCGAATCATACAAGTTCAGGGTTTTTAATTTATATTGTGGTGACCCACTCCTCTACGCAGTCCAGGTACATTATTGGTGCGAATCATGCAAGTTCAGGGTTTTTAATTTATATTGTGGTGACCCACTCCTCTACGCAGTCCAGGTACATTATTGGTGCGAATCATGCAAGTTCAGGGTTTTTAATTTATATTGTGGTGACCCACTCCTCTACGCAGTCCAGGTACATGTTTTGGTGCGATTAAGACCAGTTGATGGTTTTTTTATTATATTGTGGGGACCACTCCACTACGCAGTCCAGAAAGATACCTCGTTGCAACGTTTTGGACTAATAACTATATTGTGAGGTGTTCAGAATACACTGTAAATTAGTGGAAATGCTTGTTATTGAATGTTATTGAGGTTAATAATAGCGTAGGAGTGAAAATAAGCCCAAAAACTTGATTTTTGAACTTTTTATGCTTTTTTCAAAAAAAATCCGAATCCAAAACCTTAAATCCGAACCAAAACCTTTCGGCAGGTGTTTTGCGAAACAAATCCGAACCCAAAACATCATGGAAATCCGAATCCAAAACACAAAACACGAGACCTCAAAAGTCGCCGGTGCACATCTCTAATTTTTGCTTTTGTTCAGAATTCAACTATTTGGAAACCGCCCCTTAAAAATTCTGCGTTTGCCCCTGTGTCTAGCAGTGTTTGTCCAGAGATGTCAGCGAGATCTTTTACTAGACCCCGAGGTGGCACATGCTTTATGTCTGAACATATGTGTACTTCTCTCCTCTGGAACCAGTCTTTGATCCAACAGGTCCGATTCTTTCTCCTTCTTTTCCTCAGGTCTGTGCTTGGAGTGTTCTTGTCATAGCGAGTAGAAAATACCTCAAGCTTGTTGTTGTTCAAATGTGTACATTATATTAAAATAAATCGTAAAGGCATAGTTACGAACTCCCTGTTTTAATATTTATAAATATCTTGAAATTTAGTATCATATAAATTATTTATGCCATTAGTAAAACTTATATATATCTAGGATAAGAGACCGTGACTAGTAATATTTAACTTACAACAGGTGGGTTTGTCATAGATGTTAAGTAACACAGTAACCCCGAGTAAGTGTTTTTATTATTTGATCTCCGGTAAATTGTTAAAAAGGAGAGAGGAAAATTATTACTGTAGTAGTTTGTAGAAAGAAGTATCCTTACACCAGGGCATTTAAACAGAACACCCTCCTGCTCTCTCGGATGAACTGAGTAATAAATTACTGTTATTCATTATGTTAAATTGAGTGTTGGTTTAAGTCCATTCTCTGCTGCATCTTCCCCTGACGTCATGAGATGCAAACTATCAGTCACATCTCTCTCTCTCTATAATATATTATATATATGTTTACTGTGTGTTTCAAAAATACATAAAAAATGAATTCTTATATGAAATGTCTGTCCAGGTGCAATCACCACAACGGTGAAATAGCATCTGCAAGAAAAAACTTATTTTGAAACAATTGTGTATGAGCCCTAAATGTGCTCTGTGATTGGGGGTAGTTTGAATTAACAGTGCAGGGAGGGTTGGCAGACAAAGGCATAAGTGCAGGGGAAAGCTATTCCAAGGGTTTGCAGGTGATATGGTATATGCAAAGTAGGCAGGATTGGTGATATTATCAGTGCAATGGGGGCTGGCCATATGTTCAACAAAGTGATCTGATAATGAGACCAGTGCAAGGCAGGCAATGGGATCAATGCAAGAACCACTAAAGTATCAAGAGAACTGGAATAAGGCTCAGGGTGGCCCAGAGCACTTAAGATAGGGGATTATCATTTTAGATACATTTGAGACAAATATACAGGCAAAACTGTGTGCACTACTGGGCAGTAGAGCAGTACAGTGTGAAGCGAGACATACCACCCAACTGTCTTTGTTGTCAGACCTAATCCTGACTAAGCGAGACAATCACCTAAATTGGGAACTGTCCTGTCAGATTCAGGGCAGTTGGAAGAGTATCCTGCTCTCTCCTACCTGTACTTGTCACCTTCACCACCTGTGGCTGCTAGTGTCTTTAGCTTAGTTGCTGCTTGTCTGGATCCTAGAATGATGGAGGCCCTATTTGTGAAAAAATAATGAGTACATGAAATTTAGAAAATGCCAGCTAGCCCCGGCATTAAATCAATAGCACCAACATTTAATAATTAGGCCTCCCTCCAGCCTAATCATTAAAATAATAGTACTCACATTTGATAAATAGATCTATTTCCCTCCAACCAGCCTTGACATTAAATTAAAAGTACAAAAATTTCATAAATAGACCTAATTCCCACCAACCTATCCCAGCAAAAAATGAATAACATTTACGATTAATATTACCATTTCGCACAACCATCCCCGGCATTAAAAAAATAATATCCACATTTAGTAAATAACCTTCCTCCCCAAACTCAGACCCACATTCAATTAATAGCCCCAAACAACACCAGCATTAAATTAAAGGTCCCGTCACCACCATCTTAATTGAATAGGCCCGACTATTAAATTAAATAGCCACCCAATAAATTAAATAACCCCAGCATCACTCCACAAATATAAAAGCACCCACTAAATAATTAGCCCCAACCTAAATTCCCCCATTAAATTAATAGTGTACCACCCACCCAAGTACTATCAAGTCCTCCCATCCTCCCTTTCCTCATATAACACATTATATTAAGAACTCCCCATTTCCTCACACATTATAGCAACATACCCACTTCTTCCCTCACATATTATAGCAACATACCCCCATTTCCAAACACATTATAGCAGCCCCCTTTCTTTTCTTCACACATTATAACACTCCTTTTAGTTCCTACACATATTATAGCAGCATCACCCCTCCTTTACTTCACACATTATAACAGCCTCCCTTTCTTCCCATCACACACTATAGCACATACATGCCAACTCTCCCGGAAAGTCCGGGAGACTCCCGAAATTCGGGTCAGTCTCCCGGGCTCCCGGGCAAGCTGGCATTTCTCCCGCATCCCAATCTCACCGAGAATCACGCCATTTTGGAGGGCGGGGCGAGGCCAATCGCGTCATTTTGGCCCCACCCCCCGCAACGCAAATTATGTTTTTTCGCGGGGGCGGAGCCAAATTGACGCGATTGGCCTCGTCCCGCCCCCTCCCGCCCTCCAGTCACGCCACCTCTCCCGGAAAGAGTTGGTAAGTATGCTATAGCAGCCCCTCTTCCTTTCATTCACACATTATAGTAGCCCCCCTTCCTTTCTTTCACCCATTATAGCAGCCCCCCTCCTTTCCGTCACAAATTATAGCACTCCTTTTAGTTCCTACACATATTATAGCAGCATCACCCCTCCTTTACTTCACACATTATAACAGCCTCCCTTTCTTTCTATCACACACTATAGCAGCCCCCCTTCCTTTCCTTCACACATTATAGTAGCTCCCCCTACTTTCCGTCACACATTATAGCAGTATACACCCCTCCTTTCCTTCACACATCACAGCAGCTCCCCTTACTTTCCTTCACACATTATAGAAGCATCCTCCTTCTTTCCCTCAAACATTATAGCAGCCCCCCCTCCCTATAGTTTTGTATGTGCAGCTCCCCTCCTGCTAGTTTTGTATGTGCAGCCCCACTGCCTATAGTTATGCATATGCAGCCCCCTCCCCATAGATTTGTTTATGCAGCCCTCTTCCTATAGTTTTGTATGATCTCCCCCCTCTATATAGTTTTGTATGTGCAGCCCCCTCCATATAGTTTTGTATATGCAGCCCCCTCCACATAGTTTTGTATGCGCAGCTCCTCCTGCCTATAGATTTGTATATGCAGCCCCCCTCCCTGTAGATTTGTATGTGCAAACCCTCCCTATAGTTTTGTATATGCAGCTCCCTACAATAGTTTTATATATGCATCCCCCTTCCCTATAGTTTTGTATATGCAGCCCCTCCTCCCTATATTTTTGCATGTGCAGCCCCCCTTTTTATAATTTTGTATATGCAACCGCCTCCCTATAGTTTTGTATGTGCAGCCCCCTCCCTATAGTTTTGTATGTGCAGCTCCTCCTTATAGTTTGATATGTGCGGCCCCTTTCCCTATAGATTTGTGTATGCAGCCCCCCTCCCTATAGTTTTGTATGTGTATCCCCTCCCTATAGTTTTACATATTCAGCCCCCCTCCGTATAGTTTTATTTTTGCAAAGCTTTCCCTATAGTTTTGTATATGCGCACCTCCTCTCTATAGTTTTGTATGTGCAACCCCGCTCCCTATAATTTTGTATGAGTAGCCCCCCTCCCTATAAATTTGTATATGCAGCCCCCCCTCCCTACAGCTTTGTATATGCAGCCCCCTCCCTATAGTTTTGTATGTGCAGCCCCCTCCCTATAGTTTTGAATGTGCAGCCCCACCTATAGATTTGTATATGCAGCCCCCTCCCTATAGCTCTGTATGTACAGACCCCCTCCCTATAGTTTTGCAAGTGCAGCCCCCCTCCCTATAGATTTACATGTGCAGCCCCCCTTCCTATACATTTCTATATACAGCCCTGCTGCGTATAGTTTTGTATGTGAAGCCTCCACCCTATAGTGTTGTATGTGCAGCCCCTCTCCCTTCTAAATTTGTGTATGCAGCCCCCCTCCCTATAGGTTTGTATGTGCAGCCCCCCCTATAGTTTTACATATGCAGCCCCTCTGCCTATAGTTTTGCATATGCAGCCCTGCTCCCTATAGTTTTGTATATGCAGCCCCATCGTATAGTTCTGTATGTGCAGCCCCCTCCCTATAAATTTGTATGTGCAGCCGCCCTCCCTACAGTTTTGTATATGCAAACCTGCTCCCTATAGTTTTGTATGTGGATCCCCCTCCCTACAGTTTTTGTATATGAAACCCTCTCCCTATAGCCACTGATACTGTCAATAAAATACCTCTTTGCTCCCCTAGCACCCTCCGCTGTGCCCCGGCTTAGCTTTGAGGTGCCCTGGGTCCACTACACATACCCAGTGCTCCTGAGGCCTAGACTGCACGCCCAGTCCGCAGCCTCAATTTTGGGGCCCGCCGAACAGCATCTTGCCGCTGGAGCGGCTCCTCTCGCTGGCCACTCCAACTGCACCTTCAGTTCTTTCCTTTGTTGGTCCCCCCTGACAGCTGCCAGTGACATCAGGGGACAGTTGGATCGCGGAGAAGATTGGGGGCCCTCCACAGCTGTATGAAAAATCTCCTATGTACCTGTAAGAGCTCCATGTCTTGTTGAGCTCCCCTGGCCCTGTGGACCCTCCTTTGATTGGTGGCACTGATGTGGATCTTGAGGCGAGAGGTAGCCTGCTGCCTGCCCTGCAGCTTAATCCCTACTTTTGTGCCAGTGTTGACCATCCAGAAGCCTTCCTGCAGGAACAATCCTGGGCAACGTGGCTCTATACTTACCTGGTCTGTTGGATGCTGTGATCCTGAACTTGGACCTCTGCTGCCTGCTGTGATTGCTGCTGGACAGGACTTGCAGGTCACTGAGTGGACTCTGTATCGCCAGCTAAACTTCAGGGATTATTCACCAATTGGAACTCCCTGAGTTTTACCTCTGTTTGAACCTATACTGGCAGGTTGGGCCGGCTCCTATTCATTGTACTGGAGTCCTAGATCGCTGCGGCTTTTGAGGTGAGGCCTCGTATTTTCCTACCTGCCGACATTTGCCCGTACTGTTCTGTGTACAATCATATTCCTGGACTGCTCAAGTTTCTATTGTCCTCTACCTACTCTCCTCACCCGTTCCCTGCACGGCACTATGGATTTGTAATCATGATTTAACACCACATCTGGCTTATTTCGGATGGCCGGGGACCTCAACTGTTATGTTCCTGTGATGTAATTGTCACCTCACTCCCGAGTGGCCTTTTCTGATCGAATTTTCTGCTCTGAAGATTTCTACTGTGTTTGACCTACCCTCCCCGATTCCTTCTCTGCCTGTGATATTACGCTACCTAATTATGCCAAAAAACTTCACTCTAAAGGTATCCCCCAATATTACCCTAATAAGTCATCCTCAGTCTCTGGAACCGAACAAGCAGCTTCTCCTAGCTCCCTTGAGGACTCAGACTCTGATGAAGATGTGTCCACTCCAGTTACCAAAAAATACTTTCACTCTTTGATCAAGGAAATGAAAAAGCTTTGGTCTTCAGTCCACGCTGAAGTTCAATATGCTCTTCATAGTTTGAGATCAGAAGTGTCCTTGCTGGGTTGTCGTACGGACAATAGCAAAAGGAAAATGGAGGACATTGTCTCATTTCAGGAATCTACGGCTGACGTCCTTTCTCAGTTTCGCCAGGAGCTCAATACTATCCATGGTCGCCAAGAGGATATGAACAATAGAGCTCAGAGAAACAACCATCGAATTAAAGGAGTCCCAGAGTCCGTTGAATCTGTGCATCTAGATCCCTATCTCCGGAAACTGTTCTCCCACCTTGCACCAGAAGTTCCGGAAGATCAACTCTTGCTGGACAGAGCCCATAGGGCCCTTAAATCTGCACCTAGAGATGTTATTCTCCATCTTCATTATTTCACGACCAAACAAGCTGTTTTACAAGCTACCAGAAAGTTTCCTTCTTTAATCTACGAGGGGTATACCCTCCAAATCTTTCAGGACCTCTCTCCCAGCACTTGAATTAGGAGAAGATAACTCCAGCCTTTCACTTCAGTCCTCAGGGAGAACAAAATTAAATACTACTGGGATTTTCCATTTCGCCTTTATCTTTGGCAACAGAACCAACAATTGTCAGCTAAAAGCTTAGGCGAAGCACATAACTTTCACCGCAGGATTGGCCTGAACCAACATGCCTCTCCAATGTTGCAGGACCCTCCATACCAAGAACTCAACGGTGTCACGGGCACTAGGAGTTCTACCCAGGATTCACCAGATGATAATGCTTACCAGAGGGGCGGGGTTTACACAGCGATTCTCTGGGCAGTAGGGTGAATAGTAGGAACGTTATACAACAGCAGGTGGAGAGAGAATGTCAATGGAGTAGATAGGAGTCAGCGACTCGCAGCTATAATGGTAGGAAAGTCAGCGACTTGCAACTATAGTGCCGAGGCAGGTATCAACCAAGAAGAGCCAGTGGTCTGTGGATAGCAAGTTGTACCACTGCTGTGATGAAAAGACTTGTCCAGGTGCAGGTAGGTAGCGGGGAAGCCAGTGGTCTGCGGATAGCAAGTTGTACCACTGCTGTGATGAGAAGACTTGTCCAGGTGCAGGTAGGTAGCGGGGAAGTCAGTGGTCTGCGGATAGCAAGTTGTAACACCGCGAGGAGGTGAGGGCTTGTCCAGGTGCGGATAAGTAGAGTAATAGTAATAGTCTATGGCTGTATGGATACAGCTGGAGAGTAGAGAAGCTTGTCCAAACAGATATGCAGGGTAACAGCTAATAGTCTATAGCGGGTATGTATACCGCTGCTGAGTAGAGAGGCTTGTCCAAAGCAGATATGCAGGATAACAGCTAATAGTCTATAGCGGGTATGTATACCGCTGCTGAGTAGAGAAACTTGTCCAAGGCAGATATGCAGGATAACAGTTAATAGTCAATAACAAGTATGCATACCGCCGCTGAGTAGAGAGGCTTGTCCTGGTGCAGACACAGCAGGAGAGCTGGGAGGCAGTAGCGGGTATGGGAACCGCCGATGAGCAGAGCAGCTAATCCAGCAGGAAACAGAAGACACGAGCAGGAGAGCTAGGAGTCTGTAGCGGGTATGGGAACCGCCGATGAGCAGAGCAGGTAATCCAGCAGGAAACTGAAGACACGAGCAGAACACAGGGAACACCTTCAGAGACTCACAGGGAGTGAGAATCAAGATCAGGCAACGATACAAAGGCCACAGGTGCCTTAAATAGGGAGAGGTGATTGATCCACCAATTAAGTTAAAAGCAAGGTCATAAGAGTCCAGGGATCCTGCACATGCGCAATCCTATCAAGATGGTGGACGGCCGCGGCTCAGGACAGGCGCCGGCAGGAAGGAGAGAAAACCACGGCCAAGAGCAGAGGCACTCACGGTCCAGTGAGTGACAAACGGCCTCCACGTAGAGATTGGTCGACTGTTCCTCGCCATTCTAAACCGCAATCTACAGATCCCTGATCAACTTGTCCCCGTTCCTGCTCCTTCTTCAAAGTGCGTCTGCGCTCCCCTCTACGTGACCCGATGTGGTCCTTGCAACTGCCTGACATAATTCTACAATTTGGAGTGGAATTCAAGGATGTCACATCTTCAGATGTCTTCACCCTTCACCTCTTAGTGTTTTGAGACTGAACTGCTTGCGCCAGACACCGTTCTGCCTTCTAATGACTGTATCCCTGTTTTCTGCTGTTTCAAGAGAAGGCGAGTTGTTGCTCTCCCCCAAGGTGCACACCCTGAACTTTCTACCTCAGTCTCTTCTTATGGACCCACAAGGTGGCCTCGATGAGACACTGACGATGCGCAGACTACAGCTCCTGTTTTTGTCACTGATAAGTAATTGTGATGTGCTGTTTCATTCACTTTTATGTTGTATTTGCTGTTGTTATCTTGTTTGTTTGTTTCTTTCCCTACAGTTTTTAAATCTGACCACGTCCGGATGGGGTCAGATGTAACATGCGGATGTCATGATATGCATCCTGCTATTGAGTTATTTGTTACTCCGTATAATTTGTTTAATGCTGGTGATTTCTTACCTTGTTTTTCCTCCCTTTTACTTCCCTTTCTCTCTGTTAGGAACTCCCAAGTCAGTACAGTGAAACTCGGGAACTACTCAGAAGGCCAGGTGTTCGCTGGAGCCCCTAGTGGTGGGGACAGACTGGGCTGCGGGCCGACCAGCGTATACTGACTTAAAGGAGTTTCCCAGAAGTGGAGTGATTGGTGGACTGTAGTAAAAGAGAAATCCAAGGTCCAAAGGTCACAGGCACAGATGCAATATCCAAGGGCAAGCGAAGGGTCAAACTCACAGGCAGAGAAGCAAAATCCGAATTCCAGGCAAAAGGTCAAGGTCAGAAGAGAAGGGTCACAGGTCCAATAACAAGCAGGGGTCAAACACGAGTGGTCAAATCTAAGGTAGCAGGAACCTAAACGGATAGTACAAGCAGGCAGCAGGACTGAGGACAGAACGCTATAACCGGCAGTGAGGCTCAGTCCTCACTGCCTTAAATAGTACAGATGGCCAATCAGGACACAGTCCAGAATGTGTCCTCAGCTGCAGTATGATAAATATGCAGAGCCTGCAGCCAATGGAATAGGCAAAGTGCCAGGAGTAAACTAATCTCTAATCAGCCTTGATTAGCTGATCCTACACAGCCTTGCAGGGCTGGCCCTACCTAATCCTGTGCACAAGCGCCTGACTGTTTGACAGCTGGCCGGGCACGGCGTCAGGAAGACCAAAGCGTCCCGGTTGTTGCCCAGGCAACCGGGACACAGAAACCGGAAGTGACGCCCTGGTTGCCGTAGCAACAGCCGGGACGTCACTAGGAGCAGCAGGAGAGTCGCAGCGGTGCCGGAGCCGCTGCCACCACTAACAGTACCCCCCCTTGAGGAGGGGTCAAGGAACCCCGACATCCAGGCTTCGTGGGGAACTTTTTGAAAAATTCTTTAACGAGTCTTCCAGCGTGGAGAAGCCTCTGCGGTATCCAACATCGCTCCTCAGGGCCATAACCCTTCCAATGAACGAGGAATTGGACTTGACCTTGAACCCTCCTAGAATCAAGGATTTTTTCAATAGCATATTCATGGTCTCCGTTCACCATCAGAGGCCTGGGCCTGTTAGAGAGAGACCGATTAAACTTGCTGGGAGCAGCAACTTTCTTTAGAAGTGAACAATGAAATGTCGCAGGTAATTTTAAGGAAGTGGGTAGTTTCAATCTAAATGCCACTGGATTAATTTTCCTCTCAATTGGAAACTGTCCGATGTATCGGGACCCCAGCTTCCTACAAGGTTGCCGCAACTTGATGTTCCGTGTGGATAACCAAACGTGATCCCCCACTTTCAATGAACAGGGTCTACGGTGACGGTCAGCGAAGATCTTGGATTTTTCAGGAGTCCCATGAAGACGAAAAATATGCGTCAAAAACAAGGTGGCCAGGGTCCTGGCATCCGGTAGCTTGGGCAAAGATATAAAATGTGCCATCTTACTGAACCGATCAACAACTACCAGGATGGTGTTATGTCCTGCGGATACTGGTAGGTCAACAATGAAATCCATCGACAGATGGGTCCAAGGCCTGCTCGGCGCCGGCAAGGGTAACAATAGCCCAGAAGGACGGTTCCTATCGGTCTTGTTTTTAGCACACTCAGGACAAGCCCGAACATAATTCTCCACATCGTCTGACAAAGTGGGCCACCACAACCAACGAGAAAGAACCTCAATAGTCCTACGGATTCCCGGATGGCCAGCAGAGCAGTTGTTGTGGCCTTCAATGAGAACAGATTTCCTTAAATGGACGGAGACAAATAATTTGTTGACCGGTGTCTGAACTGGAGCGATTCTCTGGAAGCGCCGGATAGTTGCTCCTGGATCCTGGGTGAGACCAAGATGAACAGCAGTTGTAGGAACAATAGACAACGGGTCCGGAGACTGAGGATGATGGGCCAAAAAACTTCGGGACAAGGAATCGGCCATAGTATTTTTAGAACCTGGACGGAATGTAATAATGAAGTTAAATCTGGTGAAAAATAAGGCCCAGCGGGCCTGCCTAGGATTCAGAGTTTTAGCGGTCTGAATGTATTGGAGGTTTATTTGGTCCGTGAAGATGGTGATGGTATGGGTAGCTCCCTCTAACCAATGTCGCCATTCCTCCAGTGCCAACTTAATGGCCAACAATTCACGATTGCCAACATCATAATTATATTCGGCAGCTAAATTTTTTTTAGAAAAGAATGCACAAGGATGTAATTTTTTGCTCCTTGGGTCTTTTTGAGAAAGGATAGCGCCAGCACCGATATCAGAAGCGTCCACCTCTACAATGAACGGAAGTTTCGGATCAGGATGTCTCAGCACTGGAGCAGAAATGAAAGCGGCTTTGAGTGCCGAGAAACTCGCCAATGCCTCCGAAGCCACTTCGCTGGGTTAGCTCCCTTTCGAGTGAGAGCAGTGATAGGAGTCACTAATGAGGAAAAAGAGTCAATAAACCTACGGTAATAATTTGCAAATCCGAGGTACCTCTGGATCGCCTTCAGATTAGTAGGGAGGACCCAATCCTGGATTGCTGGAACTTTGGCAGGGTCCATTGGAATCCTGATGAGGAGATGATATATCCCAGGAATGACACGGTGCCCACCTCAAATTCACATTTCTCCCTTTTTGCATACAGGTGATGTTCCCGTAATTTCAGCAGAACTTGGCGAACACGCTGACGGTGCTGAAGTAAAGACTCAGAGTAGATAAAAATATCATCCAGATACACAACTACTGTTTTACCCAGGAACTCTCGTAAAACGTCGTTGATCAGGTCCTGGAAAACCGCCGGAGCGTTGCATAACCCGAATGGAATCACGAGATATTCATAATGTCCCGACTGGGTATTGAAGGCAGTCTTCCATTCATCCCCTTTCTTGATTCGAATAAGATTGTACGCCCCTCTGAGGTCAATCTTCGAAAGTATAGTGGCAGATTTTAATTGATCAAACAACACCGAAATCAATGGTAACGGGTACATATTCTTAATAGTGATATTATTCAGTCCACGGAAATCGATGCATGGTCTAACACTGCCATCTTTTTTTGACACGAAAAAACAACCTGCGCCTACGGGAGATTTAGAAAGACGTATGAATCCTTTTTTCAGGTTTTCCTCCACGTATTTCTCCATGGCCTGAGTCTCTGGAATGGACAAGGAATATAACCGCCCTTTGGGCAACTTGGAACCCGGGACTAAATCAATGACGCAGTCATACTCACGATGTGGTGGAATGGAATCAGCTTTTCTTTTGCAGAACACATCAGAGAAGTCCTGGTAGGGTACCGGCAACAAGTCTGGACTAGGCTGTAAGATTCTAAGCGGCAGGGTCAAGCAAGACGTGGAACACTCGGAACTCCAACGAGTAATCTCTCCACTTTTCCAGTTGATAAGGGGATTATGACTGTGAAGCCAGGGATACCCCAATATCAAAGGAGCAGAGGGACAACTAATAAGATAGAAGGAGAGCTCCTCTGTATGGAGAACTCCTACAGACAACCGAACCATTGGAGTCCTAGCGAGAATCCTTCCCCCAGGCAAGGGGTTACCATCCAAACCACACGTGGTGATGCTTGATCCTAACTTGATATGCGGAATATCAAGCGTCTGAGCCAAATGTATATCCAGGAAATTACCAGCCGCACCACTGTCAAGAAAAGCTTTCAGGTCCATGGATCTCCCACGGAAAGTTAGACGTCCAGGGACTAATAAAGAGTTTTCTGAAGAGGTAATCTGAAGACCCAAGCGCACCTCTTCACCTGCACTTAGGCTTTGGAGTTTCCCGGCTTATTGGGACACGAGCGAACTAAGTGGCCTGATAGACCACAATACATACACAGGCCTAGTGAGCGTCTTCTGGAGCGCTCCTCCGGAGGCAAGCGGTAAGCGCCCAATTGCATGGGTTCAGCGGAATCGGGCAAAGTGTTATCGGAGCTAGAGAAAACGTCCATCGGAACAGAGGACTCCCGTTCTGCCTTCCTCTCTCTGATCCGACGATCAATTTTTATGACAAGTTGCATCAAGTTCTCCAGCGTGTCAGATATCGGATACTGGACTAAGGAATCCTTAATTTGCTCGGTAAGTCCTAAGCGAAATTGACTTCGCAATGCTGGGTCGTTCCAGGCGCTATCAGTGGACCATCGCCGAAATTCCGCACAATACTCTTCCGCTGAGCGACGTCCCTGCCTTAGCGTAAGGAGATGAGCCTCAGCTGAGGCTACCCTGTCCGGGTCATCATAAATAACCCTAGAGCTTGAAAAAAGGCATCCACAGACTGTAAGGCTGGACTTGTGGAAGGCAAGGAGAAGGCCCACGACTGAGGGTCGCCCTGGAGTAATGAGATGATGATCCCTACCCTCTGTTGTTCGGAACCAGAGGAACGTGGTTTCAGACGAAAGTACAACTTGCAGCTCTCTTTGAAATTACGGAAGGCTGACCTGCTTCCAGAGAATCGGTCAGGCAAATTCATCTTAGGCTCCGGTGTGTCACCAGTGGGAACTTGCTGGAGCTGCCGGCCTCTGGAAGCCTCTTCTTGGACTGCCAGGCGCTGGGATAAAGTCTGCACCACTTGGGAAACCGCCTGTATCTGGTTGACCAGAATCTGGGCTGGGGACAGATTCGACTCCTCTCCGTCCATGGCCGTATGATACCAATCTTCCTGGCCGGTTATAATGTTAGGAACTCCCAAGTCAGTACAGTGAAACTCGGGAACTACTCAGAAGGCCAGGTGTTCGCTGGAGCCCCTAGTGGTGGGGACAGACTGGGCTGCGGGCCGACCGAGGGTCGAGTAGCATATACTGACTTAAAGGAGTTTCCCAGAAGTGGAGTGATTGGTGGACTGTAGTATAAGAGAAATCCAAGGTCCAAAGGTCACAGGCACAAATGCAATATCCAAGGGCAAGCGAAGGGTCAAACTCACAGGCAGAGAAGCAAAATCCGAATTCCAGGCAAAAGGTCAAGGTCAGAAGAGAAGGGTCACAGGTCCAATAACAAGCAGGGGTCAAACACGAGTGGTCAAATCTAAGGTAGCAGGAACCTAAACGGATAGTACAAGCAGGCAGCAGGACTGAGGGCAGAACGCTATAACCAGCAGTGAGGCTCAGTCCTCACTGCCTTAAATAGTACAGATGGCCAATCAGGACACAGTCCAGAATGTGTCCTCAGCTGCAGTATGATAAATATGCAGAGCCTGCAGCCAATGGAATAGGCAGAGTGCCAGGAGTAAACTAATCTCTAATCAGCCTTGATTAGCTGATCCTACACAGCCTTGCAGGGCTGGCCCTACCTAATCCTGTGCGCACGCGCCCGACTGTTTGACAGCTGGCCGGGCACGGCGCCAGGAAGACCAAAGCGTCCCGGTTGTTGCCCAGGCAACTGGGACACAGAAACCGGAAGTGACGCCCTGGTTGCCGTAGCAACGGCCGGGACGTCACTAGGAGCAGCAGGAGAGTTGCGGCGGTGCCCGGAGCCGCCGTGACCACTAACACTCTCCTTCACCTTAGGGTTCTGTAATTTCCTCACACCTTTTCAGCTCCCCTTCTCTTCCATTGGTCATGCACTCTAAGTTGGCCACCGGGATCTCCTTTTTGGACCCCCGGACCTTCGTTGTTTGATTGTTGCTAGACTTCCACCCCCCTTAGAACCTAGGGCTCTATGCTGGTTGTCACACGCCAGTCCCATAAACAAGAACCGGCGCTGTTACCTTGATCTGGTAAGCGGTGATTGAACTTACTATTTTGTTCTAAGACATCACTTTTACTCAGCTGCTCCTTATTTTCGTTTTGGACCTCCTTTCCATTCTGATTGGTTCTGGTAGTTTGGAACAACTATTTAAACCTCCCATGAATCTCTGTTCTTTAAATGCAATAATGGACCCTCTCACCTGGACTTATTATTATTGCTGAACTTTACTCCGCTGCTACCTGCAAATGAACTATCAATGTGGACTGCCTGTTACACCTGTATCTACTGCTGCAGCTCAAACTCAATACCGCTACTATGTCGTTATTGGATCCACTCCTGAGTTACCTGTCACTTGTAGTTCCACGTCTGGCTCAACAGAACTTTACTCCGCTGCTATCCCGCAATTGTACCATCAATGTGAACTGCCTGTTACACTTGTGTCCACTGCTGCAGCTCAAGTTCCTCACTTCTGCTTGCCTGACTCAACACCGCTACTGTCTCGTTGTTGGACCTACTCCTGAGTTATCTGTCACTTGTAACTCCATGCCTGGTTCAATTGAACTTCATCTCGCTGTTAATCCGCAAGTGAATCATTATTGTGAACTGCCTGTTACACCTGTGTCCACTGCTGCAGCTCAAGTTCCTCACATCTGCGCGCTTGGTTCAACACTGCTATTTCCTCACCGTTGGATTTACTGCTGAGTTATCGGTCACCTGTAGTTCCACGCACGGCTCAGTTACACTTCACTTCTCCGCTACTTCTAGGTAACAGACTGCCTGATAGACTTGTATTGATCTCTGCCATTTGGGATTGATATTAATTGGTTAATGGTCTCAAAGCCTTGTCTTTGCTATATCGGGAATACTGCTATGCGGGTGACTCACTTGCTACATTGAATCATCTATGTTTAAGGATCAGCTAGTTCTATATTCTCATTTCCACTTGAACTGTTTCTGTATCAGTAATTTGCCTGTTATGCTGTGCGTTACCCTATTGGATCTAGCATTCTCCCTTACTCATCTAAGCATTGAACTGTTGTCCTAACTCTCAACCTGCAGTTGTCAAGGTTTACCAACTCTGAAGTAACGTGTAGTGTTTCATCTTCTCTTCTGATCAAGGTGCCGTGTGCTCAGCGTATTATCATCTTAAGTTATTTCATCACTCATTATCGCAGTATCTATTTTAATTACTTTGCAGCATTCTTTGAGTTTACAGCTCCCACTTGCCAGTATTACCGTTGTCTGTGATGCCCGTGAGCTATGAACTTTTAATTCATGTGTTGGAATTCTCCTGTTTATCCATTGTGTCTTAACTCCACCACTCTCTGCCAGCTCTCGTCTAGGAGACCGCGACCTGTGGGATAGGTGCGGCAAAGTTCATATTCCCTTGCGGGGATAACTGTCAAAGACCTCCTACCCGTTAGACTCCGCACTCCTGGGTGAGTTCCATCTTGGCAGAGATAGGGATCTATTAATTAATTCAGAGTCGTGAAACTGGTCCCCCTGGTGACTTGTTTATCATGTCCTATCCTTTACCAGCTATTGCGACAAGTGGACTTTGGTTCTCTATGTGGACCCCATTTTACCCTTAATCTTTGGTTCTTCCCTCCTTCTCCTCACTGGTCGTCGCTTACTCTGTCTTACCCTGTCTATTTTTCTTTCTTTTTCTCCTTCCTTGACACCTATTCTCTGTTTTGGCCTCTTGCGTTGCGAACATTGACTTACCTATGACCCTTAACCTTATCTCCTATAACGTCAAGGGCCTTAACTCCCCTCAGAAACGAGCTAAGCTCCACTCTTCTCTCAAGTCTCTTAAAGGAGACCTGATATTATTAGAAATACATTTTGTTAACCATCTCCACCCTGAGCTCCGTTCCAGAAAATTTCCCCGACATATCATGCATGTGATCTTATGCAGAAAAAGCGAGGTGTTGCAATCTTGTTTGCGTGCCATCCAATTTTTGACCTTTGCGATTGTCATAAAGATAACTAAGGTAGATTCCTGATCATCATAGGCCCTTTAAATAGTCTCCCTTGCACCCTAGTGAACCTATATGCACCCAACCCTAGTCAGCATAAATTCTTTTAAAAAATTGGGTTCTTTGCTACTGCGTGTTCACCAGTGTGAACTTATTGTTGCTGGTGATTTCAATGCTGTCTTAGCTCGACTGTAGATCGTTCCTCAGCCTCTTTCTCCCCTCCCCTGTGGAGAGATGTCCACAATACTGGAGCTTTACAGGCTTTTCTGAATTTATATGACTCGTGGAGAGTATTAGACCCCTTGGCCAGGGACTACACCTTCTTTTCTTCTCCCCATAGTACTTACTCCAGGATTGATATGATCCTGCTCAGCCACGACCTCCTTTTCAGACTTAGCTCTTCCCAAATTTTCCCTATTACTTGGTCGGACCATGCCCCTGTTTCGGCTGTACTTACCTCCCTTGCCCAATGCCCTCCTAAAGCAACCTGGAGACTTAACAAAATCGCTTCTGCATGACAAAGAAACCATTACTCACATTCATTCTCTTCTCTCTGAGTATTTTGTGATGAACGATACCCCTGATATTTCTCCTATGACTCATCTGGATGCCATTAAGGCTGTAATATGGGGTCATCTTATTGCTCTGGTTTCTCAAACTGATTTCGTCTGGCCAAAATCATGCAACTGACGGACTCGTTAAGAGTCTTAGAGCAACGTCACAAATCGAATCCTGATCCTCTAGTTCTCCAGGAAATTGCTTCTGTTTGGGGTGAACTAAATCTTTTATTATTCCACCAGGTTGCCAATAAGCTGAAGTGGCTCAATCAATGCTTTTATGAAAAGGAAGACAAGTCCGAAAGACTGCTGGCCACCAAACTTAGAGCCTAGAGCCTAGCCCGAAATCTCCTGGCTATCAGGGATTCCGATGGAGTTTTACATTATGACCCTCAGCAGATACGTGCTGCCTTCCAATCTTACTATACTAAACTTTATAACCTTCCTCAACCCTCTGACCCCTTAGTCTCCCAACAACACTCGCAGTTGATTGATTCTTTTCTTTCTTCTGCTAAGCTTCCAAAACTCTCTCCACATGATAATGCTCTCCTGGGAGTCGAGATTACTGGGGATGAGTTTGTACAGGTTATAAAGTTCCAGAAATCAGGTAAGGCTACAGGACCTGATGGATTCACTG
The DNA here is from genome assembly GCF_038048845.1 of Mixophyes fleayi. Lineage (NCBI taxonomy): Eukaryota > Metazoa > Chordata > Amphibia > Anura > Limnodynastidae > Mixophyes > Mixophyes fleayi. The sequence goes on along the minus strand of NC_134404.1, from coordinate 247,873,007 downwards.
CTGTCTATTATAAGAGGATTGCTGGGCTCCTGGTCCCCCGTTTGCACACTCTCTTCAATTCAATCCTGGCTGGGGTTCTTGGTCCAGGGATTCTTTGAAGGCTCGGATCGCCATTATTCATAAAGAGGGTAAGGATGTTTATAACTGTGCTAGTTATCGCCCTATCTCCCTGCTTAAAAAAGATGTTAAATTATTTGCTAAAAATTTGGCTAATAGACTAAATTCGGTCCTTCCCTCCCTTGCACATTATGACCAGGTTGGCTCCATCCCGGGCCGTCAGTTCAGAGATAACACCAGGAGAATCTTTGATCTGATTCATATAATAAATACCAGGAAGGCTCCAGCAATTATTTTCTCTCTTGCCTCTGAGAAGGTTTTTGAGAGGATCTCCTGGAGCTTCATGTCTGCAGCCTTGTCGGCGTTTGGAATCTCAGGTAGCCTCCTTACTAGTATTCAAGTATCAACGGTTCTCCGTCTGACCTTATTACCATATCCAACAGTACTCGCCAAGGTTGTCCTCTCTCCCCTCTTATCTTTGTCCTAGTTATAGAGCCTCTTGCTGCTTCAATCCGAGCCTGTCCTGATATACGAGGTGTGCGGACGGGGGATCTGGAGAGTAAGCTTTCTCTCTTCGCAGATGATGTCCTTTTGACTCTCCAGCAGCCAGGGAAGTTGCTCCTCAGACTCTTCAACATTTTACACCATTATGGGCGCCTTTCTGGTTATAAGATTAATATTGCTAAATCAGAAACCCTTCTGCTTAATATATACAACTGGGATGGGCTTGCACTCACTTCCCGCTTTAACTTTTGGTGGCAAAAAAAGAAAATCAAATACTTATTTTTATCACTGATTCCTATGACTCCCTGTACCGGGAGAGCTATCCGGACGTTTTTGCTAAAATCAAGTCAGAACTCTTCTTCTGGTGCTCATTGATTATTTCATGGCTGGGCAGGATCATTTCTGTCAAGATGAACCTCCTTCCTAAGCTTCTTTATTATTTTCAGACCCTTCCTATTAGAGTCCCCCTTTCGGAAATCTCTTCTATTCAAAAATGTCTTTCTTGATGTCTTTCTAGTCTGGAACGGCCGGTCTCCCAGGGTCAAGCTGGCTCTCCTAAAGAGACCCAGGAAGTGTGGTGGTAGGGGCTTCCCAGATTTCAAGATTTATTTTTGGGCGGCTCACTTGAGTCAGATTGTAGCCTCCTTGGCACTGTCGTGGGTTGACATTGAATCCACCTAACTTAAATTTCCAGTTCATTCTTGTATATGGGGTCACTCAAAACAAGCTAGATCACCCCTTACCTGTCGATGCCCCACCTTATTATTCTCAGCTGCGATCTGGGAGACATGCCAACCCCATCTCAATGTCCCTATTTCTTCCCCTCCTGTTCTATCTCTTTGTGGTAATCCTGCCTTTCCTTCTGCCTCAGCCTTCTATAGTACCGGGTCTACTGTGGGTGTTCGATTTGCTGGAGATCTATTATATCAAGGTGCCTTTATCTTCTGGGATAATCTGCGTTCTAAGTATCCAAATCTCCATCCTAAATTCTTCAGTTGCAACATTTTGTGGGCTCTTTCCTTGGGGGTGCTCCTTCCCCCACTCCTATTACCCCCTTTGAAACCTTATGTCTCTCCTCACCTTTGGGTAGAGGCACGATTTCCTATATCTATAGTTTATTTCTTGATGTACTTTTTCCTCCCGGTGGTAGACACGAGAGGGAGTGGGAGAGGGATCTGGCCACCCCCCCAGAGTAGGACTATTGAGAGATCATAAGGGAACAGGTAGCCACCAGCTCTATTTCCACCTTGGTGAAGGAGAATGCATATAAAATATTCTATTACACCCCTTATAAACTTACTAAAATGTTCCCCTCTAGTTCTCCATTATGTTGGCGTGGTTGTGGCCAGATGGAATCCTTTCTACATATTTGGTGGACCTGCCCTAAAATAGCCTCCTTTTGGGACCGAGTTAGGGCCCTCCTCTCCTACCTCCTGCCGTGTCCCATCCAGAAAGACCTATGGTCCTTTGTTCTCTGCTATCCCCTGATTGATCATAATAGACAGTCCACGAAATTAGCTTCCCATATCCTTGCTGCAGCACGATGCCTAGTGGCTAAGTCATGGAAACAATATAGCCCCCCACTATGGCGGCCTTACACGCCTATATTTGGTTTAGTGACCAGATGGAACAATTTACATACCATTTACACAATAAGGATGATAAATTCCACCAGATTTGGGCTCATTGGCTTTACTTATAACCCCTTAACTCCTACACCAACTCCTTCCTGTTAGTGAACCTCCTACGGTCCTTATTGGTGAGCGGCTCATAGATGGTCTGATTTTTGAAGTTGTCCCCTCCTCTCGAGTATTTGAGTAGTATTTTATTCTGCACTTTACTATTTCTTCTTTGTTGACGACCAGTGCCCCCCCCCCCCTCACACCTCATATCCTTAGAAAATGTTATAGAATCTTGAATAATTAGTGCAGCACATGTCTATTCAATTGCTTGTTCTATGACAATCTGTTGTTGTTTTTGATATTTGCTATTCGAGTATCTTCCTTTATATTGTCATCTATGTTTTATTTTTTATTTTTATTTTTTCTCTTCCTGCAATGTACTAATTGCTTATTTTTTTCTATATATTAATGCTACATTTCAAAATAAATAGTTTAAAAAAATACCTTAAATATATTATCACCTATGTACAAACAATCTCTAACACATTTTACTAATAAATAAATGTGGATTGGAACCTTAATAAATGTGTATTATTTACAAGTGTAAATGCGAATGTAAATGTGTGTTATGAATCCCTGCGATTGCATCATAACACGTGGCGTATTAATTGTGTGTTCATCTGTACAAAGCATGTCTTTTAGCTTAGATGACATTTAAATAATACATGTTCACCAATAACATCATCCTATGTCTGTCAACAATGTCATTTATGATCTCCTTCAACCTGTGTTAGTAAACACACTCTAATAATATCAACGGGTTTATCATCAACACTTGTGGGGCGGGCTATTGTCTGCTCGTTTTCCCCAGTCTCCCAATACTCAAGTTTCTTTGTACGTGAAATGGTGATTGGCCTTGCGAATATTGGGAGACTTCAAACTAAGGGACCTAGCTGTATTTACCATTCCCCTACTGGCCTCCCACCCCATAATTCGGGTACCTCAGAAATATTGAGTGGAAAGAGAACTAGTCCTACTTGATATAATCTCTGAGGCACGTGAAAGCACACCCAGCACTCAGTTTGGTATAAAACCTTACCCACCCAAGAATGATAATCATTCTCAAGGATGCCTGCTCAAGTCCGAATTATTACTGGACTGGCATTGCTGGATGCACTTCTCTTCAACTATGGGGTCAAAGTACTTATGGACACAATACTCCTCAGACAATAGCCCGTCACACTGCCTCCGAGCTCCAAGGTTAGCAAATTTTTCTTTTACCCCTGAATTAAATAGTTTAATTGGCTGGACTGATAGTGCTAAAAACTTCTCCTGCATCTCCAACTTCTCAATATCACTACCTGAACCAGCCTTTGTCACCTGTTCACAAATGAGAGAATTGACAGTCCTGAAAAGAGAATGAGATGAGAGAAACACTGGACAGGGAAAAACTGCTGCTCCATGCTGGATAACAGTATTTGCAAAGTCCTTGGCTCAGGTGTTGTTAAAGATTCACGAGTGCAGTGGATGGAATGGGTACCAGTGTCTCTCTGCCACTCCTACTGATGTGATGCTGGTCGTCAACACTTGGTAACTGTCTGTCAAACAACTTGAGTGTAGGAAATTACAGTCCATAACATAGTCTCCCAGTCCAACTTCGTAACAGTTAGTATAGCATATCAGGAGACAGTGTTTTAAACGTCCTTTCTTGCTGTCCCACTATTTGTTTTTCTTTACAAGATCTTGAACAGTCTCTCCCTTATCAACTCATCTCAGGGAAAGTCAGAAGTATTTTCAAAGGGTACCGGGTTAAGAGGCAGTTTAGGAGGGATTTTGATAGTGGGGTGGACTAGTGGCCAAAGCTACCAGCCACTCCAATCTGGTTTCAGCAATCATTCTATACAATTCATTCTAAATAGTACCGTTTACTCTATTTTCCCACTAGCTTGTGGCTGAGTATGTAACTTACTATCACTGCTCATACATTGTACTCATTATCTAAAAGTTATTACCAGTAAGAATGAATACCCCTATCACCTTTTATATAACTCTAGGGATACCATATCTACTAACAAAAATCTTGACTATGACACAGAAATATTAGAAATATTTCAATAAACCTTTACCCAGATATATTTCATCAGTACATCAGTACATACTTGAGAATCCTGCAAGATTTTGCAGTTCACATAACAGCAGCAGGATAAAGCTGAATTCACACAAGGGTCAATGGTTTGCAGTGCATATAATAACAACAACAATATGAAGCAACTGAATTCACACGAAGGGTTAATGGTTTGTAGTTCATATAACAGCAACTAGATGAAGCAGCTGAATTCACAAAGAGGTTTAATGGTTTGCAGTTCATATAACAGCAACTAGATGAAGCAGCTGAATTCACACAGAGGGTTATTGGTTTGTGGTTCATATAACAGCCAGCAAGATGAAGTTGAACTCACACAGAGAAGTGCATAACACATCAGCAGGATGTGGCTGAATTCCCTCAGAGGATAAATGGTGGAGATCTGTATACAGCAGGAGGATTGAAGCAGCAATCAGGATGAAGCTGAATTCACATGGAGGGTTGAGATCTGCATACAGCAGGCAGGATGAAGCAGCAAAACAAACAGCAACTGTGGAGATCTGGAACCAGGAACTAGGAAAGTGTTGCACTGGCAATTTGCTAAATGTGTAGGAGGAGACTCTTATAGACTGCAGAGGAAGCCAATTGGTGGATGATATCAGGGGGTAAATGTATCATACTCCAGTTTATTTAAGTCGCCGGAAATCGGAGAGTTGACAGCTCAAATTTAAAGCGGCGCTGACTTGTAAAGGCGCCGCTTTAAATTTGAGCTGTCAACTCGCCGATTTCGAACGTGTATATGCCTGAATTACTTGGGTTTAAAAAAGAAAATGCGAAATACATTTGTTTTGCATGCTTTAATGAATCGGGTCCATAAAGTCTCTGAATTTGTGTTAACATCAACAATAACACATTATGTCAATCTGATTTTCATGTGCTTCTCCTAAGGAAGATTGGTGTTCTTCTTCAATTCCTTTACTGCTACTTCTGCGTAAATCAACTTTGCCTGTTTAAAAATGATTATTAATAAAGCCAACAGAAGGATATATAAGAAGAGGGTAGTGAAGCAATTAATGACATTTCAATATTGTACAATTAATAAATACAAAATAAATAATTATGAAATGAAATTGGCAGTACATTGCATGTCTGCGACTGTGACAGTGATGATGAGTTTTACCAGTAACTTGAAAAAGACTCTAATGACAACCCTTTATAAGTTTGAGAAAGATAATTACTTAGACAATTATCTCATAGCTGTAGATTGTGGGTGAACAACCAGACTCTGTCTCTGGGTTTAAAATTAGGCACAGCATGTGTCCTCCTATCAAAAGCTTCCTTATAATAAACAGAAGTCTGGTTCAAGTTTACTATAACCCAAATAATATTCTCAAAAGAGAGAATCTACTGTAGGTACTTCTGAAGATGGAATATGGGGTAAGGCAGGTAGTTTGGGAAGGCAGCCATAAAGTACAAAAAAGGGGAAATTGAAAATTGCTTCATGAAAGTGATTATTGTGAGTGAACTCTGCCCAAGAGAGTAAATCAACCCAATTATTTTGATTGGCTGTGACATACATATGTAAAAAGAAATTCAAGTTATTGTTTGGTTTTCTCAGTCTGTTAGATTGGGAGTGATATGTCTATGAAAAGCTGAGTTTGATACCCATAATCCTACAAAAAACTTGCCAGAATGTGGACACAAACTGGGAACCTTGCATACAATCTTCTGAGGACATCCGTGTTGAGGAGAAAAAAGAGAACAGAAAATAGGTTGACGAGACGCACTAAACACTCCAATTGTGGAATTGTATTAGAGCAACTAGGGATTGATCATTATAAAACTTAACTTTTATTGGTATTAAAATCTAAAAAACAGCGAAATATCCAATAAAATAAATAAGTGAAAAAAATCAGTGAAAATGTGAATTTAAAAGCTGGTCACATCTCATGAATCTCTTCATCCACCAATCATATGAAGCAATTTGATAAGTTTCCTAAATATATGGTAACTATTATAGTTATCCCTTTGTGGAATATAAACGTAGTCCAAGTATTATTCGTGTTTTACCTTTGATATAAATAAACTTGTGCAGAATCCAAAACTAGTGCTTAATTATACAATAGATAAAGTTATTATGACACTATAAATATAACACAATTACTGTTTAATGCACAATAGAAAGGGTTAAAGGATTGTTGGTTGGAATTCTCATAATGCTGCTACTATAATCTCTGTTGTAGCAGCGTGTATTTTATGAATTGTTAAACCTGTCAAAGGAAATTATGATGAAGCAGACAGACTAAGTGATCTGGGATTAGTTCTGTCCCGATAATAAAAACTAAGTCAATATGTACAGTAATTGTTGATAACATATATCTCAAATAGAACCCAGATTGTTTAATTTAGGATTGATTGGAGGATATAACTGGAGATAACATGCTTAGCTTGTAAAGAGGGGCTAAATAAAGAAACGATTCCTAATTGGAATACTGAGGCACTGCATTAGGATATGTTATTTACATGTATGGATTAATTACAGCGCTTTTTATGTTATTAAAATATATGAACAATTTCCGTTCCTTATAAGCGCAAGAATAAAGAAAGATATTATTGTAAGTTATGTATCCTATGCATAAATTGTATCACATTGTACTTATTCATCCCCTAAAAAAATGTAAGTTATACTCGGGATACATAATTAAGAAAATGTGAGTTTTATATAGTTCGTATCTTGCTCTAGATCTGTAAAACTTCCGTAGGATAGTGATCCTAATCTCCAAAAGTTTCTGCTAAGCTAGTAATTCCTTAAGGGTGTTAACCCCTTATTGTTAACCTCTGAGAATACTATGTTATATAGCGCTTGTACGATCTGGTTCTAAAGCGACATTTGAACAGCTGATAGGTTAAATTATAAATTGGAGGGGATATATAGCAAAGATCTGTCTGCTCCTAAACGATGGATATTAGGACTACATTGAGATTCAAGCAGTGGTAAGTGAGATGTGAATAGCGAAACCGATGCGCGTTTCGCTGGTCTGCTTGTTCACCAATAAAAGTTAAGTTTTATAATGATCAATCCCTCGTTGCTCTAATACAATTCCACAATTGGAGTGCTTAGTGCGTCTCATCAACCTATTTTCTGTTCTCTTTTTTCTTCTCAATATAACTAGAGGTTTTGATGCACCCGTTCAAATAAAATATTAAGGATATATTCATCCTAACCAAATATCTATATTAGGAGGGTATAATCAATCAATTAACAACTGGTGCGACTATTCCCATCCCTTTTGTCCCTTTGTTATAGACATCCATGTGTTTACAGAAGGCTCTCCAGAATCAAGATATAAATTGTACCCCACGGTCTCATATAATCTCCTGTTTACAATCCTGGAGCCGGAACACCCCTTTTATAAAATCTTGAGCCAGTTTAGGAGCAGAAGGAAGGCCCTTTAATGGTACGAAATGGGCCAACTTCAAGAACCTGTCTACAATCACCCAAATAGTATTGAAACCCTCGCTGGGAGGCAGATCGGTAATGAAGTCCATGAAGAGGCTTGTCCAAGGGCGCTCAGGAACGGGTTGAGGCAGGAGCAATCCAGAGAGAGGGAGTCTAGGAATCTTGTTTTGGGCAGATAAATCACAAGAATCTATGAACTCTTTAAGATCAATCCGTAGGGTGGGCCACCAGTAGCATCGGGATAGGAGAGAAAAAGATTTTTTGAATCCGGCGTGGCCAGCGAATTTAGAAGCATGGGCCCAGCAGAGGGCTTTCAGGTGAAAGTGAGGTTTGAGATAGGAACATCCAACTGGAGGAGTTCTGGCACTGGTCAGAGCAATTATGCTGGAAGGTTCGAGAATGTGAGGAGATTCAGCTGAGTGTGCCACATCAGATTCGTCAAATGACCGAGAAAGAGCATCCATCCAGGTACTCTGAGTAGCAAAACGAAAGGTGAGTTTCAGGTCGAAGTGGGCAAAGAAAGAAGACCACCTCGCGTGACGGGTATTTAGGCATCGAGCGTCCCAGAGGTAGATTACATTTTTGTGGTCCGTGAAGGCGATCCGGGATCAGGGCTCCTTCGAGGAGGTGGCGATCATTCTTCCAACGCCGACTTTATGGCAAGCAATTCCTTATCCCCGATCCTGTAATTGCGTTAGGTAGAGAATTTTTTAGAAAAGAATCCTCATGGACGAAGAATTCAAGAGGAAGATCTCTGGGAAAGGACAGCTCTGACCCCGACTGAGGAGGCGTCTACCTTTAAGAAAAAAGGTTTCCCTTGGTCTGGTTGGGTTAGGACAGGTGCAGACAAAAAGACCTTTTTCAAGGAGATAAATGCTTAGATGGCCTCTGCAAACCATACCTTAGGATTCGCTGACCTTTGGGTGAGGGCTGTGATAGGAGCAATAAGAGTGGAAAACTGATTGATGAATTGTCTATAATAATTGGTGAAACTTATGAAACATTGAACAGCCTTTCGACTCGAGTGGTTGAAGCCAATTGGTGATAGCAGAGACCTTCTCCAGATCCATTTTCAATCCAGAATCAGAGACTATGTAACCCAGGAAAGGGATTTGAGATACTTGAAAGATTCATTTTTCAAGCATACAAAAAAGTTTGTTTTGACATAAATGGGAAAGGACCTCTCTTACGTGAGAACGGTGGGAGACGATATCGGAGGAAAAACTCAATATATCAATCAGATATACCACCATTGATTTGTAGAGAAGATCTCGGAAGATCTCGTTAACAAACGACTGGAATACAGCTGGAGCATTGCACAGTCCGAAGGGAATGACAATATACTCATAGTGCTCATCTCGAGTACTAAAAGCAGTCTTCCATTTGTCCCCCTCACGAATCCGGATCAAATTATAAGCTCCCCGCGGGTCAAGTTTAGAGAAGATCCTTGAGCCACTGATACGATCAAAGAGCTCAGAAATGAGGGGGAGAGGGTACCTGTTCTTTATAGTAATGGCATTTAGCTGTCGATAATTAATGCAGGGGCGCAACGTTCCATCTTTCTTCTTCACAAATAAGAATCCTGCTCCAGCAGGAGAAGAGGATTTTCTGATGAAGCCACGCTGTAAAATTTCAGTGATGTACTGAGACATAGCCTGATCCTCCAGAAGGGAAGGAGGGTAGATCCTACCCCTGGGAATGGGCTTACCAGGCTACAAATCAATAGGGCAGTCCCATGGACGATGCGGGGGAAGAATCTCAGAAGCTGCTTTGGAGAAAACGTCTTGAAAGGAAGTATAAGGAGCAGTGATCTCCGGGTGAGGGGAGAGCATCAAACAAGAAGTGGAGGAAAAGCTTTGCTTCTTGGGTTTAAATGCGAGCAAACATCTCTTGAGACATTTAGGACCCCAGGAAGTGACCTGTGCAGAGCTACAATCGAATTGGGGTGCATGTAATCTGAGCCATGGGAGACCCAGGATGACAGAATTTATGGACTGGGGAAAAACCAGAAATTTGATCCATTCAGAATGCAAGACCCCTACCATCAGCCGAACTGGAGAGGTAACCTTGGAAATGGAACCGTTAGAGACACGATTTCCGCCCACGGCAGTAAGGAATAACGGCTGAGGCAAGTCTTGGGTTGAGATTTAGAGTTGTGATGCCAGGGGGGCAGAGATTAAACTTCCAGCAGCGTCAGAATCCACGAAAGCAGAGGTCACTAAGGGGCCACTAGGAGAGTCCAACGAGATGGTCATCAAAAAGTCTGGTTTGGAGGTGGAATAGGGAGTGGAAAGTCTGACTCCTAGAACGGCCTCCCTGTCACCAACTAGGAGGGAGTGTTTCCCCGCCGCTTAGGACAGGAGGCTAGCAGATGACCAGCCTCTCCACAATAGAGACAAAGATTGTGTCTTAGTCCCCTCTCTCTCTCTCTCTCTTCAGGGAATAGCCGGGAACGTCCTATCTGTATGGGCTCATCCGGAGGAGCTAGGTGCGGGTTCTGGAACTTAGGAACAAGGCGAGGAACAAAGCGCATGGCAGAGGATCTCTCTTGAGTACGTTCCCGGAAACGAAGCTCTACCCTATTACATAAGGAAGTGAGAGAGTCAAGATCTGCTGGAAGTTCACGGGATACCAATTCATTTTTGATGCGATCCGAAAGGCCCTGCTAGAATGTTGCCACAAGTACCTCATCATTCCACTTAAGCTCTGAAGCCAGGGTGCAAAATTATATTGACCAACAGTTTGGGATCCTTGGAGTAGGGAAAGGAGGCTAGAGGCTGCAGAAGAAACCCTACCTGGTTCGTCAAAAATTTTCCAGAATGCTGTTATAGAGGAGGAAACATTCAGAAGGAGTCATCCCGTTCCCACAATGGTGAAGCCCATGCCAGGGCTTATCCAGAAAGAAGAGAAATAATGAAAGCCACATTGGAATGTCCGGTAGAGAAGGCTCCGGAGATGCATTTAAAATGAATGGAACATTGATTTAGAAATCCCTGACATCTCTTAGGGTCCCCATCAAGTTTCTCTGGATGCAATGAGGATGATGTAACCGACGCTGGAGTAGAAACAAAAGGACTGGCTCCAGACGAGGTGACGACAGCGGATTGAAACCTGAAGAGAATCTAGATGGGTAGCTATACCCTGAATACACTGAAGTAGCCTGGCCTGCTTGACGTGGTGTTGTTCACCTTTTGAGCCAAATGGAGCAGCAGATCCTGGGCGGAGGGTTCACCTTGGCCTTCAGAGGTCATGGCCAGAGTATACTGTCACAAGTTGGGCAGTTCTGATGGCTTCACCTGCCAGTATCTACGCTGCTATGAAATCTACCCATGCCTCAGGTATTCATCAGGGAACACCGCAAAGAGATTTGGGTTTAGCTGCTGAGAAATGCAGGTCTCCCAGATAGCTACCAGCAAGGTACAGTGAACAACCGAAGTCGTGCAATCCAAGGTCGAAACCGAGCAGGCAAGATAAGGTACCGAAGGATAAGGCAAAGGAATAGTCAGGAAGCCAGAGGTCAAACCAGGAAATCAGGATGGGTCCAAGGAAGAATCCAAAGAGGGTATTCAGGCAAATGATGTACCGAGTAGACAGGTAAGCAAGATATGGCAAGTAATGGAGCCTAGGAACTAGAAACTAGATACTCTGACACCATGGTGGTGTCAGAGTCTAGTTTATATACATGCTGCCCCTTACTCATTGGTGGACGTGGGGTCGGCGGTCAGCTGATCTGACGGCCGACAGGAACTGCTGCCTGGCGTCTCTGTTGCGCTCGAACTTCCTATAACGGCCGAAGTGGCATCCCATTGCCAAGCAACAGGACAGCCAGGAAGAAGGGAAGGCATCTGTCCCCAGCACCCAGTGAGAGTGCAGGGACGGCGCCTGACAGCATGGGGATGAACAGGCATAAATAATCAGTTTCACAGGTGCGGTAATTAACAATGAGCAGAAGATAAACTCCTGCCAGTGAGAGGAAAATGTCCATGTTAGAACAGCAGATACTGCAGCGAGGTACAAAACAATGGCAAAGACTTAGCACAGATACCTAACACTTGATAAAGAGTTCAGCTAAAGTTGAAGCAGAAGGAAGGCCTTGAGAGGCACGAAATGAGCGATCTGTGATAACCCTTTTGATCATGCAAGTCTTGGAATGGGGCACATCAGTGATGAAGTACATCGACAAATTGGACCAAGAGTGATCAAGAACAGGTAACGGAATGAGTGGGCCAAAGGGTCTATGCCGAGGGACCTTATGTTGAGCACAGATGGAGCAAGCAGTGTCAAACTTCTTTACATTATGGAGAAGAGGTGGACACTAATAACTCAGAGTGAGCAGTTCAAAGGTTTTTCTGATGCCAGCATGACCAGAGAAGCGAGAAGCATGGGACTAATGCAGCAATTTGATAAATAACTTGGGAAGGATGAAGGTCTTGCCCAGACACAATTAGTGAGCACAAAAGGAGCAATAGCCACAATACATTTGGGATCCATAATGAATTTGTTCTCTTTGGGAGGTTCCGCATCAGAAAGATCAAAGGATTGTGAGAGAGGGCATCAGATTTTTTGTTCTTAGAGCCCGGATGGTAGGCAAGTATAAAATTAAAATAAAAAAAAAAAACAGTGACTATCTTGCTTGGCAAGTGTTTAAGCATTGTGCAGATTGTAAATACAATAGATTTTTGTGGTTGCGTAAATAGTCAATGGGAACTGAGCTCCCTCCAGAAGATGTCTCCACTCTGCTAATCTAATAACTGCTTAGTTTTAAACTCATGATTTTTCTCTGCAGGCTTGAGTTTATGAGAGAAAAAGCTGCAGAGATAAAGCTTCCCAGAGGAGTCTCACTGAGACAGGATGGTTCTTGTTCCATAAGATGATGCATCCACTTCTGGGAAGAAGGGGCACCAACAATTAGGTTGTTGCAGTTTGGGTGCCGAAGGCAACGCACTCTTGAGTAGTTTAAAGACTTGCACTGCCATGTCAATCCTTGACATTGGCTGACTTTTGAGTCAATAATGTGATGGGAGCAACCAGGAATAGCCTTTAATAAACTGGCGGTAATAGTTATCAAACCCTAAGAACCCATGGGTGACCTTCAATCTTGAAGGTTGGGGCCAGTCGCTGATGGCTTTGAGTTTAACAGGATAGATTCGAAGTCCAGTACTAAAATGAAGTAACCCAGGAAAGGTACCTGGGTTTGCTCGAATACACATTTTTCGAGTTTACAAACAGATGATTAGTTCTGAGGCAAGTGAGAACCTGCGCCACTTGTCTCCAATGGGACTGGAGGTCCTGGGAAGAGATGAAGATATTATCCAGATATAACACCACAAACTGATAAAGGAGATCCAGGATAATCTCATTGATGAAACTTTGGAAAACTGGGGGAACTTAAAATAGGCATGACTAAATATTTCAAGTGGCCGTCACAGGTGTTAAACGCTGCTTTTCACTCATTACCGTACTTGATACAGATAATATTATATGCTCCACAAAGATCCAACTTGGAAAAGATAGTGCCCCCCTTGATATGGTTCAAGAGCTCAGCAATTAAGGGCAACGTGTATCTGATAGTCAAGTCAGGGATGAAGGCCGCCATTCTTTATTTTAACAAGCAAAAATCCTGCACTGGCAGGTGATGATGACTTTCCTTATGCAGGGATCCAATTTGTAGGGTCAATAGAACTGTGCAAACTTGGATGAGCCCACAGGCAATTTTTCTTCCATCAATGGTGGTGACATAAATGTTCTAGAGGCAGAGTAGGAAGGGTAAGCTCTGTAACGGTATTTGAGGCTGAAATAAAATTACCCACGGCACTCAAATCCAGAAAGACATGAAGAGGACTGGAGCCGAGATGCAGTACAGTGAAGATGGCAAGATTATTGTTAGGTGAGCATTGAGGCAATTTTTCTTCCATCAATGGTGGTGACATAAATGTTCTAGAGGCAGAGTAGGAAGGGTAAGCTGTGTAACGGTATTTGAGGCTGAAATAAAATTATCCACGGCACCCAAATCCAGAAAGGCATGAAGAGGGATGGAGCTGAGATGCAGAACAGTGAATATGACAAGGTTATTGTTAGGTGAGCATTGAGGAGAGTAACCGAATTAACCTAAAGTGATCTGTCCACAACCCATTAGACCTATAGGGTTAGGTTCCAGGAAGAAGACTAACGTCACTGCAATAAAGGCACTGATTTTTAAATCTTCTCTCTCTCTTTACAAGAGAGATGGGATCGGCCCATTTGCATGGGTTCCTCTGGGAGGACAGTAGTAGTTTGGAACTGGGGGATTAGGCGAAAGGTAGACCGGCTAGATTGTTCCTTTTTTTTCTCTGTTCACTTTTTAAAACGAAGGTCCAACTTGTTACACAGGGGAATGAGCTCATCAAAAGAGGAGGGAAGTTCTCGTGAGACTAACTCGATCGGATAGCCCTTGCCAGGGGGTTGCAATCAATGCTTCATCATGCCAATGAAGTTCGGAGGTCATAGTCCTGAAATTAATCGCATATTGGCCCACAGATTGAGTGCGGGCACAGGCGCAAAATTCCGGAAGAAATGTTAGACACTCCTGGTTTATCACAAATTTCCTTAAAGGTGCTAAGGAAATTTGCTCAATTGTGTAGTAATGGATCATTCCATTCTCATAAGGGAGATGCCTAGACAAGAGCTTGTCCAGATTCGAGAGAAATAATATAGTCGACTTTAGCTTTCTCAGAAGAGAAGTTCCCAGGAAGAAGTTTGAATTGAATAGTGCATTGGTTCTAAAGTTCCCTACAAGATTTAGTATCCCCATCAAATTTAGGAGAATTAGGAATTCGCAAGTGGGAGGTGACTGCTGTAGAAGGAGGTTCTGGCTCCAATGGTGCAACAGACTGACCGGACGCAGCCAAAGTAATTTGGAAGGTGTCTATGCATGTAGATAGGCCTTGAAGAAATTTCATTATGTTCTCTTGATTAGCCTCCTGTTTCTCTATTCTCCCCATGGAATGTTGCAGTTGGTGTTGGCTGACCAAGGCTTCAGAGTCTAACAAGCTCCCCTATGTACACCAAGAACCGCTGCAAGGCGACACAGTCTTTGCAGGCCATGATCCTTTGGACTTCCGCTTGGTGTAACTTTGTGGTGATGGAGGTAGCAGGTGCTAGGGTGAATTTAAGACAGGCGAAGCAATCCAGGAGCTAGTACACAGACTGGGTCAATGAGCTATAGAATCAGGATCCAAAAGGGTAGGTCAAACTAGCCTGAAACTGCTACCCAGGTGATAAGTGAAGAGGAGAATCAGAATCCAAAAGGAAGGGTCACAAGGATAGCCAAGGTCCATCGCAGAATAACAGTAACAAGGGAGTCAGGCTGGTACAGCGACCTGTTGGTCTGATACTGCTGCAGTGTCAGAGCCCATTTTTATATGCTGGAGAATTTGAATTTACCACCCCCAGCAGCTGTCATGTGATCTCAGCCAAGATCCAGAAGTACCAGCACCCACACTAAGTGCGACCCAACATCGCTGGAACAAGGATAAGGTAAGAGTGTGACACTAGTACTGAATCTTTCAGATAGTTTTTCAAATTTGGGACCAATCTACATCCATAGAACAAAGATATGTTTCTAACTTGTAATAATATTGTGATGTTTAAGTTAGAAATGTGCGCAGACCGCCATATGTTTTTAGTTCAGTTTTGATTCTAAAACCATCTTCGAGTTTTGGTTTTGGGAAAAAAATCTTCATGTGTTTTGCTTTTGATTTTGGTTCTGGATTTAATTAAAAATTATGTAAAATAGGTAAAATCAAGTAATTGTGAGATGTTTTTGTTCCTACATTACTATTTATAGCATTAGCAATAAAGCATATAAATTGTGGAATTCCACCTTGTTACTACTTCTTGCTGGGTGTAATTTATATGTCCAACAATTACATGATCAACATTTATATAGTCGACTCCATAATATGGAAAGGGTTGGAAAGTCGATTATATTGACTTCAACAGGTCATCATTTGAAATGAAGACTCTATTATTAGGTCTACAGTTTGAATGTAGACAGTATTATTAGGTCAACAACTGAAATGTAGACAGTATTTTTAGGTTGACAATAATATCCCTAACCCTAAACCCTATCCCTACCACTATTCCTATCTCTAACGATATAACTATCCCCAACACTATCTTTATCTCTAACCCTATAGCTATATGTGACAAGATGGATTGCCTATGCCATCTTGTCTGTTGAGTTGCTGAGGACTGGCTGCTGGCTGGGCTTGCCTTGCCACCGTCCCTTTCTTTATCCCAAATTCGCCCCTCTAAGCGCAGTAGGAGGGGCTTACATTGCTGCCACTAATGGTTCTGGATGCTGCTCATTAGCACCATCCAGAACCGTATCCTTCTGCATAACTGTCGCTACTAGTGTACCCCTCACTGAGCATCTGGGCTGGTACCCCTGACCCCTTCCTGTAGATCAGGGTTATTGAGGATGGTTTCCCTGGCCTATCACACTGGCCAGAGCTGCTGGATAGCGGGCAAAGCGTTATTACTAGACGCTGGGTCCAAACCTCAGAACAGCCGGATAGCGGATTAGATTTGGGTCTAATCTGCAGGTTACAGGAATTAAAGCAGGGAAGTAGTCACCAAGCAGACTCTTGAAGCAAATGCTGTTTATTAGCTCAAGTGTCCAAATAAGGACAGTTCACACTAGTGCATGGTACTAGTGATCAGAAGGTCAGATGGAACAATACTACAATACATGGTCAAACAGAGCTTCTTTTTATACTGATTCTGACACAAATCCTGGCAGAGGGTAAAGCATTTCCCTGATCCGAGATGGCTACGCAAAGACTGATAAATCACATTCAGTAATTACCATTAGGATGCAATATATCCTTTAACAATGGAGTTAACGTAATTTCAGCTTTAAAAAAATTTACATCAATCTGCGATATCCTCAATCACTTGCTGCTTGCATTATTCAGACAGGTTCTGAGATGCATGATGAAGAGCCACCCAGGACAGAAAAGCATCGCCCCCTGTGGTGTATACAAACTAAAGCAAGTATTTATCATTTCACCTACTTAGCATTTCCCGTTATCAGCAAAACAGACTTCCTCTAACAAATGGCTATTTCATCAGAATTCAGTATTCATTTGTAATATACAAATATGACAGTATCAACATCAGTACATATGCAATTATATAAATTAGTGCACTGCACTAATAATTTAAATATATTTATGCAATAAGTTATTTATAAGTGATCCAGCCAAACTCCTCCCCCCATGCGGACAACCAGCGGGTTATGTTCGCATGATTTAGCTCCTGGTCCCGCAGTCTCTTCTGGTTACCAGAGGTGATCGGGGGGATCCAGCTCTTCCTGCCAAGATAGACCATCCGCATTGCTGTGGGCTTTTCCTTGCTTATGAATAATATGAAAGTTATAAACTTGAAGTGCAAGGCTCCAGCGCAACAGTCTGCCATTTTCCCCTGAGGTGCGTTGTAGCCACTTTAAAGGATTATGATCTGTCACCACAGTAAAATGTGCTTCATACAAATAAGGCTGAAGTTTTTCACTGCCAAAATAATGGTAAAACATTTATTTTCACTTGTAGCATACCCCTTCTCCTGTTTCAGTAGTTTTTTGCTCAAATAGGCCACAGGGTGCTCCTGCCTATCTGGCCCCACCTGGCTAAGTACTACTTGTGACTGGATCACTATTAAATAACTTTTGGTATAAATGTATTTAAAACAAATAGTGCAGGACACTTATTTATATAATTGCATGTGCACTTATTTTTGATATTGTGTATATTTTCATATAGGAAATCATTATTTCTGAGACCAGGGCAGAAAATGTGTTTTTCAGTTTAGCCTCTCTAGAGGAAATGCATTATGGCTGATGTATATATCTGATTCAATGAGCCTTTGTTTACCAAGCCTTTAGTGTATTGTGATGTGGGGAAGTGGCTTGTTTTGGGTTCTTTTGTTGTTCTTTGTGAATATGTATTCCGAAAAGTCTGAAGAAAGGCCCCTTGCTTATTAGATATTTTGATGTGTGAAGGTCCAACATTGAAGGCAGGAAATTTTAATTAAGACTAGCTCCTAGATTCTCTGCATCAGAAAACCAGGTGTAGGACAACGCAGCATTTCTAGAATTTCACAGATAAATGTAAATATCGTTAGCTTTGCAATGCATGTAAATTTATGTTTTGCTAAGCAGGTTACATCCTGATTTTAAAAAGAGCCTGTGTCCAAATCTGTATAAATGCACTGACTTGTACACTGAAATGTATCATTCTGATGTTCCATCTGACCTGACCACTGATATCTTAAATCAGTGGAACTGTCCTTGTCAGTACACTTGAGCAATAAATATCACTCTGCTTTAAGACCCTGTTTGACAATTTCTTCAATATTGCTGTAATCCTGTGACCTGCCGATTAGACCGTAAAATGTAATCCGTTCTCCGGCTGTCTGAGGTTTGGACCCAAACTTTAACAGTACCACCGCTCTGCCTGCTACCCATGCAGCTCTGGTCAGTGTCAAAGGCCAGGGAGGATCCATCCACAGCAACCCGGATCCATAGTAAGAGGTCTGGAGTTACCAGTCCAAGTGTACCAGCACAGGAGTACACAGAGCAGTGACAGTTACCCAGAAGGAATGTGGTTCTGAGCACTATAAAAGAGCTCAGTGGTGGCAGCATTATTAGCCCCTCCTACTGCGGCAAGAGGGCGCATTTGGGATAACGAAAGGGAACGGTGGCAAAGTAAGCCCAGACAGTTCCCAGCAACAACAGACAGGGTGGTATAGGTGGTCCATCCTGTCACACTACTCCCAACCCATACTGTGACGCATCAGTTTGCATAATAAACTCCTTGTCATAGTTGTGTGCCAACAGTACTGGAGAACAAACCAGGGCTTCCATTAATGACTGAAATGTCAACTCACAAGCGATTGTCCAGTCAAATACCTTGGGGAGTTTCTTCTTAGTGAGATCTGTCAGGGGCTTTGTTACAGTACTAAAGTCTGGGACGAAACATCTGTAGTACCCTGCGGTCCCTAAGAAGGCCAGTACTTGTCTTTGGCTTTTGGGCCGGGGCCTATCTTGGATTGCCTCTACTTTAGTTGGTTCTGGCTTAATCCTATTTTTCATTTCAACTTTGTGACAGAGTGCAATATGATGCACAAATAAATATCAGGACTTATTATGACATTTGCATATACTATTGATTTACATTCCATTAATTAAGTAAGCTGGCCATTCACTTTGGAACATAGGATGCATTCTGACTGTGTTTCAAACGAGATCTGAGCTTATACATTTTACCTGTGATCGTGTTTCTACTGGATACAGAGCTCATTATTTACATTAAGATTACCTGTCTTTTTGGAGAAACCCGGGACACTTGGATACTAATTTATTTTCATTAATATTTGTGAGGATACCACCCTTAGCTGGGATGGCAGTTACCCTCTGTGGGATTCAACTCACTTGGTTAGACCAGAGTATATCCAAAATAAAGCTTTATTACAACAGCACAACACCCCAAGATACAGCGTAAATGGCAGCATGTATCCTCGCTAAGGATACATACTAAGCGACGTCATTAATTGTGGGAGGACCTTCCCCTTTATAAGATCAATTAATGCATACTTCGAACAACGTCGCTAAGAGAAGTCATTAATTGTGGGTGGACCTTCCCCTTTATAAGATCAATTAATGCATACTTTTTCTTGCCCTGACAAAGCCTCTTAGCGAAACGTGAGTCGGCGGACGCTGCGCTGTTTGCTCCCTGTGACCTAAGAAACAAAAAATATCTCAAGATAAGCTATTTAGAGACCACATTTCTAGGCAGTTATGGAAAGGTGTTCAGCAAACAAAGCTCCCCTTATTAGAGCTCTATAAGAATAGAACAACTATATTAGAATTGGAGAAAATTAGCTTTGAGTGAATGATATCTGCCTTATGTAATAAGTGAATGTATATTCTCTACTACACTACTTATTAAAGGGGGAACAATAAAAGAAAATTAATAGGGGATTATAAAACCCCATCTGTAAATATCTGGACAGATCTTACAGACATTGAAACACTAGATATAGAAATATTAAGGGAAACACTAGATATAGAAATATTAAAGGAATTCCTTATTAATATAATAAAAAAACAGATTAAGAACAACATTTGACTAAGGCGTTGCCTATATTAGTCATAGGTGGCATCCATTTACAAACCATCACCCTTAGTTGGTCTCTTATAGTATTGATATAGATGTTATAAACAATAGAATTGAGCAGCAGCACAGCTAGGTAGTCCTTATCTACCTTCTTAACAGTTATTACTATCTATGGCAATCATATCTCATATCCAGTTTTTAATACTTCGCTATTAGTCCTTTGAAGGATTTATTCTCCTTGGTTATAAATTTTAATGACAATAATAAAGTTTAAAAATTTTTAAAGGCTCATGGCCACTAGAGTGCCTCATTTTTTGGACACACTTCTTCCTCTTTGTTTGTAGTAATACTGATCTTTAATAGTGTGTGAGTGCACCCTCCACTAAGTAGTATGGGTAAATTATCCCTTCATTAGAAGACTTAAAAGGAGTACTATGGCACACTTGCTGTGGTGCAATCTAATTATCCATGCCAGAGATTATATACCCGAGGAAAGGAACCTGAGGTTGATCAAAAAGGCACTTCTCCAATTTGTAGTATAGGTGATTAGTACGAAGGCGAGACAGAACTTCTTTGACATGATCTCGATGAGAGGTGATGTTCTGTGAGAAGACCAGGATATCATCAAGATAGACGACTACAGATAGATACAAAAGATCTCTGAAGATTTCATTGATGAATTCTTCAAAATTGGCAGGAGCATTACAAAGCCCAAAGGGCATCAGGAGGTACTCATAATGTCCGTCTCTCGTATTAAAAGCGGTTTTCCACAAATCACCATGACGAATGCGGATAAGGTTATAGGCCCCTCTAAGATTCAGTTTGGTTAAAATCTGTGCTCCACGAATCCGATCAAAGAGTTCTGATATGAGAGGTAACGGGTAACGGTTTTTCACCGTAATAGCATTCAGCTTCCGGTAGTCAATACAGGGTCTAAGGGTACCGTCTTTCTTTTTGACAAAAAAGAACCCTGCACCCGCCGGAGAGGAAGACTTGCGGATAAAACCAATGTTCAAGATTCTCAGCGACGTATTCAGACATGGCCTGAGTCTCTGGGAGAGATAGGGGAAAGACTCTGCCTCTAGGGATGCACTTGTCGGGTACGAGGTCAATGGGGCAATCCCAGGGTCGATAAGGAGGCAGGGACTCGGCTGCAGCTTTGCTGAATATATCTACAAACTTGGCATAGGCCTCAGGAAGAGCAGCTTGTGGAGTAGAGGCTAGACAAGAGATTGAAGACTTAGGAGGATGTACAGCAGTCAAACAATGTTGCTTGCAGATGGATCCCCAAGAAATGACTTGGGCACGAGACCAATCGAACTGCGGAATGTGAGCTTTAAGCCAGGGAAGGCCCAAAATAACAGGATTGATGGAGAGGAAGAATCAGGAAACTTATCTACTCAGTGTGAAGCGCTCCTACCACCAGCCGTAAGGGACTGGTAATGCGTTCAATGGAACCATTGCTGATACGATTACCATTAATTGCAGTTAGTGCCAAAGGCTGTGGCAATGGAAGAATGGATAGACGAAGCTTGGAAGTCAACTCAGCAGAGATAAAGTTCCCAGCGGATCCAGAGTCCACAAAAGCTTTCAATTGCTGAGGGCCATCTGGAGAAAATAACGTAATAGGCATCAGAAATTCAGAATCTCTCAAGGAATAGGTAGTGAGGGACTTGGATCCTAGGATGAGCTTCCTGTCATCGCCTAGGATGGGGCGTTTCCCGTGTAACACTTGTGTAACGTGCAGGAAATAAGTAATAAATATGGATTACTTGCCTTACTCTAGATTAGCGCTGGCCGGCCGGTGGTGCGGAGTCTAACAAACCCCCTGGTGTTCACCAAGAACCGCCACAAGGCGGGATGGGCTTTGCTGCGGAGGAACGCAGGTGTCATGTGACCGCGCTGCCGAGACCCGGAAGCAGTGGAGATCGCGGCACTGGAACGGGGACAGGTAAGTGTGTAACAGTACCCCCCTCCAAAAAAGGTGGACTCCGGACACCTATACTGGCTTGGTGGGAAATTTCTTATGAAAAGCTTGCAGGAGTCGTGGAGCATGTAGATCGGTAGCAGGGACCAATGAACGTTCCTCAGGACCGTACACTTTCCAGTCCACCAGGAACTGCAGAACTCCTCTAGAGCGGCGGGAATCAAGAATTTGCTTCAAACTCAGGCTGTTCTTGAATTACCACAGGAGGTGGCGGTCTCTCTGTAGTGGAGAATTGATTAGTAATAACAGGTTTAAGGAGAGAAACATGGAAGACATTAGGAATACGTAATGAAGAAGGAAGCTTCAATCAGATTGGTAACTTGGGATATTTCAAAAGGACCGATAAATCTAGGAGCCAACTTCTTGCTAGGAACTTTCAAATGGATGTTACGGGTGGATAGCCACACCTTGTCCCCTGGGATGAATTGAGGAGCTACTCTTTTTCTTGTCATACGCCTTCTTAGCACGGTTCTCCTCAGGCTGGTTTTCACTAGATCCCAGATGGTAGAAAACCTGCGAAAGAGAGAATCCACTGCTGGTACCTCTGAGTGAGGAAGAGAAGAGAAGGCTGGTAGACTGGGATGACAACCATACAAGATAAAGAAGGGGAATTGGAGGCTGCTTCATGGTAATGGTAGTTGTGAGCGAACTCTGCCCAGGGAAGAAGGTCACCCCAATTATCTTGATTGGCAGAGATGTAAAACCTTAGAAACTTCTCCAATTCTTGATTAGTCCTCTCAGTCAACCCATAAGTCTGGGGATGATATGCAGATGAAAGATCCAGTTTGGTTCCTAGTTTTTGGCAAAAAGCTCTCCAGAAGTTAGATACAAATTGTGATCCCCGATCAGATACTATATGTGTAGGTGTCACACTGATATTACAAACGGAACCCAATAGCCAGGTAGTTCTGTAGTAAACAGGATTTATTTTGATATAGAAATAAATCTTAAATGTCCAGCAAGCAAGTCCAAAGTATCAACAAGATAAATATATTGTAGAGGTATCAAGTAATTGTATTCCAAATCACAAGGGAGCAAGGTTCTGTGGAAGCATCTGGTTCAGATATAAACACAATACTCGAGCAAAGCCTGCATAACAGGAAGTTGATGAAATCTTCCTGAGACAGTTCTGGCCATCTTGGATAAGGGCTACTGTAAGGGCAAGTTCATATCAGAGATCCAAGATGGAAACTTCATGAGGAAATCATGGCCATCTTGAATGAGGGCAAATCTAAGGGCAAGAACATAACAGGTTGCCCCCTTCTCAACGACGTCCTCCGGACGACTTAGGACCAGGCTTCCCAGGATGCTGTTGATGAAATACTTTTACCAAAAGTGGGGCATGAACATCCTTTTCAGATTGCCAAGAGTCATCTTCTGGCCCATATCCCTGCCAACGTAGCAGATACTGTAATTGGTTTCGAAACATACAAGAGTCCAGGATCTTTTCGACTATAAATTCCTCATGCTCATCAACTTGAATTGGCTCAGGATGAGGCAAAGAGTGAACAGGAAATGGATTCTTAACTGAAGATTTTAGTAATGATACATGAAAAACAGGATGTACCTTCATGGAATCAGGAAGATGCAATCAAAAAGCCACTGAACTAATCTGTGCAATGATCTTATATGGACCAATAAACTTACTTCCCAACTTCGAAGATGGTACCTTCATCCTTAAATGTCTAGTTGACAACCATACTTTCTTACTGATATTAAAAGCTTGAGCAGCCCTTCGTGATCTGTCAGCATCACGTTTATATCTTTCTTGAGCAGTTTTCAATGTCTCCTTCAATAAGTCAAGATTACTTTGCATAAGAATCAGTCTATCTTCCACAGCAGGAATTGGAGAGTCACAAGGTAGATTGGGACATATATTTGGATGATATCAAATATTAGCATAGAAAGGGCTTAATCTTGTAGACGAAAGCTGAGAATTTTTGTATGCAAACTCAGCCATGGGGAGGATATCAACCCAATCATCTTGTAGGTGACAAATATAACATCTGAGGTATTGCTCAAGTGTTTGGTTTGTTCGCTCCGTTTGTCCTTTTGACTGTGGATGAAATGCAGTGGATAAGTTCACCAAAATGCCAAGGGATTTGCAAAACTGTTTCCAAAATTGTGATGTGAATTGAACGCCTCGGTCCAGGGCTGGATTTACTGCTAGGCAACCTAGGCACCTGCCTAGGGCCTAGCGGCTCTCGTAGGGCACAGCTGGGGGGGACAGGAGAAATTAGAAAAAAGAAAAAAAAAACCGACCCCTCCCCCGACTCTTGCTGGGGAGAGGGGGGGGGGTCGGGTGCTGTGTGTCACATGGGACGTGCACCACATCACAGGTGCCGTCCCATGTGTGAAGGGGATGAAGACTCCACAGCTCCTAGATGGAAAAAGGTAAGTTGGGGGAGGGGTGGTGTAGTATAGTGTGTGTGTGTGTGTGTGTGTGTGTGTGTGTGTGTGTGTGTGTCCGTCCGTGTGTGTCCATGTAGCCACTGTGTCTGTGTATTGTGTGTGGCCACTGTGTCCGTGTATTATGTGTGTGTGTGTGTGGCCACTGTGTCCGTGTATTATGTGTGTGTGTGTGTGGCCACTGTGTCCGTGTATTATGTGTGTGTGTGTGCCCACTGTGTCCGTGTATTATGTGTGTGTGTGTGCCCACTGTGTCCGTGTATTATGTGTGTGTGTGTGCCCACTGTGTCCGTGTATTATGTGTGTGTGTGTGTGCCCACTGTGTCCGTGTATTATGTGTGTGCCCACTGTGTTCGTGTATTAAGTGTGTGTGTGTGTGTCCACTGCGTCCGTGTATTATGTGTGTGTGGCCACTGCGTCCGTGTATTATGTGTGTGTGTGTGTGTGTTTGTGTGCTCACTGCGTCCATGTATTATGTGTATGTGCCCACTACTTCCGTGTATTATGTTTGTGTGTGTGTGTGTGTGCGCCCTCTGTGTCCGTGTATTATGTGTGTGTGTGTGTGTGTGGCCACTGCATCCGTATATTATGTGTGTGTGTGCCCACTGTGTCCGTGTATTATGCGTGTATGAGGGGCCACTGCGTGCGTGTATTATGTGTGTGTGAGGGGCCACTGTGTGTGTGTGTGTGTGTGAGGGGCCCAAACCGATATCTTGCCTAGGGCCCCATGAGGTGTAAATCCGGCTCTGCCTTGGTCTGACACCACATCATTAGGAACGCCATGCAAACGAAAAACTTCTTTTATGAGTAAGTCAGCTGTTTCTTTTGCTGTAGGAGTACCCTGGCAGGGTATAAAGTGAGCCATCTTTGTCAGTCTTTCAATTACCACAGCATGCACTTTACAGGGATCCATACACAGTCCTAGAGGGGATATAATGTAACCCAAAAAATTTATTTAAGTACGATGGAATTCGCATTTGTCCAACTTGATGTATAATTGGTTTATACGTAGCCGTTGTAAAATAATTCGAACATGTTGTTGATGTTCTTGTAAAGAATTAGATAAGATAAGGATATCATCAAGAAATACAATAATGAACAGATGAAGAGGAAGTGGATGTCTGTTCTTTATAGTAACTTTATTTAATTCTCTATAATCAATGCATGGACGCAAAGATCCATCTTTATTTTTTACAAAAAAAATAGGAGCCCCATCTGGAGATTTTGAAGGACGTATAAAACCTTTAGTTTCATTTTCCTCCAGGTAAGTCTTTAGTGTTTTTAATTCAGGTTCAGCTAATGAATAATTCCGACCAAAAGGAATAGCAGCCCCAGGTAATAGATCAATGGGACAATCATATGGTCGATGGGGTGGTAATTTGTCAGCATTTTGTTTGTTACAGATATCTGCAAAATCCTGATATTGTACAGGCAATTGTTCCTCCAAAGAAGAGGGGGACACTGAGATCTGATTCTCTTTTTGTACAAGAGGGACCACACTCATAGTATCTTGAAATATTAGGGTTTGAGACTCCCAGTTAATGGCTGGGTTATTGTTAGTGAACCAAGGGAGACCCAAAGTTATGGGAACATTTGGAGAAGAGATGAGAAAAAAAATGAGTTCCTCCTTATGATTGGGTTCTATCATCAGGGACATAAGTTCTGTCTCCTGTGTGATGGGACCAGAATTCAGAGGGGATCCATCAACTGTCTCCATCAATACAGGAGTCTTTCTTTCTTGAAATACTATATGGTTTTGTTTAGCAAAATCTATATCCATTAAATTACCATTGGCTCTTGAATCCAGCATTGCTATGGTTGAAATAAGTTGAGAGTTTATCTCAAGTTGTATTGGTATTGAAAAATGATTCTTTATTCTTCTGTTCTCTCTCTCAAATGCAGACAGTGAAGAGATTTGTGGAATAATAGCATTCAGTTGATGTGAACAGCATGAAATAATAGATTCCTGGTCAGAGTCTTTATGTTCCATCAATGTAGCAACTGTCTTTCGAGGTCGTTGAGAACAATTAGATACATAATGTCCAGCTTTACCACAATACAAACAGAGATTTTCTTGTCGTCGTTGATCTCTTCTTTCAATAGAAATCTGTTTGCGAATGGTATCTATTTGCATTGGCTCAGACTCCTCAATTTGTTGTGTTGCAGGAGTTCCAGAGTAATTTGATATTGCTGGTTCTGGATAATTAGGACGAGTCCACATGGAACCCCATCTATCCTGTTTCCTCTCCATTTGACGAGCATCAATATGAATACAATGTTTAACAAAGGCTTCAAATTCAGTGGGTGCATCAGCTCTAGATAATTCATCTTTAATGAACTCAGATAAGCCCTTTCAATAGACAGACAGCTTAGCTGCCGAATTCCAATCTGTGTCCAAGATCCATCTTCGGAAATCAGAGGTGTATTCAGCCACTGAACGTCTTCCCTGACGCATCTTTAATAAAACTGACTCAGCAGTAGCACTTCGATTTGAATCATCAAATATCTGATTCATTGCATCCATAAAATTAGAAAGATATTGTAATATTGGACTTTTTGCTTCTATCAAAGGAGAAGCCCATGCCAAGGCATCATCTTTCAACAATAAAAAAATACAACGTACTTTTTGTATAACAGTTAAAAAATAAGTAGGATGTAAATCAAAATGCATATTACATTGATTAATAAAACCTCTGTATTTTTTACGATCACCTGAGAATCGAGCCGGAGGTAGTGGGAGTGTGGGCTGATGTACTGCAGCTGAAGGTGCTACAGCATTAACTTCTTGAAGCCGCATCTGTAGTTCTGTAATAACTCCATTTTGTAGCGCTATTTGATCTTTGAGTTCATGAACATTTATTTGCTACTCAGTTACCTGTTGGTTTTGCAGTTGAAAATTATTTGTACACTGGGTCTCCAGTTCTTGAAATTTTGCATGAAATTCCTGTACTTGTCTTGAAACAGAATGCATGTGGAAACTCAGATCTGAAAGTTGCTGTAAAGCAGATGGTTCTGTCCCAGCGGGGTCCGTCATTTTGGTCTTGAGTATCCTGTCACACTGATGGTATTACAAACGGAACCCAATAGCCAGGTAGTTCTGTAGTAAACAGGATTTATTTTGTTATAGAAATAAATCTTAAATGTCCAGCAAGCAAGTCCAAAGTATCAACAAGATAATTATCTTGTAGAGGTATCAAGTAATTGTATTCCAAATCACAAGGAAGCAAGGTTCTGTGGAAGCATCTGGTTCAGAAACAAACACAATACTTAAGCAAAGGCTGCATAACAGGAAATGCCTTTTCTAGGCCCTAACAGGAAATGAGATCCAAGATGGAATCTTCCTGAGATAGTTCTGGCCATCTTGGATAAGGGCTATTGTAAAGGCAAGTTCATATCAAAGATCCAAGATGGAAACTTCATGAGGCAATCACGGCCATCTTGAATGAGGGCAAATCTAAGGGCAAGAACATAACAGAAGGACAGCCATTAAGTGGAAAAATCTCCTTAATAAAAAGATCCGCTAAGACAGGAGACGAAGGGAGTATCTTCAAAGGAACAAAATGTGCAACCTTAGAAAACCGATCAGCGACGACCCAGATGACAGCACATCCATTAGAACACGGAAGGTCCGTGATAAAGTTCATTGAAATGTTAGACCATGGAATATCAGGAATAGGTAATGGCATAAGCGGTTGGCCTCTGTCTGGGAATTTTATGCTGGGCACATCTTGAACAGGCAGAGACAATAGATTTGACTACCTTACGTATGTTAGGCCACCAATAGTTTCGGGAGATTAATTCCCAAGTCTTACGCACCCCAGCATGCCCAGAAAAAAGGGAAGAATGAGCCCAATGCAATAATTTGACACAAAGAGGTGGGGTTACAAAGGTTTTACCCGGAGGACAGCTTCTCTCAATCAAGGGGGACAAAGCCAATATACAGTTGGTATCCAAGATTGGTTTCTCTCTCTCTGGGGCTTCGGTATCAGTAGCATCAAATGAACAAGAGAGAGCATCCGCTTTAACATTTTTAGAGCCTGGGCGGAAGGTAATATTGATATTGAAGCGTGAAAAGAAAAGAAGATGGCCCATCTGGCTTGATGGGGGTTTAGACAATGTGCAGACCGTAGGTACAGTAAATTCTTGTGATCAGTGTATACTGTTACCGGAAACTGAGCACCTTCAAGTAGATGTCTCTATTCAGAAAGGGCCAATTTGATCGCCATGAGCTTCTTATCGCCGATTCCATAATTTTTCTCTGCAGGGAGAACCCAACGAGAAAAGAACCCACAAGGATGATATTTACCACTTGAGTCTTTTTGCGATAGAACCGCTCCGACTCCCACGAAGGATGCGTCCACCTCTACGAAAAAGGGCCGTTGACAGTCTGGTTGAAGAACAATTGGAGCTGTAGAGAATAATGTCTTGAGATCTTTGAAGGCTTGAACTGCTTCAGGAGTCCAGATTTTAGGATTGGTGGATTTGCAAGTGAGGGATGTAATGGGGGCTACTAATGAAGAGTATCCTTTAACAAACTGTCGATAATAATTTGAGAATCCTAGAAATCGCTGAGTAGCCTTAAGGCCTGATGGTTGTGGCCAATCCAGGATGGCTTTAAGCTTGGATGGATCCATGTGAAGGCCAGTTTCGAATATAATATATCCTAGGAAGGGAAGTCTTTTTTGTTCGAACACACATTTTTGGAGTTTGCAATATAACTGATATCTTCGAAGCCAACTCAATTCTTCTCTTACATGTCTGCGATGAGATAAAAGGTCTGGGGAGAAGATAAGTATGTCATCTAGGTAGATAACTACAAACTGATAGAGTAAATCTTGGAAGATCTCGTTCATAAAGTTCTGGAAAACAGCAGGAGCGTTACATAGCCCAAAGGGCATTACCAAGTACTCAAAGTGTCCATCTCGCGTATTAAAAGCTGTTTTCCACTCATCCCCTTCTTTTATTCTAATTAGGTTGTATGCCCCTCTTAGGTCCAACTTGGAAAAAGTGGAGGCCCCCTTTATTTGGTCAAAGTGCTCAGAGATCAAAGGTAGGGGAAATCTGTTCTTCACCATGATAGAATTGATGGCACGGTAATCAATACAAGGACGAAGGCCCCCATCCTTCTTCTTAACAAAGAAGAGACCTGCCCCTGCTGGAAATGATGATTTTCGTATGAATCCTCTCTTGAGATTTTCTTGAATGTATTCAGATACTGCGTTGGTTTCAGGAACAGATAAGGGAAAAATACATCCGCGGGGAATGGGTTTACCAGGTTGGAGATTAATAGCACAGTCCCAGCTTCTATGAGGTGGAAGTTTAGTGGCCTCCTGTTCACAGAAGACATCTGAAAAACTTTGGTACTGAATTGGCAATAATTGAGGATTGCCCAGTTGAGCATTAATTTTGGAAAAAATAGGGGTTATTTTAGTCAAACAACTACTGTGGCAAGTAGAACTCCAAGAAATAATCTGACCAGAATGCAAGTCTATCCCAGGAGAGTGAAGGCAAAGCCATGGCAGGCCCAGGATCAAGGAGTTGATGGCTTTAGGAATGACAAAATAGAGATGGTCTCGACATGTAGTGCTCCCACTCTGAAGGTTAAAGGTATGGTTCTAAAGAGAATGTGTCCTCCAGAAATAGTGTCTCCGTCAATGGCTGTGAGGGAGATGGGTCTCTCTAAGGACTGCGTAGGAATACTTAATTGAGAGATGGTATCCAAAGAAATGAAATTGCTTGTTGCCCTGGAATCCAGTAGTGCAGAAACAGGGTGGACCTTGGAACCTACCACTACTGTACAGGGAATAATAAGGCAATCTTTACTGTTGGAAGAAGAGAGGATGTGAAAAGAGGGACCTAACAAAACCTCCCTGCTAAACGTTAGGTTCTGCCGTTTCCCAGGCGCTTAGAAAAGGTACCCAAAAGATGACCCCTCTCACCACAGTACAAGCACAATCTGTTCCTGAACCTTCTTTCTCTCTCCTCAGCCGAAAGGCGGGATCTTCCGAGCTGCATGGGTTCTTCTAGAGGTTGAACAGGGGTCTGAAAACTGTGAGCAAGATGGGATGGCTCCCTCTCCAGAGATCGCTCCTTGAAACGAAGGTCAATCTTAATGCACAAGGAAATTAAATCATCCAAAGAGGTAGGAAGTTCCTGGGAGATTAATTCGTCCTTAATTCGGTCTGTAAAAGGCAGCTGTTAAGGCTTCGTTATTCCACCGGAGCTCTGAGGGCATTGTCCTAAACTGTACAGCATATTGACCTATAGAAATGCTTCCTTGTCGGAGACGAAGGATACTGGTAGCTGCGTTGGCGACCCTACCGGGCTCATCAAAAACCTTCTTAAAGGTAGAAAGGAAATTGGAGTAATTATGTAGTAAAGGATCATCTCTCTCCCAGAGCGGGGATGCCCAGGCTAGAGCCTGACCAGACAAGAGGGATATGATATATGCTACTTTAGCCTTTTCAGACGGAAAATTTCCGGTAAGGAGCTCAAATTGTATAACACATTGATTTAAAAATCCCCTACATAACTTAGGGTCCCCATGAAACTTAGGTGGGTAAGGAATACGTAGAGATGAAGCCGTACCTGTAGGTAAGGTGGCAACAGTAGGAGCCTGTATAGGGGCTAATGCCGTCCCTGATGCTACTAAGGTTGTCTGCAAGGTATCCATTCGGGCTGACAGTCCTTGTAAAAATTTAAGCAACTGCTCCTGATTGGCTTTCTGCTTCTCTACCCTTCCTAACAAGTGTTGGAGCAAATCCCTAGGAGAAGGGTCTCCCGAAGTATCCATATTGTGGTCAGAGCAAACTGTAACACTTGTGTAACATCCAGTAAATAAGTAATAAATATGGAGCACTTGCTAATCTAGAGATTAGCGCTGTCCGGCCGGTGGCGCGGAGTCTAACAAATCCCCTGGTGTTCACCAAGAACCGCCGCAAGGCGGGATGGGCTTTGCTGCGGAGGAACGCAAGTCGCGGTCCACTGGTCTGCCTCTAGAGGTAAGGATGTGGAAGATATAGACGTGGTCAGCAAGCCGGGATCTGGTACACTGGAGCAGAGATTAGACGTGATCAGCAAGTCGGGATCTGG